>NC_135806.1:20436211-20740604 GCF_964213995.1 Mustelus asterias
TACCGAAGAGGTTGAGTTCCTCGCCTTTGCCATATAGTGTATTTATAAACCCTTCATTTCAGTATTTTATATTTTTTAATCCTTGGCCATCTTCTGAACTGACACTGCCTACGTCTTTGATTGTTGTGGATGTTTTCCTAGACTTCTGCCCTTCCAGTGTTCACATCAATAGGAGGATACGATAAAATAGTCATCATCCAAATAAAAGATCCAAATTAAATCACAAACCAAACAAATACATTTTTTATATAATTTGACACCCAAAATCTATGACATTTGTAGAAAATATCAGGCATTACTTATTCACACATTGAATCATGCTCATACATTTCTCAGTTTTACAGGCATATTTTAGTGCAAATAAAGTTGATGGGTTGAATGCAAAGGATAACAGATTGTGATACAGGGTTGTATTAATGATTTCTATAGAATGTGACTTGCAAAACAAAAATCATTACTATGTACAAATTATGGAGAATAATGGACACCTGGGACTGTTTACAGCAGAGGAATGTCATCAGCAGAATTTGACATCATCGTAAACAACAAAGTATACCCTGAGGTGAGATTTAAGCATTGGAAAGAATTAACTATTCTTTTTAATAATACATGCATTGTGAAGTACTTGGCAGTGAAATAATTCTTCTTTGGGACCTTTTCTGGCGAATAGCAGAGATCAATATTTGCATATTTTGGATTGTAAGTAACAAAGCAAACTTGGTCAGTAAGAGTGCATTTGTATATGTGTAGCCACCACTTGGCAGAGCCAATGCACAACATTTAACGGAGTTGGTTTGTGGGGTCGTGGTTATGCAGGTTGCGATCCAGAAATCTGGATGAATAATTCTGAGTTTAAATACCACCATGCAGTTTGAGAATTTGAATTACGCTCAAAGAGAGTGGAAATAAAAAGATGGAATCGGTAAAAAAATAACATGACCATGAAGATCTGATTGTCATAAAAACCCTACTGGTCAATGCTCTTTATCTCCTTGCCTAGTATGACCTGCTTGTAAGCCCAGTCCCACAACATTGGGGTTGACTCTGAACTGCCTTGTGAAGCAAGCTATGTGGTTGTGCCCGTAATGGCTTATAGGAAGGGCAATAAATAACAGCCTTGCCAGGAATACCCACGTACAGAGGGGCAAGTTTAAAAAAAAGTCCTGTCCTCTGAGCGGCTTGATGGTAGCTAATCTTGCTCGGGCTGCTCCAACATAGCAGCTCCTGTGATGTAAAATATAGAAGGAACAGAAACTGTTGAGGAGTCACAAAAGGGAAAGACAGAAGTGCAAAAGAGAAGAAATGGTGCCAGAGAGAAAGTGAGGAATGTAAGAAGCAAAACTGAAAAAGAGATGAGAGAAGGAGAAGTGAAGGAAAGAGACAAACATAAAAGGAGTAGAAAAAAAGATAGAAACAAAGGGTGCAAAAAACAGTGAAGGGCGAGGCCAATCTCAGTTTGCAGAATAGCCACTGCCACAGTGAGTGTATATTTATAAAGGTGGGGCTCAATTTGATAAATTCTCAAATCATTGAGGGCATAGTTGGGCAAGAGGTGGAAGGGAAGTTCAACTTTGAAAACATGTGAGGTCTACTTCCAAAACTAACACTCCACCTTGAGCACGCCTATTTTAGGTTTACCTCGGGCAGGTGTGGGGTTGGCTCAGAGAACCACAAGCTGTGTGCCTCAGATTTGAGGTGCAATTTAAATGTAATGACACTGGGCCAGGATTCCCAGGACTTGAGAAAACAGACAACTACAGGATGGGTGCAGGTGCCAGATCCACCAGAAGCGTTAACCCCCAGGCTCTCAACAGTACTATCTTACTTCTGACACCATTAGCACTCTTCAATCCTTAATGGCACCATTAACACCCCCTTTGTCTTTTGTCCATGACACCTTTGTCAATCTTTCCATTGCTCTGACCTATCCCTGTCCTTCTATTCTGCAGTAAGAAGTTTAGCAACACCAGGTTAAAGTCCAACAGGTTTATTTGGTAGCAAAAGCCACACAAGCTTTCGGAGCTCCAAGCCCCTTCTTCAGGTGAGTGGGAATTCTGTTCTTCTGCCCCACTTCATCCAACTATGTAATTCATTATGTTTCTATAGAAAGGCAATGTGGATTTGAAACAATAACTCTGTTTCTCGCTCCACAGATGTTGCCAGACCTGCTGAGTTTATTCAGCAATTTCCCTTTCTATTCCCACCTTCATCTCTTTTTTTCAAAGGATCAGCTGCCTTCCATCCCCTTCTGTAAACTGTTTCCCCCATGATTTCCTGACTGTCAAGCAATGTCCCAAGTCGTCCTTAGCTGCTGCCACGTACCAGTGGCTTGCCACCTCTCAAACAGGCTGGTTGCTGACAAGTAAGAGAATTGAAATCTTGAATAAAGTCCAACTGAATTTAAGAGCAGAAGCTCTGGCTTCCATTATTTTTGGGGTTTCCTGGCCACAAACAGGTTCCCCAAACAGGGGAGGTGATGGCCTGGTAGTATTATCACTAGACCATTAATCCAGAAACTCAGCAGACATGGTTTCGAATCCTGTCATGGCAGATGGAATTTGAATTCAATAACAAAGAAATCTGGAATTAAGAATCTGCTGATGACCGGGAAAACATTGTCAATTGTCAGAAAACCCATCTGGTTCACTAACGTCCTTTATGGAAGGAAATCTGCTGTCCTTACCTGGACTGGCCTACATGTGACTCCAGAGTCACAGCAATGTGGTTGACTCTCAAATGTCCTCCAAGGGCAACTAGGGATGGGCAATAAATGCTGGCTAGCCAGCGACGCCCATGTCCCATGAATGAATAAAAAAAACCCTTTCTTTAAATATTGGGGCTATTCATTTTATTTAAAAAAATTTGGTTGAGTTAGCTTCAAGCTGATATAAGTGGGGAGCATGCATATTGGTGTGACATTGAACAGCAGCCCTTTTGTTTCCATTCTACCATTTAATGGTGGTTGCACCAATGAGGGGAAGCTGATGTGTGAATTGTGTTGAATGCTCTAAATCACTTAAAGGACACATTTTATTTTGGTGCAAAAATCATAATTACTGCACAACACAGCAGTAAGCATGGAAGTACAGAGCACAATGCTTCTCGTTTAAAAAGCAATGTACGATAGCTGGAAATTCAGCATTTAATTTAATTTAAATGCTACAATATGAGTTCATAGTGCATGACTTCAAGACAAACAGTCTTATTATACAGTGAGTTTTCACAGTATTCACTGGATTAGATCATGACAGATCAATTAAAAGAAAATAATTCAGAATCTAAAAATCTGTAATGTCAGTGAATTACTTATCTTTGATGTTTTAAATTAAGGTTCTTTTGTGGATTAAATTGCCCAATTCTGATAATATAGTATTTAATTAAACAAAATCCAAACTTAATGATTTTTGGAAAACTATTTTGGCTATCAAAGATATTAAAGAAAGGCACAGCAAGAACATTGCCTGACCTTTGTTGAGTAAGACAGAGGATTTGCATGCATTATCACCTTCATTTCTGAATGTTCAAACACCATCATAATTACAAGCTCAGACTATGATTTGGACTCGCACTCATGAAAATCTACAACACATTTCTTGGGAGTTAAAGGCCGATCAGTCATTGCAAAAATGGCAGAAGAGGACAAAAATTGGAAATCATCCTCACTCCAAACGTGGCACCAACCGTTTTCATAGGGAAATTGTACATGTTTGTTGAAGGTTGCTCTCTACATAAATCATCAGCGGGCTCCACGCATGCCTACTTTTGGTGACCCAAGCATGTGAAACACAATGACCGGAATTTTACCACCCCGCTCACAGACGGGAATCGGAGTGGGCGAGGGGCAGACAGCAGAAAGGTCCGTTGACCTCGGACAGTATTTTACGGTTTCAGGACGAGTGAGGCTGTCAAATGCCGCCCAATGTGCACAGGTTAGGCCTGTCCGGAGCAGATCTAAACTTTGTGGAGTCCTTTGGAGATGTGGGGTACACTTTTGGAGGAGTAAGGACCTTTGTATAAGGTCCCAGGACACTTTTGGGGGAGCTCAGAATGCCCCTTGGGATTTTTAAATATAGGCATGAATTTGTGTAAAAAGTGCATAAACTCATGGGCTGGAATTTTCTGGCCGTTCACGCCAACCGGATTTTCTGGTCCTGCTGCAGTGAACGGAGATTTGACTGAAAGCCAAATTCTCCATCCTCACTTGCAATGGCAGTGGGGCGTGAATAGCTGGAACATTCCAGCCATTGTCTGTCAAAAAGGTCAAAATAAACTGTCAAAGGCAACTGTCAGAAGTGTGAAAATTAACTGTCAAGCTATCAAAACATTAAAACTCCTGCCCTTTAAAACTTAGAACAAAATTCTGGAGTGTTTAAAAAAAAATGTTCCCTGCTATTTCAGTCTGTCTCTTGACATAAACCCAAGGACTACCATTGGTGCTGCATGACAGATTCCTCTATTTCCATGATTACAGTCGAGTGCTACCATTTCACAGTTTGATTGACAGCTCCAAGTGGTTAAAACTCTTCGAAGTGGGACTGGATTTCAATGATTGTTTTCATAAGGGATTATGTATTTTAATTAAATGTTCATTCTTTTAAGGGATGATGCAGTTGAAGCAATGTAAGTGCGGTATATAGGACTTTATGAAAAATAAATCTTTTCTTTTCTTTTTAAAAAATAAAGTCTGCAATTGACACTTAGACCTTCATATTTCCTTGAATTTCCTCAATCTTTGAGTGAATTTCCATCTTCCAGTGTTTAGTGACAAAGCACCATTGACAGAAACCTAGGAACACATTATCTTCCCAATTTTTATAATTCATTCATGGGTGTGGGTATCACTGGACCGACCAACATTTATTGCCCATACCTAATTGCCTGTGAAAAGGTGGTGGTGAACTGCCTTCCTGAACTGTTACAGCCCATGTGGTATAGGTTCACCCACAGTGCTGTTAGTTCCAGGATTTTGACCCAGTGACAATGAAGGAACGGCGATATAGTTTATTGGATGGTGTGCGGTTTGGAGTGGAACTTCTAATTGATGGTGTTGCCACGTGCCTGCTGCCCCTGTTCTTTCAGATAGTAGTGGTTGTGGGTTTGGAAGGTGCTGTTTAAGGAGAATTGGTGAGTTCCCGCAGTGCATCTTGTAAATGATGCATACTGTTGTCAGTAAGTGTAGTGATGGAGGGCGTGCTTGTTTGTGGATGTGGTGCCAGTCAAGTGGCTGCTTTGTCCTGGATGGTGTCAAACTTCTCATATGTTGTTGGAGCCACACTTATCCAGGGAAGTGGAGAGTCGGTGATGGACAGGCTCTGAGCGGGGAGTGGGGGCGGGGTAGGAGGTGAGTTCCTTGCAGCAGGATTCCTAGCCTCTGACCTTGTCTTGTAGCCATAGTATTCATTTAGCTAGTTCACTTTCTGGTCAATGGTAACCACCAGGATATTGATAGTGGGAGATTCAGCAATTGTAATGCCATTGAATAATGGTTAGGTTCCCTATTCTTGGAGATGATCATTGCCTGGCAGTTGTGTGGCACAAAAGTTACTTGTGAATTGTCAGCCCAAGCCTGGATATTGTCCACGTCTTTCTGCATTTGGACATGGACCGCTTCTGTACCTGAGGAGTTGTGATTGATTTTGAACATTGTACAATCATCAGTGAACATCCCATTTCTGACCTTATGATGGAAGGAAGGTCATTGGTGAAGCAACTCAAGATGGTTGGGCATAGGATACTACCCTGAGGAGCTCCTGCAGTGATCTCCTGGAATTGAGATGATTAAGCTCCAACAACCACAACCATCTTCCTCTGCCAGATATGACTCCAAACAGCGGAGAGGTTTTTTCCAATTTCCCATTGACTTTAGTTTTGCTGGAGCTCCTTGATGCAGCACTCGGTCAAATGCTGCCTTGATGTCAAGAGCAGTCACTCTCTCCTCACCTCTGGAATTCAGCTCTTTTGTCCATGCTTGGACCAAGGCTGTAATAAGATCAGGAAACTGACTCACCCTGACGGAACCCAATTGGAGCAGTTTATTGCTTGATAGGACTGTTGATGACCCCTTCCATCACTGTGCTGATGATTACAAGTAGACTAATGCAGCAGTAATTGGCTGAGTTGGATTTGTCCTGTTTTTTGTGTACAGGACATACCTGGGTAATTTTCTACATTGCCAGTTAGATGCCAGTGTTGTAGGTGTACTGGAACAGCTTGTCTGAGGATGCAACAAGTTCTAAAGCACAAATCTTCAGTACTATTGCTGGAATATTGTTGGGGCCCATTTCCTTTGTTTTCAGCCATTTCTTCATGTCAGGTGGAGTGAATTGAATTGGCTGAAGACTGGCACCTGTGTTAGGGATTCCCAAAGGAGACCAAGATGAATCATCCATTTGGCACTTCTGGCTGAAGATTGTTGCAAATGCTTCAGGCTTATTTTTTGCACTGATTTACTGGGCTGCCTTATCATTGAGGATGGGGAGAATTGTGGAGTCTCCTCCTCCAGTGAGTTGTTTAATTGTCCACCAACATTTGTTGTTGGATATGACAGGACTGCAGAGCTTAGATGTGAGTCATTGTTTATGGAATTGTTTAGCTCTGTCTATTACTTGCCGCTTATCGTGTTTGCCACATAAGGACTCCTGTATGGTAGCTTCACCAGGTTGATACTTCATTTTTAGGTATATCTGGTGGTGTTCTTCGCATGCCCTCCTGCAATCCTCTTTGAACCAGGGTTGATTCCCTGGCTTGATGATAATGATAGAGTGGGGGATATGCCGGGCCATGACGTTATAGATTGTGGTTGAGTACAACTCTGCTGCTGCTGGTGGCCCATGGTGCCTCATGGATGCCCAGTCTTGAGTTGCTAAATCTTCTCAAAGTCTGTTCTATTTAGCATGGTGACAGTGCCACGCAACACAATGGAGGGTACCTCAATGTGAAGATGGGACCTCATCTCCACATGGACTGTGTGATGGTCAGACCTATTATACTGTTATGAAGAGATGCATCAGTGGCAGGCAGGTTGTGAGTAGGAAGTCAAGTATGTTTTTCCCTCTTGTTGGTTCCGTCACCACCTGCTTCAGCCCCAGTTGAGCAGCTATGTCCTTTAGGATCCAGTCAGCTCAGTCTGTGGTGATACTACCAAGTCACTCTTGGTGATCGACGTTGAAGCCCCCCATCCAGAGTACATTCTGTACCTTCGCCACCCTCGGTGTTTTCTTCCAATGGTGTTCAATATGGAGGAGTACTGATTCACCATCTGAGAGAGGATGGTATGTGGTAATCAGTGAGAGGTTTTATTACCCATGTTTGACCTGATGCCATGAGCCTTCACGTGTTTGATTTGATTTAATATTGTCACATGTGTTAGCATACAGTGAAAAATATTGTTTCTTGCATGCTACACAGACAAAGCATACCATTCATAGAGAAGGAAAAGAGAGAGTGCAGAATGTAATGTTACAGTCATAGCTAGGGTGTAGAGAAAGATCAACTTAATGCAAGGTAAGTCCATTCAAAAGTCTGACAGCAGCAGGGAAGAAGCTGTTCTTGAGTTGGTTGGTAAGTGACCTCAGACTTTTGTATCTTTTTCCCGATGGAAGGTGGAAGAGAGAATGTCCGGGGTGCGTGGGGGTCCTTAATTATGCTGGCTGCTTTGCCGATGCAGCGGGAAGTGTAGACAGAGTCAATGGATGGGAGGCTGGTTTGTATGATGGTTTGGGCTACATTCACGACCTTTTGTAGTTTCTTGCGGTCTTGGGCAGAGCATGGGCCATACCAAGCTGTCATACAACCAGAAAGAATGCTTTCTAAGGTGCATCTGTAAAAGTTGGTGAGAGTCATAGCTGACATGCCAAATTTCCTTTGTCTTCTGAGAAAGTAGAGGTGTTGGTGGGTTTTCTTAACTATAGTGTCGGCATGGGGGGGGGACCAGGACAGATTGTTGGTGATCTGGACACCTAAAAACTTGAAGCTCTCGACATTTTCTACTTCATCCCCGTTGATGTAGACAGGGGCATGTTCCCCTTTACGCTTCCTGAAGTCGATGACAATCTCCTTCATTTTGTTGACATTGAGGGAGAGATTATTGTTGCCGCACCAGTTCACAGTGGTTAGCACTGTTGTCTCACAGTGCCAGCGACCCGGTTCAATTCCCAGGCTTAGGTCACTGTCTGTGTGGAGTTTGCACGTTCTCCCTGTGTCTGCGTGGGTTTCCTCTGGGTGCTCTGGTTTCCTCCCACAGTCTGAAAGACATGCTGGTTAGATGCTTTGACCCGAACAGGCACCGGAATGTGGCAACTAGAGAAATTTCACAGTAACTTCATTGAGGGACACAGATAAGGTGAATAGCCACGATCTTTTCCACAGGGTAAGGGAGTCCAAAACGAGGGGCATAGGTTAAAGGTAAGGGGAGAAAGATTTAAATGGGACCTGAGGGACAACTTTTTCACACAGATTGTGGTGCATATATGGAATGAGCTGCCAGAGGAGGTGGTATAGGCGAGTACAATTACAACATTTAAAAGACATTTGGACAAATACATGGATAGGGAGAGTTTAGAGGGATATGGGCCAAATGCAGGCAAATGGGACTAGTTCAGTTTAGGAAACCTGGTCAGCATGGACGAGTTGGGCTGAAGGGCCTGTTCCTGGTCTGTATATCTCTATGACTCTGTGTAGCCTACCCAAAATTATATACCGTGAATAGGTGCTCCACAGGGCCAAACTTGTTTTTGGTCTGGCATATGAGCTTTGAACTGATGGACTGCGTGCATGTAGTTTCCCAACATGCAATCCAATGAGACAAGTCCCCATGCTGGGAGGGTGAGAGTTAGAAATTATCCTTATGACTTTGCCTATGAGAGGTGTCACTTCTTAGCAGATGTTTTGTTAAGCTCCTTCCTTCCCTAAATATCCAAGATCCCCTTAGAACATTTATTATAGCAGTAAATGCTGCAGCTTTACAAAATGAAGGGCATTAACATTACCAGCAGCAGAACACAATTTACACAGGTTGGCGAGTACTCAACCTTGGACTGATGGTAAGTCTTTGATCCTTTGAGGCACATCACATTTACTGGAAATCATTAATTTCTAGCTGCTGGCAGTTATGTTTGATGTAACGATTTGGTTGTGTATTTGACTGTACAACAATTTGCCAATCTTATTGAGCTGCATCATGCATTTGTCATTTGGAGAAGGCGGAGATGCGACTGAATGCACAAAAAAGGAAAGCTGCGCAAAGCCAATGAGAAGCGAATGCCCTCTGGGATGCTTTCATTTTCAAATTACATTGTTCTGGCCATCTGAAAGAGCAACTGGTCCTTATATTTGCGGTCATCATCAATGGTACGCACACTGTTACATTGAACAGCATCGTGCTGAACTTGCAGTAGTTCTTTTTATTTTGGTCTCAGCAGCCCTCATTATATAGAGAAGAGTAATGATCTGCACTGTGTAAGAGTCAAACCACAGTGTGCCCATAATAGGCTGAATTAAAGCGGCAAGACTTTGCCTGAAAAGGATAAACTGCAATAGGCTGAAATGAATTGACGGCTGGCAAGATGACAAACAGATGGACATCACATGTACTATGCTGCTTCAGACTAGTCTTTTCAACAGCAGGAAATGTCGAGTGAAGCATTTGACTGGAAAAAAACTACAATGGAACATTTACCTCAGCCGGTGAATTTAGAACTGCAATGATTTTAAACAGAAGTGGGCCAACGGCAAATAGCTGACAGTGGAAGTTTTTAAAATGACCCTTACAGTTTACAATTGAGTTAAAATTAAATTTGAAAAGATAAGTGGAATTTAATGATGCCTCCTACATGTGGCCCTATTCCTGACATGATGGAACTATAAAGTTCCACCCATGTGGCTGGCTAGTTGATTGTCAATCGTACCGTGCGATATTGTTTACCTGTTTGGTTCAGGTATTGCAATACCAAGTGTGTCACATGACACTGACAAATGTTCAAACTTCCATTGCCAGCCTTGCCTTTTTCAAACCACTCTTAACATAAGGAGACCTAATCTGCACAGCATTCTGGAGAGGTGGGAGGCTTTAGAAAATGCTATGACTCTCATCAATTTTACAAATACACCATAGAAAGCATCCTATCCGGATGTATCACAGCCAGGAATGGCTCCTGCTCTGGCCAAGACCGCAAGAGACTACAAAGGGTCGTGAACGAAGCCCAGTCCATCACGCAAACCAGCCTCCCATCCATTTACTCCGTCTACGCTTCCCACTGCTTCGGAAAAGCAGCCAGCATAATCAAAGACCCCATGCATCCCGGATATACTCTCTTCCATCTTCTTCCGTCGGGAAAAAGATACAAAGTCTGAGAACACAAACTAACTGACTCAAGAACAGCTTCTTCCCTGCCGCCATCAGACTTTTGAATGGACCTACCATATACTGAGCTGATCTTTCTTTTCACCCTATCTGTAACTGCAACACTGTATTCTGCACCCTCTCCTTTCCTTCCCCCTCTCCCCATGTATTCTATGAATGGTATGTTTTTTCTGTACAGTAAGCAAGAAACAATAATTTCACTATATCCCAATACATGTGACAATAATAAATCAAATCAAAATGGTGATGGAAGGCAAAGGATTGGGAGACTGACATTGCGTGCTGATGTCCAATGACAGGAACCTCAGTGGAGTGACCATCGGCAGGTGACCAATTAAGCCAATTAATTGGTCAATTATTGGCCATTTGCCACTTCGTTGGTATTTTACTGGCATCGGGAGGAGCTGTCACCACGTGGGTAGACCACCAGCCCTAGCCTTGGCAGGATAAACAAAAGAACTTACCCTGGCTTCATGAATGCTTCAGTATGGTTCCTCTTTGTCCTGCAACCACAATCAGTGGTACTACTGAGGCTGCTGAGCTATCAGCTTCCTGAATGGGTTGTAAGCTCTGGGGGATGGTGGGGGCAGGCCGCTGTGCTCAGTTGCACATTGATTCTAAATTGGCTGCCACTGGTAAAATGCCGCCCATTCACGTGAAATTGGGTCCTGCTTTTGGTCCCAGCGGCGGGACTTTGGCGGTTTTGAAAAACTTCCAGCAAGTGTTTCAAAGTGCACTGAGAAAGGGTCGAGGGATGTTTTGTACCTTTGCCAATGACAAACAATGTATGATGGGCTTCAGTTTTTTCATCTAAATAGGACTAGATCATTCCTAGTCTCCATAGGTCCCACCATTCATTTCCCTATCATTTCTTCAATTTAAATGTTCTTTATTAGTCCTCAATATATGACAAATACAGACAGTTAATGTCCTGTTTTTCAGGACAGCGCACTTACAAACAAATGGTGGGAATGATTAAATATGCGTATTTAATATCATGTAAAGTAGGGGGGCATTTTTAAAGGGCATCTTGTCACATAATTCCCAGCCTCTGATCTGCTTTCATAACCATGACATTTGTGGGGCTGATCCAGTTGAGTTTCTAGTCAAAAGCAGCCCCCAGGATGTCAAGGGAAGGTGGTTGACTTTGGTAGGACTGGCGCCAGTGTGGTGTGAATGTTACTTTCCACTTATCAACCCACGCTGGGACGCTGTCCAGCTTTTCTGCATTTGGGCATGAACTGCCTCATCATTTCAGAAATTTCAAGTAGAGCTGAACATTTTGCAATTGGCAATGAACAGCTCAATTTTTCTTCTTATGATGAAAGAAAAAAATAATTGAAGATCATTGGGCCTAGGCCACTGCTCTGAGAACTCCTGCAGTGATGATGTGAGGTAAGATAATTAGGCTTCAACAGCCACAATGCGCTTGGTATGATTCCAGTCAGTGGAAGTTTTCCCTTGATTCTCATTGAATTCCCATTCAATTTTACTTACTTGATTCCACTCTCAATTAAATGCTGCCTTAATGTTGATGGCACTTTTACCTCACCTGGAATTCAGCTCTTTTGTCCATTTTTGGTCTGAGGCTGAAATGAGGTTTTAGTTAATGAACTGTCTTTGTGGAAGCCAACTGAACATCTGTGAGCAGGTTATTTGTCATAATGAGAACCTTAGAATCTATTATTCAAGTTTGCTAACTCAAGCAAGAACTAGAATGGAATCTGCAATTGAAAATTTGGCCTAACTTTCAATTTGAATTCTTTCTAAACATGGTCCACCTATTCCATGTTTGGAAAAATGTGGAGTCATTAATTCATATTAGTTACATGCTGGAAGAGAAGATTAACAGTGCAGTTTGTGTAGCCAGGCTGTGTCCACAACTTTTATTCACAAATCTCAGTCTGCTTTGTGTCTCGTGTCATTGCATGTGACCTGAGAGTGAGGTCAAATCTTGAATACAAACTAATGTAAGGATCAGATACCTAATTCAAAATAAAGTAAAGCAACTTCAAAAATTGGGGTGGGGGATAGGCTAAGGAGTGGGCTAAGAGAAAGCCGGGACCAACTTTTGGTTGCAGTGATCAGCTTGTTCCCAGTTTTCATGAGACTAATGTTGTTTTCTCCTTCCAGATTGCCCACATGGATACTTGGTTTTGACCACAGTTGATGTCTGTCTTTTGGTTCCATATAATCTCTGCATATGCCCAATCACTGTCTCCAAAAGAAGTCTAATCTGGCTATCAATCTCCTATCTCCATTAGCACAGGCATCTTCCACCTTTGCCTATTTCCGCCAACTTCAGCATGATGCCATTACACGACACACCTTCCCCTCACCCGGCCCCATCAGCATTCCACAGGGACTGTTCTTTCCGGGACACCTTGGTGCACTCCTCCATCACACCCAACATCTCACCCCATGCCATCGTAGAAGGTGCAACATCTGCTCCTTTACCTCCTCCCTGCTCACTACTAATGCATTGGCTAATGTGTATGCAGAAAATTCCATGTTTGTAATTTTAACACAATCATCTGCCCATTTCAAATAAAGATTTTATTGTGGCAGAATAGAGGGAGCTTCATTCCGCAGGTAGTTATGTGGAACTGATTGGAAGCTGGACGCTTACATTGAATGACAAAGAAATAATGATGGCTTCGATGACCTTCGTAACATACAAACTCCCTCACAAAATATACTTTAGAAGAGAACTTCAGCTACAATGGTATGAGAATATTTTTATCCAATGCTACATTTGGTGAGGCCATTGCCTGTGAAACAAAAATTCTTCTTTCAAAGTCACCCATTTCACAGAACTATAGATATTTGCAATGGAGAGAGAAACGTTTAACTCGGATTTTCCGGCCACACTCACCCCAAAACCGGAAAATCCCACCCGAGATCAACGGACCTTTGCATAGTCCATGTCCTGCCCACTACGACTCCCGTGGCAGGAGGGGCAAGAAGATTCCGCACATTGTGTCTATACTGACTTTTTGTTCGTGCATCTCAAAATTAATCCCACAACCCTAAGTCCAATTGTCTTGTGTCATTGCCTGTATTAAATATTTGTCTAAATTTTGATTCAAAAAATGCAATAGCCACTGTCTCAATTACATCCGGGGCACAGCATTTATTGAACCAACAACCAATTGAGTAAAGCAATGTGTTGGAGATGGTGTAAATGAGATTTATCAGAATAAAACAAGTGATGAGGGAATTCCACTGTGGCGAGATGAGAGAGCTAAGATTGTTCTGCTTTAAGCAGAGTTAAAGCAAGAGGAGATTTTACAGAGATGATCAAAATTATGAAATGTTTTGATACTGAGTAAATTGAGGAAAAATGGTTTCCACTGACAGATGGGTTGGTCACCCTGGGGCACAGATTTAACATGATCGGCACAAATCCTGGAGGTGCTGGGAAGGGGAGATGAAAAGTTATTTGATAGAGTAAGTTATGATATCCATAACCTGATGGAAAAATAATGGAAGCAAATTCAGAAGTAACCTGAAAGAGAGAATTGGCTACACACTTTCACCTCCTCACCATACTTTCAATGCCTCAGGAAAATCCCTGGTTTGCTAGGTCTGATTTTGTATGTTTCCCCTTCAAAGTTTCAGTTTACTATTATTTTTCCTATCCATGGAACCCTATCCTTTGCTGCGCACCTTTTCAACTTACAGCAACATATTTTTGTTTATCCCATCTATCTCACATTCGGAGATTTTTCACACACATTTGCTAACATTTCTGTCCAATTAGTTCAGACTAGATCCCCTCTTGTGTCAGTGATGTACAGCTGTACCATTTCCCAATGGTTCTCCAACTCGCTCATCAGTTATTTTCCTACACTTCATTTCTTAGAATTAAATGGGGAATCCTTCTTTTCTTGTTCGGCTAGAAACATACTAACCGAGGAATAAGTCCTTATTGTGTTAGAAAAAGCATTCCCCACCCTGATCATATGCATTCCACACATTCAACTTCGACTGAATATCTAAACATCACCCAATTATTGCCTTGTTCTTGCATATTTTTCTGAACTGCCTGCTTATCTCCCCCTCTATCTCACCTGCACTGTCTGGCGACCTGTAATTCACACCAAGAATGATGAAATTTCCTTTCCAATTTCTAACTCTTTCCATATCAATTCTGTCTGAACACTATCCTGTCAGTCAAGATATCTTTACTTTCAACGGCCATGACAGAATCCTTCACTAAACTGTCATCCTACTCACTTTCTTCTTTCACTTCAACACCAGCATGCGCTATAACCAGGAATATTAATCTAAACATAAGTTATATCTATTCCCCTGATTATGAAATACCCCACTATAGTAATTCTCAGGGCGAGTAGTTTACTCTATGTCGATCACTTCTTTGAAACTTTAATTAAGTCCACTGAATACTGTACAGATACGGTGTTCATGATGTGGAGATGCCAGCGTTGGACTGGGGTGAACACAGTAAGAGTTTTAACAACACCAGGTTAAAGTCCAACAGGTTTATTTGGTAGCAAATACCATTAGCTTTCGGAGCGCTGCTCCTTCGTCAGATGGAGTGGAAATGTGCTCTCAAACAGGGCACAGACACAAAATCAAGCTACAGAATACTGATTAGAATGCGAATCCCTACAACCAACCAGATCTTAAAGATACAGACAATGTGGGTGGAGGGAGAATTAAGCACAGGTTAAAGAGATGTGTATTGTCTCCAGACAGGATAGCCCGCAAGTCCAGGAGGCACAGTGGTTAGCATTGCTGCCTCACAGCGCTAGGAACCTGGGTTTGATTCCCGGCTTGGGTCACTGTCTGTGTGGAGTTTGCACGTTCTCCCCATGTCTGTGTGGGTTTCCTCCAGGTGATCTGGTTTCCTCCCACAGTCTGCAAGACGTGCTAGTTAGGTGCATTAGCCATACTAAATTCTTCCTCAGTGTACCCGAGCAGTTGCTGGAGTGTGGCGACTAGGGGATTTTCACAGTGGCTTCATTGCAGTGTTAATGCAAGCCGACTTGTGACACTAATAAATAAATAAACTTTATATGTCAGGGTGGTCACCTCTCCCTGTCCATCACTTTAACATGAGGTGACTTTTTATTTTAACTCATGCTGAGGGCCATTTGCTGGTCCTTACCAGACATGTCCAAGGGTAAAAGGATACACAAGCTGCCATTCTATCGACTTTGGGATGTCTGAAGCCTACACCAAGAGATCCTGACATGTCCATGGCCTGCTCGTGTTTTTCCAGTAAAAGAAAACAGTTTCTCTGTTGAGGTGGTCTTATACTATGCCTATCAGTTTAATCAGAACTGTATACTTATTCTGAAAAACAATCTTTTCATAAAGGTCCCATTTCTTACATTAGGAATAAAAGGAACAAAACAAACAGGAGGAGAAGTAACAGGAAAGACATTATCAGCAGCATTAGCTGCCTTCTCCTCAGCTACATGTCACTCCACAGGAGAGAGAATATGGACATAGAGATCCAGCCCCAAGCTGATTATTCCCTCAACACAGGGTCCACAGGCAGAGGATCAGCTCTCTTCACATGTGTGCATACCGGTCACCACAGAGTTTCAGGCTTTCATGGCCGGTCATTGCGGACATCTGCAGCCACCTGGAACCAGATCCCCTTCCCAGTAGACCAGACAGCCCTATAGTGCCAGTGGCCTACAAGGTGGTTGTCACTGGAGGGCAGCCCCACCACCCCTTGGACACCAGCCCCCTCCTCAAAGTTTTTCATCTCTTCTGCAAAGGAAGAAAACTTGGAATTCTGAGTGTTTGCAGTAGCTTGTGTTGAGAGGAAGGAAGGAAATTTGTGGTGGGTAACTGAGATATTGTGATGAGGATAAGTATGAGTATTGGCTACTCAGATAGGAGCCTGGAGAGTGTTGTTCCGAAGAGTGCTGTACAGGAGAATGCTGGCACCGGCACCAAGAGTTTTATGTTACTCGCCTTTTCTACCCTTCTTGATCCTCTTGGTGCACTGTTTCCAGTTGAACAGAGCGCTTTCTTACCACTGACTCCCTTAGTCCAGTTCAGCATCTCTGCTTTGCTGGAGAGATTGTCCCTCTTCTTCTTGTCTCTGAGTTCCTGCAGTATTCAGATCCCGTAGCAGGGCCTCCAGGCAAGAGCGAGTGACCTTGTTGTGGGGGAGGGGGGTCTCCTCTCCATTCCTGTTATTGCTGCAGCCTCAGGAATCCATATCCGCTTCACCATTTCTGACCCCCTACTGGGGTCCGTTTAGTTAAAAATCCTCCCTTTGACAGAGTTTGTGCATCATCTGTCCACCTTCATTCTTTGGGAAACCCAGGAGGGGGACGCTAATGCAGTGACTGAGTTAATGAGCCAAGGCAAGGGACACTGCAGATCTGATGCACGACAATCGAGCACGAGACACAAGGCTTCGGTAATTGAAGGCTTTTATTGTCTAACAATGGAACTATTTAAACACGAGTACACCATTCCAGACTGGAGGGGTCCCGCCCGAGCAGAGGGTCTTATACCTCTCCCAGGAGGCGCGGCCCGACTGGGATGTGCCACAACAGCAACCACCACAGGTGTATTAATCCCACAGTGTAAACACCCTAGCCCAACAACAACATTATAACAACCCCACAGTGTGAACACCCTAGCCCAACAAAAACATTAGAATAACCCCACAGTGGTAATCAACGATGGTTCACCACATTCACCCCTCCTTTGAGAACAAAGGCCGGCGGGGTGCGAAAACAGACTATATATATACAAAAAAAAATCTACAAGTCCAGACGGTCTGGAGGACCGCACCGTCGTTGTGACCTCCTCAATACCGGCTGTGACACCGGAGCAGGTGCTTGCGGTGGCGTTCTCTCCAAAACAGCGTCCGGCTGTCCCCTCGAGGACTCACGGGCCGGTTGACCCTGATGAAGCGGTAGTGCAGGGGATCCCGGTACCTTCTGCGATGGCGCCGATCTCCGAGTCTCAGGCAAGCTGTACAGTGGAGTATAACTGTTATGCACTGGTCCCGGTGCTGACCGCGCCACGTCCGGGGGAGAAATAAGAGATAGGGGATTCGTGACTGGGGGTATGGGAGCGACAGGAGTTGCTACGTCCCCTGCGGGCGCCAGGTCTCGGATCGAGACTGTGTCCTCTCGCCCGTCAGGATATGCCACATAGGCATACTGAGGGTTGGCGTGGAGGAGGTGGACCGGTTCGACCAAGGGGTCGGACTTGCGGGCCCTTACATGTCGCCGCAGAAGGACGGGTCCTGGGTACGTCAACCAGGCTGGTAAAGATATCCCCGAGGACGACTTCCGAGGGAATGAGAACATCCTCTCGTGGGGAGTAGCATTGGTTGCCGTACACAGGAGGGAGCGAATGGAGTGAAGCGCATTCGGGAGGACCTCCTGCCAACGGGAGACTGGAAGGCCTTTGGACTTCAGCGCCAATAGGACAGCCTTCCAGACTGTAGCATTCTCTCTCTCCACCTGTCCGTTGCCCCTAGGGTTGTAACTCGTGGTTCTACTAGAGGCAATCCCGTATGAGAGCAGGAATTGCCTCAAGTCGTTACTCATGAACGACGAGCCCCTGTCGCTATGTACATAGCAGGGGTACCCGAACAGGGTAAAAAGATCACGGAATGCCTTGATCACCGTGGCAGTCGACGTGTCCGCACAGGGGACAACAAACGGGAACCGGGAGTACTCGTCTATGATGTTAAGAAAGTACACGTTCCGGTATGTTGAGGGAAGGGGGCCCTTAAAATCCACACTCAGCCTCTCGAAGGGGCGAATGGCCTTGACCAAATGTGCCCGGTCAGGTCGGTAAAAGTGCGGTTTGCATTCCGCGCAAATCCGACAGCTCCTTGTCACTGACCTGACATCCTCCACCGAGTAAGGCAGATTGCGGGCTTTCATGAAGTGGTAGAGCCGAGTGACCCCAGAATGGCACAGGTCATTATGGAGGGCGTTCAAGCGGTCCTCCTGCATAGTAGCGCATGTTCCGCACGAGAGGGCATCCGAGGGCTCATTGCGTTTCCCTGGACGATACATAATATCGTAATTATAGGTGGAGAGCTCAAAACTCCACCGCAAGATCTTGTCATTCTTGATCTTGCCCCTCTGCGTATTATTGAACATAAACGCCACGGACCGCTGGTCCGTGATCAGGGTGAACCGCTTCCCCGCCAGGTAATGGCGCCAGTGTCTGACGGCCTCCACAATAGCCTGGGCCTCCTTTTCCACCGCTGAATGCCGAATTTCGGGACCTTGAAGGGTGCGGGAAAAAAACGCGACGGGCCTGCCTGCCTGGTTTAGTGTGGCGGCCAGGGCGAAATCAGATGCATCACTTTCCACCTGAAAAGGGATGGATTCATCCACCGCGTGCATCGTGGCTTTCGCAATGTCGCTTTTCAATGCCTTGAAGGCCAATTGGGCCTCCGGCGTGAGTGGAAAAGTCGTGGACTTGATAAGCGGACGGGCTTTGTCCGCGTAGTTGGGGACCCACTGCGCATAATAGGAGAAGAAGCCTAGGCATCTCCTCAGTGCTTTTGCGCTAGCGGGCAAAGGAAGTTCAGCAAGGGGGCACATACGGTCGGGATCGGGGCCAATGACCCCATTTTCCACTACGTATCCCAGGATGGCTAACTGGCGCGTACGGAATACACACTTCTCCCTGTTGTAGGTCAGATTCAGGCGAGATGCAGTGCGCAAAAAGTTCTGGAGATTTGTGTCATGGTCCTGCTGATCATGGCCGCAGATGGTGACATTATCCAGGTACGGGAAGGTAGCCCGCAGCCCGTTCTGGTCCACCATTCGGTCCATAGCACGCTGGAAGACCGAGACCCATTGGTGACATCAAATGGAACCCTAAGAAACTGATACAGACGACCATCCGCCTCAAAAGCCGTGTAATGTCGGTCCTCTGGGCGGATGGGGAGTTGGTGGTAGGCGGACTTAAGGTCTATGGTGGAGAACACCCGGTACTGCGCAATCTGATTGACCATATCAGATATGCGCGGGAGAGGATACGCATCCAGCTGCGTATATCGATTAATGGTCTGACTGTAGTCAATGACCATCCGGGGTTTGTTCCCGCTCTTAACCACCACGACCTGTGCTCTCCACGGACTAACGCTGGGCTGTATGATCCCTTCTTTGAGGAGCCGCTGAACCTCAGATCTGATGAAGATTCGATCTTCAGCACTGTAACGCCTACTTTTAGTAGCGATGGGCTTGCAGCCTGGTACCAGATTCTTAAATAAAGAGGGTGTGGTGATCTTTAGTGTGGAAAGATTGCATGCGGGGCGCTTTGGACAATTTGGAGGCTGCGGCTGATCCCCTACTGTCAGCGAAGGGAGTGGCCCACCGTACTGTAGGATCACACTCTTCATGTGGACCATAAAGTTTAGTCCGAGGAGAATTGGCGCGCAAAGATGCGGCAACACAAGGAGCCTGTATCGCTCGTAAATTGTGCCCTGCACCTCCAGAGTTACCACACAACGCCCTTGGATCGGTACAGACCGGGACCGTGATGCCATAGAAATTGTCTGTTTGGCAGGTAGAACCCGGAGTCCACACCTCTTTGCAGTGTCAGGGTGAATAAAGCTCTCAGTGCTCCCGCTGTCAAACAGACAATAAACAGTACGACCATTTACCTTAATGTTCATCATTGAACAGTCAAGCCTGTGGTGCTTAGCCTGGTCCAGGGTGATCGACGCCACCGTTGGCCCTTGGACATCACTGCAGGCAGCCGAGGTTGATGCTGAGGACCCCTGCTGGTCGCTCCTGGTCGTCGTCGACCAAGCTGGCCGCCCCCATGAATCGCACATGGTTGAGGGCGCCAAGCGTAGCGACTCCTGGTGGTCATCCTCCTCCGACTCCGCCAACCACAATGGCGTCATCCTGGGCTCGCACGTGGACGGACCTCGTGGGTACTGCGACGTCGATGGAGATGATCTCCGTTCTGGAGGGTCACAGGCTGCACTGCCGTTCTTGGGCTTCGATCTGCAGACTTTCGAGTAGTGCCCCTTTTTACCGCATTAATTACAGACCACCGCTTTAGCAGGACACTTTTGCCGTGGATGCTTGGCTCCTCCGCAGAAATAGCACCGCGGGCTGCCTGGGGCTGCCGCCGCCGTCGGGTCGATATGGGAGCGCGAGCCCGTGGGGTGAGGAGGGATTTGTGACTGCTCCTGCCACGTTGTCTCCACGTGGTCCTCCGGATACAGGGCCAAGCTCTTCGACGCCGCCTCCAGCATTTCAGCCATCTCCATAGCTTGGGTCAGGTTGAGATTCCCCTTCTCCAACAGCTTGAGCCGGATGTACGAAGACCCTACCCCTGCCACAAACGCATCTCGGGCGAGGTCGTACATGTACTGCTCAGCCGACACAGCTTTGCAGTCGCAGCCCCTGGCAAGCTGCAAGAGCTCATTGGCGTAATCCTCCATGGTTTCGCCCGACTGCCGACGTCGTGTAGCGAGGAGGTAACGAGCGTGGATCTCGTTGGGAGGTCTCGTGTAGCGCTTTTTGAAAAGCTCGAGGGCCCTCGGGTAAGTGGTGGCCGCATGAATCGCGAGGTAGACAGTGTCGCTTACCCTCGCATGGAGGACCTGGAGTCTGTCGTTATCCGTGGTGTCTGCTGCAGAGGCTGCCAGGTAGTCCTCGAAACACTTCAGCCAGTGGTCGAAGGTGTTAGAGGCGCCGACCGCACGTGGATCCAGCGTCAGATGCTCTGGCTTTAGCATTTGTTCCATACTCTCCTTTCTGTCGAGAGTTTCGTGTTAGACAATAAAATTGATGCGCGACAATCGAGCACGAGACACAAGGCTTCAGTAATTGAAGGCTTTTATTGTCTAACAATGGAACTATTTAAACACAAGTACACCATTCCAGACTGGAGGGGCCCCGCCCGAGCAGAGAGTCTTATACCTCTCCCAGGAGGCGGGGCCCGACTGGGATGTGCCACAACAGCAACAACCACAGGTGTATTAATCCCACAGTGTAAACACCCTAGCCCAACAACAACATTATAACAACCCCACAGTGTGAACACCCTAGCCCAACAACAACATTAGAATAACCCCACAGTGGTAACCAACGATGGTTCACCACAAGATCCCAACAGGATTCCTACCCTTAATGAGTTCCACCACTTCGACTGGGACTATGAGTTCAAAACTCGGCCTGTTAACTTTGTTTGTTGCTCCACAGGTGCTACCAGAACTACTGAGTATTTCCAGTACTCTCTGCTTTTATTCTATATTCTCCAGACAATTAGGAGGTAGTATCATTGAAATATATAACATTTTTAGAGGGTATTACAGGGTGGATGCTGAGAGGCTGTTAGCAATGGCTAGAGTCTATAGTTTGGGGGTCATAGTCTCAGGATAAGGGGGTGAGCCATTTCAGACTGAGAAGAGGAAGCAGTACTTCATTCAAAGGGTTGGGAATCTTTGAAATTCTTTATCCCAGAGGGCTGTGGATGCTCAGTCGTTAAGTATATTCATGGTTGAGATCATTTGATTTTTGGACTTGAAGGAAATCATGGGATATGTGGATTCAGCAGGAGCATGGAATTGAAGTCGAAGATCAGCTAAGATCTTATTGAGTGGTGGAGCAGTTTGAGGAGCCATACTGCCTATTCCTGCTCCTCTTTCTCATGTGTCTCTCTTTCTGCACCACCCCCGCGTCCTAAATTAGCTCACACTGCCTCTTGGGTGACCACATTGTGGAGTGTATAATTTAGAAATCCTTTATCCTCTTTGATCCTGTGAAGTGTTGCTAATTGCCCCTTGAGCATAAATATCCTCTACTCCAGAGACTGAATCTCCTGCAACAGAGTTAAGCACAGATGGTATCGTGAGAAAAAGGATTAAATCACAGCAACAGTGAAACCAATCTGCAGCAGAGTTTAATATTTAAATTCATCAGGACCCGGAAAACAGAGAGGCATAAAATATTACAATACAGCAATGGGCCATTTGGTCTATTAATCCTAATGAACGACAAAGGGGACATGATCTATTTCCTATTTCTCTCAATCATGACTTTGTTGCAGCTGAGTTATGAGGTCAAGCCACTCATAAAATATAAATAAATCTTATAAAGCCTTGTCCTGGGTGACGTTTCAACAAACTTTGATGATTTTGTTGCACAGAGTGCGGAGGAAATCTTCCTTTATGTATTCCTTGTATCTCATGCGGCTGTCATACAATAGAAACAACCTTGACAATGCTGCAGTCTTAGTTTAGTTTTTAATATAATTGTTGAATAGAATGAAATAGATAACTTTGAAATTATTAACTCCCTAATCGGACAGCTCTGTGGGATTGACCCTTCAGTCGCTGCCACTAGCACCCAGAGGAGACATAAGGTGGGTTTTCACAACACTGTAAATTGTTTTTTTTGGATAATGGGATTATTTGGTTTGGCGATGTGTTTGTAATATAAGGACCCAATTGTGTTTTGTAGCAATGGGTGGATTGGATTTGGCTTGTGTTTTTAGGTAGGTTACAACCCTGTGACATTGACTCTTTGCTCATTTCAAACCGAGTATTGCATCAAAGCCATCCTTTAAGGAGCTGAGCAAAACTTGAACTCTTTGGTAAACTGTAGAGATATCAAATAAAGTTTCAAAAATCCTATTAAAAACACACCACACCAGTCATTTCAGTCTCTTGCCAGTCTTGTTAATCCCTTACTCTGTATTCATCTCAGCAGTCTGTCTCCTGATGCTACCAAAGCTTTGAATTATGCTATCTGAAAATGTTATTAATTTTTTTATATATTTCCAGAAAAACCATGTAATTTTCCTCCTTCTTAAAATCAGCAAGATAACAAAAATAAGAACGTGCCTGGCGCTGCAATCAGTATTTCTCTGGTAGATGGTACTGGCAAAGAAAAATGTCCTTTAAGCCTGAGATTCAGCCATGTTACTTTCATTACTGAATTCAGCGTATTTGTAAAAGCAGACCCAGGTCCGGAGCAAGGCAAGAAAAGGGATGAATCTCATTAAGGGATTAAATGTCCATTAAAATAAATAGAGTTAGGTGGGGAGAATTGTTAGTTGATAAAGGAGGATAGGTTATTTATATTTGCAAACTGATAACAGAATATGGTGTGGGATGGGGGAGGAATGATTTTCCACTGCAGCCTTGTAATCCAGCAACAGCACCAATGTAACATGCCAAAATACTGCCAGCAGATGCTTTGCCCATCTGTCACATCCTTGTACTTTAAATGACTCAAATTGGTGAGAAGTTCCTCCATTTCAATCTCATTATTTAAGGTGATGGCAGGGGAACAACATAAATCAGTTTCAGAAAGGACAGAATGCTGAAAACGCACTGCAGTGACAACCTTGATACAGCATCCATAGTGATCTATTCAGTCCTCTGGTTCCTTATGTTAATCCATTTTGGGCTTGGACAACAATCTCCATCTAAGATGTAAACCAAAAGAGGCAAGCTGTTGGCTGCAATCACAAGTGACAGCAGATGCCTCACATTTTGATTACATGGATGAAATCGGTGACATGGCTGAGAATGCTCTAATGCAATGTGTATGCAGTGTTTAAGCAGCAAGTGTGGTGCTGACATACCAAGGGGAGGAAACCTCCATTGCACAAGGTTTTGACTAAGTGTCACGTTGCAATGGAGAATTAGTGTCAGGATTGAAGATAGGCAGAATGGGAATAGTGCAGGACGAAACCATCCTCACTTCACTCACGCTTAGATCGGGGTAGCAACGTTCTATTGCAATATATTAATAGTAAAGTGATGTATGTAGTGACACTGCATGTTCCAACTGCAAACATACACATAGGCAATCTAGGACTCCAAAGAATGTTAGGGGCAAAAGTACTCTACAATGTACTCTTCATGACAAAACAGTCCAATAAATGAATGGTTTGGAAAGCAAAATCTAAATATTATCTGTTTTTAGTAACCAGACCAGAGCTTCAGGCTAAAAGGTCACCCACAACCGGGGTTTACAGTTTAAAAATAGCAACAGCTAACTGTTGCATCATGGAACACCAGAACAGTTCAGGATCATCAAGACTCCATTTGTAATGAATGAATTATAATGCTAATTGGCAGATAATTTCATAGTGCAATGTGAATACTGCTGTATTGAATGAAACCAGATTATCCACTGTAAAACAACTGACACAAGCTATAACTGGACACGCAATGATGATTGCATAATGTTCAGCATCGTTTGCAACTCCTCCGATACTGACACAGTCCAAATGCAGAAAGAACTGGACAATATACAGGCTTTGGCTGACAAGTGGCAAGTAACATTCAAACCACACAAGTGCCAGGCAATGACCATCGCCAACAAGGGAGAATCTAACAATCGCCTCTTGACGTTCAATGACATTACCATCGCTGAATTCCCCACTATCAATATCCTAGGGGTGACCATTGACCAGAAACTGAACTGGACTAGCCATATAAATATTATGGCTACAAGAGCAGGTCAGAGATGAGGAATCCTGCAGTGAGTAACTCACCTCCTGACTCCCCAAAGCTTGTCCACCATCTACAAGTCAGGAATGTGATAGAATACTCTCCACTTGCCTGGATGGGGGCAGCTTCAACAACACTCAAGAAGTTTGACACCATTCAGAACAAAGCAACCCACTTGATTGGCACTCCCTCTCCCACTGTTGAATAGTGGTAGCAGTGTATATCTCAACAAGATGCATTGTAGGAACTCACCAAGGTTCCTTAGGCAGCACCTTCCAATCCAATGACCACTATCATCTGGAAGGACAAGGGCAGCAGGCACATGGGAACACCATCACCTGGAAGTTCCCCTCCAAGTCATTCACCATCATGACTTGGAAATATATCACTCTTCCGCCGCTGTCATTGGGTCAAAATCCTGGGCCATCCTCCCTAACAGCAATGTGGCTGTACCTGTATCTCAGGGACTGCAATGGTTCAAGAAGGCAGCTCACCACCACCTTTCCAAAGGAAAATAGGGGTGTGCAATAAATGTTGGCCGAACCAGCATTGCGAACATCCCATAAATGAATTAAAAAATACATAATCTTATAAAATGATGTATCGAAAAAGAGTTTGGTGCTATCTAGTGAGAGAGCCAATAAAAGGTGAAAACGAATGCTTAAAACACATGGGGGAGTGGTGGTGGTATTATCTGACCCCATCAGATGGCTGTTGAGAATCCCAATGTCCCGGTGAATGGAGCATTAAATGAAAATTGGGATTCCTGACGACTGTGAGGACTATCGGGATTCACCCGATAGGATTTTCTTCGAACACTAAGGAAATTTGGCATGTCAGCTCCGACTGTCACCAACTTTTACAGATGTACCATAAAAAGCATCCTTTCTGGTTGTATCACAGCTTGGTTTGGCTCCTGTTCTGTCCAAGATCACAAGAAACAATAAAAGGTTGTGAATGTAGCCCAATCCATCATGCAAACCAACCTCCCGTTCATTGATTCTGTCTACTCTTCCTGCTGCCTCGGAAAAGCAGCCAGCATAATTCAGGACCCCACACACCTGAGACATACTCTCTTCCACTTTCTTCCATTAGGAAAAAGATACAAAAGCCTGAGGACATGCACTAACTGAGTCAAGAACAGTTTCTTCCTTGCTGCCATCAGGCTTTTGAATGGACCTACCTCGCACTGAGCTGATCTTTCTCTACACCCTAGCTATGACTGTAATGCTACATTCTGCATTCTCTCCTTTCCTTCTCTATGAACGGTGTGTGTTGTCTGTATAGTATGCAAGAAACAATACTTTTCACTGTACACTAATACATGTGATAATAACAAATCGAATCAAAATCAAATCGAGGATTGCACTTGGAAGCCTTTGATCTGCAACAAATTCAATGTGCATGCCTCCTACAAGATGCAACTTCGAGCTCAATGGATTTCTATTATCCTCCAGCCACCCATGTTTATTTTTATTTCCCTTTGGGGTTGACTGCACCCCATTGACCCTGACCACAATGTTGACAGAGTCTAAGACTGATAGACAGTCTGTTGTTTAACTTCCTTGTGAAGTGGTTTGCAAAAGAGAAACTGAAACCACAGATCAAAAGTTTCAAGTGCAATGGAGAGGTTTTCAATGATTTCAGTTTGCTAGGAAGCCTCAAGAACTTCAAATCAAAGCTGTGTGCGTACATTGGAGCTGAGTGCATAGCTGTGCAAAATGGAACCCCCACCATGTGAAATTGACATCGCCTCTCTGTCAGAGGACTTCCAAGGGGTCTGCTCACAGCTGCAGATTCCGACAGTGAGAATTGGACATTTCTGCTGCAGACTGGAGTGCTGCAATGATATAAATTCCTACCAGGTGACAGGGTGAGCATGGAGATTAAAGTGACCTGGCCACTTTTGAATTTTCACAGCTGACAGGCATGAATGCAAATATTGATCAGAGAGCTGCCTGAAATCAACATGTCAGGGGTGTTCTTCAGGCTTGCCAGGACAAGAAGGGGCAGTCCAGCCAAGACACCACTATTCCAGGGGAAAATGGCGAGGTCAACCTCTTGGCCCCAGCCTGAGCCCACCCAACCATCAGGACCCTTGCAGGACCCATCCTCTGCAGCCTGACAGCAGCAGAAGAGCAAATAGCCATTGAATCTACTTCCTTAACCTTCTCGGGGCCCAAGACGGCAGGCCAGGGGTCAGTGCCAAGGGGCAATGCACTGTTGGCACTGCCAAGGTGCTTGGCCTGATGGGAGGATGACTGGGTGTCTGAGGGTGAAGAGGGGCTGACAATAAGGCTGGCTTGTGGGTTGCTTTAAATGAGCTTATTAGCATCTTTCAGGTGTGTGAATCTCAAATGAAAGATGCTGCCAGCACCAGCGGGAAGCGCTCTGGTTTTCTCGCCGGTGTGGGTACTAAGTTCCAAAATGGGAGAATCAGGCCCATCATCTTTTTTAAAGTTTGTTCATTAAAGTTCATTTATTAGTATCACAAGTAGACTTACATTAACACTGCAATGAAGTTACTGTGAAAACCCCCTTGTCACCACACTTCGGTACCTGCACGGGTATACTGAGGGAGAATTTAGCATGGCCAATGCACCTAATCAGCATGTCTTTCGGACTGTGGGAGGAAACTGGAGCACCCGGAGGAAACCCATGCAGACACGGGGAGAACATGCAAACTACGCACAGTGTCCCAAGCCAGGAATCGAACCCAGGTCCCTAGCGCTGTGAGGCAGTAGTGCTAACCATTGTGCCACCTTTTAGCAATCTGACAGGTATGATCGTCTTTGGATGCATCCACACTTAGAGTCTTGGAATTAGTCACTTGGCTTTGAGAAAAATCAATTGTCAAAATGACTGAAGAAATGTGTTGCATACAGAGACTGTTGGAATGATCATTGAAAAGATAGGCCTGAAATGTCATTCAACATTCAGCCTTTCTGAAAAACAACAACATCTAAATTAACTAAAGGGCTTGACAAGTTTTTCAAATACCCAAACATCCAACTGGACATGCATGATAACAGCACCGGGGTGTTACCAATCAGTCATGGGAAAATGAAGAAACCAATGTTGAGGTGAATGAAAAAAATTATGTGACTGTGGTCTGGGCTGAATCTGTCATTCGACCGCGATCAAGTAAAGGCAGCATGATCGGTTTCTTAAACCAAGGATGAGATACCCATTCATCACTGAGGAATCAGCAAGCACATGGTGAGACCTTAACTGATTCCAAATTTGAGAATCAAGAAATCAAGTAAAATGCTTGGTTCTGGCCAAGTTGAACAGATGCATCAACAATGGTTAAATGTAAAAAAAATCAGGTCAAGTATAAAACCTACAAAACATTGATAATCCTCTGGAAATGTTTCACATGGTTATGTCCAACTGAAGGACAGAGAGGGTAATGCACCACCCATTAACAAAGTGTCTGCATATTTCAAAGTATTAAATTAGGTCCCCAGGAATATCAATAAAAATATAGAGGAAGGATTAAAAATAAATCTTTCCATAAAAAGATGGATGAGTTTCCTGCTCCAAATGATAGGTGATAAGGAATGGAAAAGATCTCAGTCAATTTAACAACCAAACTGAAATCAATTCAGATTTCAATTTCTTATGGGGCTGATTGGAAAACTAGTAATATCAGTTAAATATCAGATGCAGTCCAGTATAGGGTTGTACAAAACTTTCTCGGGACTTCAACATCAATTCATTTTCTGGAGTCTGATTGGCAGTACGCTGGTAATGTCATGACATAATTCTAGTTGGAAATGGATGCTTGAAAGAGGGAATACTGAGGCTCTAAGAGCACAGATCCATTCATTCTTGAGATTCATCTGGAGATGGTATAGTCCTTTAGGATATCAAAGGTGAATCTCTCACTTGTTTATCGCCATGTGCTCTCACCACACTGACCCTTGATTTGCCTTTTTGACAGTGCTGCAGTGAGGAGGGCTAACTCCATATTCTTGCTCTGTCGGAAGGAGCAAGGGTTGCCAACCATAGCTAAATGTAATCCTGGAGGTTTCGTCACATGACTTGCCCCCACCTCTCCAGCCATTAGTCAGCCAACACATCCATCTTTGGATTACACTGCTTTCCAATGCCAAGAGGAACCTACAAAAGATTCATTACCCAATTGGATGATGCTTGATTGTCAGCCAGGCAGACATTCCCCCCCACTATTTTCAATATTATTGTATCTGGTGAAGAGAAGTATTCAATGAAAATGACCAGAAGGACCCAATTTGTTCTCTTCCGGCAATCTTTCTTCATGGTTCCACACGGCAGTGCCTGGAGATTACTCTTCAATTCTCGGAGACTCACTGTAGAATTTTCCCATCTTGCCCACCATGGGAAACGTAACGGGTGGAACATGGACCATGCAGAAATCCGTTAACCTTGGGCAGGATTTTCCAGTTTCAGGGTGAGCATGGCCGGAAAATCCCGCCCTCTGAGTCAATCTAGGAGGGCTGGTAACCTTGGCAAGGAACCATGCTCAAGGGAAGCAAGGGTTGGAGGATTGGAGTCACAATATTGTCGCTCTGTTTCCTATTTCTGTTTCCTCTCTTGCACAGTTTTCCCATTGGAATTGAAGAACTATGACATTAACCTGAGTGTACTTCGCGAAGCACTAAAGTAGATTCAGAGCAAATGATCTGTATATGTGGAGATTAAATCATTTCAGCTGTTTGACCATTACTAATCTGACAAAATTATTTAACCATCAACAGACATCATGGAAATACAGAAATATTACCACAGAAGGAATCAATTTGACCTATTTTGCCTTTACTAGATATGAATCTAAACTGTATATTCTATTCCCATTCCCCTCCATCTTCTTCATGCCCTTAAATATTTATCTTTAAGCATTTATCCAATTCCATTTTTAATGTTATGAGTAGCTTAGCCACAATAGACATCTGGATTTGCAAACTGCTATCCCAGGTGAGGTGGACACCAGAGAATATTCAGATTGCCTGTCAATTTAGTGGCACTGTGCTGGAAAAAGTTTGTACTCAGGATGCCCTTTCTAATCCATTTAACATCTCCAAGGGGCTCAAGCGATTGCACTAAGCCTCTTTGGTGTCTTTTAAACAGCACTGAGTGATGATGTTACATCAAATGTTTGTACAGGTTTGTGCATGATATTCAGTATATATTGCAGAATCTGCACCTTGAGGGGAATTTGCTTTTCAAATAAGATCAACCAGGCTAATGTTCAAGTGCTGGTCAAGGTACACCTGAAAAATACACCCCACAGACCTACAGCTTATCAAGAATGGTTTCCAACAGTCGTGAAGATATAAATGTTTATCAAACTACATATCCAGGGATGATATAGCAACTGGAATGAAGTAAACACTGCGAGATAAATTCTATGGTATCAGTGTTGAACCACACTTGAAACAGTGGAGTTAAGGAATCAGCTTGCTGTGATATTTCTAAGTCATGTTCTTTTGAAGTGTGGTTCCTTCATTTACCTCTAAATCGATATTGACAACACTGAATTGAATGTCAAAACAGGCCTCACCTGGGAAGTGGGCTGCTGAACATTGCTCCCATTGATTAAGAAGTGTTTGATTGCATCAAAAACATCAATTGCTCCTTCGGCAGACCGAAGGAGCAAGTCTGGAGTCAGCACAGTTTTGAGTGCTCACTTAAATTGAAACCCACCAAGCAGTTGTATCTTGACTCTTTGTGGCTGTGAAACCTGGCCATGTTGCCACTGCAAGATTATTGATGTTGCTTATCAGCAGCACTTCATCCCTATCATGAAAGAATGCTACAGCTTCCCCAACTGCTTATGTGCACACAACTGCTTATGTGCACATTGAACTTTGTAAAGGAAGCAAGTTACTGACCAAAATAAAAGATGGCTGATACTGAAAAGTGACCACTTTCTGAAAAATTACTATGTGGGCTATACTGACCAACCATCCCGGAAGAAAATGACATTTTATACCTGGAGCAGTGTCAAAGCCCACTCCAATCAGAGATATTTGAAAAAAAGGTATGGCAAAAATAAAAGGCTGGACAAATCTCCTGGGTTTGCGATGCAATATGGACTGTTTTGCACATCTCATCAGACATCTAAAAAAAAAAGCCATCTCCTGTTAATTTATCACTCAGAATGTGCAAATGGTTCCAAGATGACTGCAAGACATGCTTATTTCCCCTCCCAGGAGTAGACAGGGAAAATGGATTCGAAACTGACTGGTGATCAGTGAGAAGCAGAAAAACAAAGTAGTAAGCACAACAACAGGCTGTCTCCCTCTCTCTCTTGCGTTGGTCAGCAGGCACAAACAGAAAGAAACAGGACAGCCTCTTCAGAGAGAACTGGGTCATCACTCCATCTAGGACAAGCCAACACGTCTTCAACAGACTGTGAACCTGCCAAAGTCAGTTCCATCATATCGCCCACCACCATCTACACTTCACGGACAAGCCAAGGGCTGGTGTCTGTGCATGTGCGAGTGTGTGCATCGGGTGTAAGTAAGCCAGCTTAAATCAACTCCTTACAAAAAAATAACTGCATTTGAATTGGCAAGAGATATTCATGAGAAATTATTTGGGTCCAAACTTTGTTGCGACCAAGTGAGGTGGTTAGTAAAAAGAGGAATCAACTTATTCCTCCTCATTTGGGAACGTGACAGAATTGAACAGCAGGCCTGAAAGGTGGACAGTTAAAAAGCACTGAGAATAATAATAAAGAAGACAGGCCTGAGCATGTTGTTTACAGGGATGAGAAAATACTTCCCAAAGGTGTTCCCATATATGGCAAACATCTCAGGGAAAGTCGAGGAAACCTTTTAAAAGTCAATTAAAACACAGAGGAAAATGTGTGGCATTTACACAAATAGCTGGATGATGGCTCTGACAAAAGGGGTTCAATTGCATGACACAGGGATGGACAATGTTAAAATGCAATACTATTAATGACAGGAAGAAAATCAATATCTGGGGGGAAGCAATATCAGCATTTGTGACCAAAACAGAGCATTCAAATGGGCGCACTTAGCAAAGTTCTGCAACTCACAAATTACGCAAAACAACAACTTCAACTAAGGATGAACTAACAGGCAACTAATATTGTATAATACCATAAAGATAACCCTTATTACAATAATATTTTCATGCCACTGATTATATTACTGAACATATGCATTACAAAGTAATTGTAACAATCTACTTTATCAGTTCTGCCTAATAACTTGAAACCTTTAATCAATCCACCTTCTAACCATCAAAATTCCAGGGAATAAGAATCCTTGCTTGTGTAATGTCTCCTTGTAACTTATCCTAGGAGGCCAGGTATCGTTCTGGTCAATATATGTTGCACTCCGTGTTGCCAGTGGGAAAACACGCTGGCGTGAAACACATATGTACAACTAGAAACATAGAAAAACATAGAAACTAGGCATACAAATGTTGGGACTCATCTGAGCAATGCCTGGAGCTGCCTCCAGAGCTCAGGATGGAGACCACCTGCAACCCTGGACCAACACAGCAGTGGGTCGGGGAACATCTGTAGCTGAACCTTCCAGATCAGGTGTCCTGGAGGGGAGGGGTCCATCTTGCAGCCTCAGAGTGTTCATGGAGATCCATCTTCGGTCTTAGGAGGTCCATCTTCTTGTCTCAGAGTGTTCCTGTGGACCCATTTTCATTTGGTCCACCATTTTTCTTAAGTGGTGGGTCAGTGATGTTGGGCACCTTTTCAATCTGATGCCCTGACATGATTGCGGATTACGTACCATCCTGGCCTGTTCCATCACTGAATATGGCGTGAAACACCACAGTGCATAATTAAGGAGATTGGAGTCAGACCATTTGGTGTGTTTTCCTGCTGCTCTCCACAGAGGGAAACACTCCATGTTCCTGCCTCCACCATGGCATTTAGTCTCAAAACAGGAGAATTCTGACCATATAATGCCACCTATCTTTCTATCATCAGAAAACTTGGGTATACGATTCTTGATCCCATTATCTAAGTTCTTAAATATATTAGTTAAGGTCCCAACAGAGATTCATGTGGGAAACCCCTAATGTCAGCCTGCTAATTAGAGCACCAGTCTATTGTTCCTACTCTCTGTCTCCTGCCACTCTGCTGAACCAGATGAAAATAATTTCCCTTCAATTCCATGCGATTCAACATTAGTTAACAGTCTCTAATTATGAACTTTATTGAATGCCTTCTGGAAGTCCATATAAATAACAACGGTAGGCATTCTCTTGTCAACTACCTTAGCCAGCACCCTGTATTCCCAACCTGGCCAACTCCATTGTAGGGGTAGGAATCTCCCAGCTGCTTGCAAATTTTCCTGGAATCAGGCCCCCTTCTCAAAGACTCATGATTCACAGCTCCTCAGAGGAGTCGTGAACCATAGTCTAGATGCGGGAACCTTTTAATACATAACTTCAAATAGTCTTACCCCATGCCAACTCATACCCTCAGCCACTCCCATGCCCACTCATAGCCTGCATGTAAACTCATAGCGCTTCGATGCACATTCACAAAGTATACACTCTGTATATAACCAATGAAACCTACTGTAACAATGGCATGTGGAAATACTCAATAAAAAGATCATAATTTTCTTTAAAAAACTGCTGCTGCACCCACCCCATAAAAGAGTCAATGAACTCAACCTTTAAAACGTCAATAATATAAACTTTAAGCACTTGAAACCTTTTTATCTTGTGTAGTAAACATTGAGTGACCGTGACAAAATAGATTGCAGGGGGAAAAAAGCTTGTAAAGCTATACATCAAGCAATGTTTCCCTTTCTGTGCTCCTATTTCAATGAAGTGATGGCTGCATGAAATTTTGGGCTCCCAGCCAAGCCTGCATAATGAGGTACATATTTCAGAGATGTTCTTAATTCCAATATTTCTTTTTCTGGATATTTTTTAAAGTGCAAAGTGTTTCCATTATGCGAACAAAATTCTGCATTTATTATGATACTCTTATTGACATTTGCAATAGCTATCCCCATAAAAAAAGTCACAGCTCCACACACGGATTGTACGCATTTCAGTAAACACTGCAGCCTTGGTTTTCTGACTGGTGATACTTTAGCACTGCTTGCAAACATGTGTTAATGACATCAAGCAGAAAGTCTAGGCTTATATCTTTGGAGTGTAAACTTTATGGTGATAGGAGCTGCATTTCTTTAAAATAGTATGTTTGAAGCATATCTGTGTAATCGCATCATTGTACAGGCAGCCCTATCGATAAACGGTCATCAATGTTCTTCGTCATCCATGCCACTTTAAGTGTATGGTTTTCCAGTCCTCAATATTAATATTGGGGGTCGGTTAGCTCAGTTGGCTGGACGATTGATTTGTGATTCAAAGCAACATCAACAGCCCGGGTTCAATTCCCGTACTGACTGAGGTTATTCATGAAGCCCACCTTCTCAACCTTGCCCCTTGCCTGAGATGTGGTGATCCCCAGGTTAAATCACCATCAGTCAGCTCTCCCCCTCAAAGGCAAGAGCAGCCTATGTTCATCTAGGACTATGATAACTTTAGCTTTACCTTATTTAAGTAGCAGATGAATAGCTTAAATTCTCAATCTGTGTTCTGTCCTGTTAATAGACCAGGTCAGAACAGAACATTATTCACTAGCTTGCTAGAATCTTGTCAATACAAATATCATTTCAACGATCCTGAAAGATTAATAATAGCCTTCTTTTCTTTCAATAACGTAGCTGTATTGCTCTTAAATATAATTTTGTGCAATGCCATTTAGGCGTTTAAGAAGGGCTCATAATTCACCACCCGTGACAAGAAATAAGCATGAAATGAAAAAAAGGATAAATTACAAATCTTGGTAATTTAAGGGAAAGTAAACCACTGAATCATTCCTAAGTTATATAGACTCAGCTCATTTGATGATTTGTTTGGTGTAAATTTCTGCAGTCCAATTTTGTACATTGTGGGAGTGGGAGGGTGGCGGGGAAGAACAAAAAGATCCTACTACCAGGAGGAGCTGTAAAATTCCACCTGAAGTGTACTGCTTATACCTGGTAAGTGTCTGTCTGAACTTTATGGATTTATTTGGATAGCTGGGATATCTCTTTGGAGAGTTAAGATAGCCATTTGGATATGGTCCCGGGACACCTTTGGGGGAGGGAAGGTGCCCATTGGGGAAAATTCAGTTGCCCTTTTGGGGAGTCATTGTGCCCTTTGGAATTGTTAAAATTAAGCATAAATATTTGTAAAAGGGACATAGGATCACGCAGAATTCCTACAGTGCAGAAAGAGGCCACTCGGCCCATTGAGCCCGCACCAACAACAATCCCACCCAGGGCCCATCTCAACAACCCCACGCATTTACCCTGCTAATCTCCCTGACACTAATGGGCAATTTAGCAGGGCCAATCCATTTAACCTGCACATCTTTGGACTGTGGGAGGATATCGCAACTCATTACCTGTCAAGCTCTGTCAACAGAACTGTCAAACTCAACTATCAATACTGTCACGAGGATCTGTAAAGGGGAACTGTCAAAGTTGTCAAGATAAACTGTCAAAAGCACCTGTCAAAAGGAGCTGAAGGCATTTAAACCCTGCTCTTGAGAAAATGTTTGGAGTGTTAAAAAAAATGATTGCTTGCTATTTCACTCTGTCTGGTGATTTAAGTGTGAAGGTTTCTTTACTGGGTTGGTGCGACATGAATGATTTTACAACCATCCATTAACACAGTAGGATGCCTGCCATTTCACAGTTCGACTGACAGCTACAAGTGGTTATAGACGCTTTGAAGTGCAACTGTGAATTCCAATGATTGTTGCTATGAGGCTTTTAAGCTGAAGGAATGTGAATGTAGTAAATCGGTCTTTAATGAACAAGAGTGCTTCTTTAAATTTGGTTAAGTCTGCATGGAGGTGTATGGAGGGGTGAGGGCTGAAGGGATTTTTCATGTTTTATTCTATTTTAAATTTTGGGCACAGCTCCAACCCCTAAAGGCAGATCTTCCGCCCAGCCTGCCTCCGCAGCCAGTATCCTCCTCAGTACATCTGTGTTCACTTGCCCTGCCTTCGAATGTAGCCTGCCCCCCACCCCCCAAATCCTTAGACCAAACCTCCCATATCTGGGCAGTCATTTTTAAAAGTTAAGTTCATAGAGTCGAGAATTCTCCCAAATCTGAGCATCCAACACACTGACAAAACACACTGACGGATCTCAAACAATGACGAGACAGAGTACAGGAATGAGATAGAGAATCTGGTGAACTGGTGCGGCAACAATAATCTCTCCCTCAATGTCAACAAAATGAAGGAGATTGTCATCGACTTCAGGAAGCGTAAAGGAGAACATGCCCCTGTCTACATCAACATGAATGAAGTAGAAAAGAACAAGAGCTTCAAATTTTTAGATCGCAACAGCCTGTCCTGGTCCCCCCATGTCGACACTATAGTTAAGAAAGCCCACCAATGCCTCTACTTTTTCAGAAGACTAAGGAAATTTGGCATGTCAGCTACGACTCTCACCAACTTTTACAGATGCACCATAGAAAGCATTCTTTCTGGTTGTATCACAGCTTGGTATGGCTCCTGCTCTGCCCAAGACCGCAAGAAACTACAAAAGGTTGTGAATTAGCCCAATCCATCACGCAAACCAGCCTCCCATCCATTGACTCTGTACACTTCCCGCTGCCTCGGCAAAGCAGCCAGCATAATTAAGGACCTCACGCACCCTGGACATTCTCTTTTCCACTTTCTACCGTCGGGAAAACGAGACAAAAGTCTGAGGTCATGTACCAACCGACTCAGAAATAACTTCTTCCCTGCTGCCATCAGACTTTTGAATGGACCTAACTTGCGTCAAGTTGATCTTTCTCTGCACCCTAGCTATGACTGCAACACTACATTCTGCATTCTTGCATTTCCTTCTCTATTTGTCTGTATAGTGCGCAAGAAACAATACTTTTCATTGTATGCTAATGCATGTGACAATAATAAATCAAATCAAAATTAAAAAAAACCATGGTAGAGTTAGGTTTTAAGTCAAATATGACTTCCCTGTTTGAAAATTTATCATTTATATGCAATCAACAAAAACTGTAATATGTTTAAAGAAATATGCTCTTGGACAGTGCCCATGGCACTGAAACAACCCGGAGGTATCCATGACTTGGGTATGCATGTATATGATGACATGGGTGGTACAAGCAATTCATGCAATATCTACATCAAGATAGAAAGCGTCTTGAAGACCTGACATTCTAACAGAGAAAATGTAAGTTCACAGAAAGATTATTTGAATTATTTTCTTTTTGCTGACTTGCGAATGTACAGAAAAATATTTTAACATATTGACAGTAATCTCACAAACATTACTTGTTGTTATTGGCCATGGTTTCCCCAAGAGAGGCGAGGAACTATTCCCTTCCTACAGCTGTGTCTGTTGTTTTTTTAAACTATGTCAGCATGCTGGAAGATTTAATAATTAAGTGTTTCATTACTTGCAAAATCATGGTGTCATCACAGCACTGCAATTCTGTTCAGATTTGTGTCATTAGTCTGTTCTAACTTAACAAGAGAGGAGTATTAAATCCTAAAATAAACATTTAATTACTCCCTGTTTGGAATTTTAAGCACCAAGTCTATTATAATTATAATGCATAGTTATTTCTTAATAAAATGCTCTAATGTGACCCAGAAGTAAAGCAGCAAATCTTCAATAATATCCTATTACAGTGATTACTATGGCACTGCAGAAGACAGCTCAGTCCCATAGGGCCTGCACTGAACATACGCCACTTAGTGAAAATGGCCAATGAATTGTAAAAGGTGGAACAGCTGCTTACTACTAAATCTGTGTCTTTTCGAAAAACACCATCCCTGTACATTTACACATTTCCAGAAAGTTCAGTGGCTTCCTTGGCTTCACTCTTATTTTCTATTCAGACATTTTTTTAAACTGAGGCTCAGTACTTTGTCATGAGGAGTGTCGATAAGTATGGTTATTGTAAACCTTAACCTGTTACTTTTATTCTGTTTAAACTTTCCCAATGTGTCTAATTCCTAAATCTAATCAACCTGTGCCATACAATAAGTCCTCAGTGCTTTAGACTTATGGTATTGTCATCTATAGTTTTTGAACGAGAGTCACTCTGATTAACACACCACAGTTGGAAGGTGACAGTATTTTTGGGCTTTGAAAGACAGTTGAAAATTTTGAACTTAGTTCAATCTTACAGCACAAACAATCTATCAATTTGAATAGAGTGACTTTAAAATAAGTGTCTTGTGTTTTCGAATGACATTTAATGCTTGTCAAAGTTAGGTTAATCACTGCTCGAAAAATGGAACACCATCAGGTACTCAGTGCAAGTCTCAGACACTCCAAGGCAAACTAGAGAATTTATTTCATCTCCATAGCATGCCTCAGAAAAGCACCTATTCTACACCAATATGACATGAGTTATTTCTCACACCAAACATCAATTTTGTGCAATTTTGGTCTTGAATTTATTTCCGCTTGGAAAGGAAAATTCATTTCACACACATCTATGACAAAAACTCAGCAAATCATTACACCCAGGCTGGATCCAAACAGCGATTGCAGAAATACAATGACAGCATTTAGCCGACCGCCCAATTCTATCCATTCTGCTGGAAGATAGAAAAAACTGGCATGTCTTTTTCAAAATTATTTACCTGTCATCAAATTTATACAAATTAGAAAGAAATACTCTTTCATTTTTCAAGATGGTACTGTTTACAAATATAATTTTCTCCAGTTTGTTTTATTTCAGGAAAGAAGGTGTCCATCATTCAGCTGGTCACTCTTTCAACTTCAAGCACAGTGATGGATGCACGACAAAATTTATTGCATCTGGGTCCAAGTTTGTGGGAGATGATAGGGAATGAGGAGCCAAACTTTAGATAAACCAGAAATGACATCATGCCCTGGCTCAAGTTCATGAGTGAAATATTTTTCTTTATGAAGTTCTCCCCCTCCCTGAAGTCACAAATTAATGCTAGAGATAGAGTTGCATTGCACACCAGCTGCCCAATAATACTGCCCTCACATGAAATCTGTTGACATGTGCTTTCCATTAGACAATGTTTGTAAGCAAGAACTAAGGCTGATTCCAGGCCACTGCTAATCCCCTGATCAATGAACCCAGGTGATCAAATCTGGGACCTGTGGTAGTGTGGCCCCTTTAATGGGCGATTCTTTGAGGACAATGTGACTGGGCCAGAACAAACGGAGCCCGAGCGCGACATGGGCCTTTGAGGAGCAAGGGCATGCATCCCTGGCTGGAGGCTGCAGTTGGAATCACGGCATTGTTAGGAGTAGACCCGTATAGTTATGCTGTTAAACCCTTTGTTGAATATAGTTCTTCTCAATCAATAAGTCTTTTGCTTGTTGCTTGCCACATCAAGTTGCCCCAAGTTATTATCGGACCGTTCTGGTTTTTGATGATCATTAACACACCTCTTACTTATCTAATTACCAGGGAAATGTGAAATTTTAACAAACTGTTTATTAAAGCTGGGATTTTATGCTAACGATGCTCAGACAAATAATGCTTTACAACAGCTACAGTGACATTAAATGACGCAAGAGGTGCAAACATTCTTTGTTGTCCTTTAGTAAGTAATTCTTGTGGTGCTTCTCTGAAAAAGTGCCTGTTCCATTGTAACACATCTCTTTGAATCACATATACGGCATCCTGGGTTTATTTTCCACTGTTATTGGGTGTGGAGGAACGTTAACTCTAAGATGTGAATCTCAGCGGTTTCATACTTAACAAATAAATTCAGAGTTCAAATTCTGCTCCACTTCAAACCTTAATCCACAAAACCCTTGAATACAAATAAAAATAGAAAGTGCCAGATAAACTCAGTACATCTGGCCGCACATGTTGAGACAGAAACAGAATCAATGTTTTGACTCCAATACTTTTCTTGTTCCAAAGAAGAGTCATATTGGACTTGAAATGTTAACTCTGTTTTGCTCTCCACAGACGCTGCCAGACCTACTGAGTTTTTCCAGGACTTTATTTTTATTTTGCATCTCCAGCATCTGCAGTATTTTGCTTTTATCCTTGAATACAAGTCTGCGTTATTGCTTAATTCTTATGGAATGGTTGTACTGCAGTACCATTCAGTTCAATGTAACATAGCATGGGTATGCAGTGAATGTCTGTGCAAGAGAGGATTTGCAAGGGGGGATAGAAATGAAAAGAAAAGGGGAAGGGGGAGAGGGAGGAGATTGGTTTCCATCCAGGAGTTACTGCATTTCAATGATAACAAAGCAACAGTACAAATTCTCTGCAATCTAGGTATATTTTCACCAGAAAAATGGACAAATGCTCCTGAGATTGAAGGGCAGATGTATCCAAATTACATGCCTTGTCCCTGTACAAATGCAAGTGCACTTATGGTAATCAATTGTAAATTTAAGATGTTACAGAAGCAGATTTTCTTGAAGGAAGTGACCGGATGAATGCCATGGTTTAAAAATTGGCTTTCATGCCGGAAAGATTGCAGTGCAAGGTGCAGTGTATCTCATCTCCGGACTGTCCCTGTATTCTCAGTTCGTGGTTGCTTCAACAAGTCCAAAGGAAGCTGTTACTTATACAGGTAGAAAGTGTTTCATCATACCCGGTATTTTACAGGAAACCATCATACGGCAATAATTATCACAACATAAGAAATGCCCATGTCTGAAAAGGACTGAACCACACCATAAAATTCACACTGGTATAGGTGACAATGTTCTGGATCTAAATCTATGGAGCGAGCATATGTTTAACAGCTCCATTACTACCAATGAAACACCAACACGTTGTTTAATCTTAGTTCCTCAAAATTTTACCTTCAATCCACATTTTCCAAACAACTTCCCATTTGAAGAAAATAAAGTTTTGGAGTTCCTATATTGTAATGAAGACTAAAAGTAGAGAAAAATGGAGAAAAGAATGGTCAAAAATATAAACTGGAGCCAGCTCATCGGTAATCCCGAGGGGTTTCTAACCTGGATTTTCCTCTGAAAATGAGCAATTAACATCTTCGATATGAGTTAGACACCCGCATTAAATCATTTTCAAAACAGTTTTCAAAAACCCTATGGGAAACAAAGAACTGGAAGGTGAAACCTTTGTACTTGGCATATCTCCTCAGTTCAGAGATTGAAAGAGAGTGCACATGAGAGCAAGGCTTCTTAGTAAAGTGAAAAACAGTTCTGAATCCATTCCATGTCATCTAAAATTAAGCAATTACTAATCCTTGTAAAGAAAAATTACACTGATTCAGTAATAATATTAGTCAGTTGCTTATAATGAGATTGATTGGCATTCAGTAGGACTAATACGAACAAGGTTTGATAAAGTGATATGCTTGAAGTTTTCCAATTACATTTTAACAGTATATCAGTTTTCCTATACGTGCAATGTGTTCTTTATTATTCCATCCTATACAGGTGTGCATAACATAAAATTGATAAAATAATTTGTATTTTTAAAAATGTGCGAATGTTCTGCTGAAGTTAGAATCATTGAGCAGAATATTGCAGTCCCCCCGGGGCAAGTTTTGAGGTGGGGTAGTGCAAAATTGCAGTCAGGATTCCCCTGGGAATTGCCATTAGCCCCCCAATCACCAATTGCCCCCACCCCCAAATCCCGTTCTGTAACCTATTTAGATGTGGTACTAATAAACAAGTGTTAAGCAGAGACCAGAGTATGTTATTGGTCTATCGGAGAACAAAGTCGCATACCTAGAGTCCAAGGCGGAAGAGCACATTTCAAAACATCTATATTTTAATTGGAAGTCCTATGGCTTGGTCGATAGCACCTTGGCCTCTGCGCCAGAAGCCCTGGTTACAATTCCCACTCCAGAACTTGTTGGCCATTGAAGGAATGTTTAAGATATGGTTCACCATGTTGATAATCAGCCTGCTATTCTATCCAGTGTTGGAGTAAAAGTGAGACGCTGCCAGAGGGAATCCCGAAATTAGAAGATACAAGATGGTTACCTGGCACAAAATGGATTCTGTGGAAAGACAATAGGACGTGCTGACTTAGGCATAGACATTGCACAATGAACTAAATCCTGTTATTGTCTGATTACTACAGGAAATAAACCAGACCTTGGGGCCCAAATGATCACCTTAGCTTAAGATAAAGCAGAACCAAAACAATGAGTTTTGTTAACGAGATCAGTCGTTGATAGGGGGGCACAATCGGCTAACGATGTGATAACTGCTAATGTCTGTACTTGTCGACTCTTTGAAATGTATAAAAGCTCAGCTGCCATTTTAAAATTGAGAAGGTGACTGCGAGCACTGCGGAGAGCCATAGAACCATAGATAGAACCATAGAAAATTACAGCTCAGAAACAGGCCTTTTGGCCCTTCTTGTCTGTGCCGAACCATTTTTTGCCTAGTCCCACTGACCTGCACTTGGAACATATCCCTCCACATCCCTCTCATCCATGAACCCGTCCAAGTTTTTCTTAAATGTTAAAAGCATTTACCACTTTATCCAGCAGCTCATTCCACACTCCCACTACTCTCTGCGTGAAGAAGCCCCCCTTAATATTCCCTTTAAACTTTTCTCCTTTCACCCTTAACCCATGCCCTCTGGTTTTTTTTCTCCCCTAGCCTCAGCGGAAAAAGCCTGCTTGCATTCACTCTATCTTTACCCTTCAAAATCTTATACACCTCTATCAAATCTCCCCTCAATCTTCTACGCTCCAGGGAATAAAGTCCCAACCTATTCAATCTCTCTCTGTAACTCAGCTTCTTAAGTCCTGGCAACATCCTTGTGAACCTTCTCTGCACTCTTTCAACCTTATTTACATCCTTCCTGTAACTAGGTGACCAAAACTGTACACAATACTCCAGATTCGGCCTCACCAATGCCTTATATAACCTTACCATAACACTCCAACTTTTATACTCGATACTTCGATTTATAAAGGCCAATGTACCAAAGGCACTCTTTACGACCCTATCCACCTGTGACGTCACTTTTAGGGAATTCTGTACCTGTATTCCCAGATCCCTCTGTTCAACTGCACTCTTCAGAGTCCTACCATTTACCCTGTACGTTCTACTTTGGTTTGTCCTTCCAATGTGCAATATAGAAAGCCCAGCGCTTCTCCCAAAGCTTTGACCGATAAACTGCATGTTGAATCTTTAAATCTGACTCCGAGTGGTGATTTTCCCACAACAGCACTACCCCATGATTTCTAAAGATATCAAACAAAAACACACCTTTCAAGTAAATCCTCTTTATTTTCATCCTATCAATATTGTTGCTACTTCCCCTGCAGCATCTTCTCTAGTGACAGCAGATGCATAGTATGCATTTACTACTTCATCCACATTCTTTGCCTCCACAGGATGATCTGTTTAATCAATCGTACCCTTCCTTTGACTATTGACTATTTATGAGTTCAGACAAAACTGTAGGGTTCTCTTTCATGTTAGCTATTAATCCATTTCTAAGCTTTCTGTTTTTCCCCTCTCATTTCCTTTTTTAAAGATCTTCTCTGTACTTCACATGCGCACTTTTATTCTCTAATGTTTCATTGACCAGCCTTTTTGTTTCTCATCTTAACCTCTATACGTTTAGCCATTGGGGAGCTCTGGCTTTGGATGCTCTTGCTTTCTCCTTTACGTGAGCCTGCCTGCTTTGTTCTCAAACCATCTCCCATTTCAAGGTCTCTATTGTTCAAATACTGCTCTGCCATGAAATGGAGATGTCTCCAGGAGGTTGAGACACTTAAGATTCCACCAGATGTACATTTCGCAGAAGAATGAAAAAAGATACTTCAGCAAGGAAATAACGACTGTCACTGATTTATCATAGAATCCCTGGAATACCTACAGTGCAGAAGGAGGCCATTTGGCAATCAAGTCTGCACCAACCACAATCCCACCCAGGCCCTATTCCCATAACCCCACACATTTACCCTGCTAATCTAAAGAGGGTCAATTTAACATGGCCAATCTATCTCACTTATCTTGTTCAAAAGCTTAAATACTAAAAAAATTCAAGAATGAAAAGTCTATACAGTCAATTGCAGGGCGAATAGCTCCCTTTTATAACAGAACAAATGTCACCAACTATGCTACACTATGACAGCCAATCTATGACCTACCACTGCCAGGCTTTTCCCTCCTCACAGGATTTATCCGAGTAATTTGTCACTCACTGCTGTGTAAGAGCACTTACGTTGATCAGAGTGTATACGTTCACATCATGCCACAAAAAGATTGACATGAAGGTGTTGCAACACTGGCTGTATCCCGATTGCAGCAGCTGTTAAATGACAATCCCCTTTATGGAGGTCAATCAGAGTAACTGTTATAATCTCAGGAGGTACCATGCTCCTGCCTCACTTCCTCTTATTCTGGTATGTCTGGTTTTAGTGACTGAACATCCAGGGCAATTATGCTCTCTGGGTGGCAACAGATAGATACTAATTGAAAAATTGATTTTTTTTTTTACACAACAGATTTGCTGACTTGTGCATATGATACAAGTAATGATTGCTTACTGCCAGATAACAGCAGATTCACAAACCATTTCAGCTGTGTTTACAATTATTGAGGGGACAAGTTGCATGGGCTAGCATGGCATAATGATAGAGTTTATTGACTGTAACTAGGACACCAAAAATTCTTTATGGGCAGTATTGAGAAAAAGAAGAAGGAGGCAATGGCCACGAGAAGTGGTATTATCGCTGGACTATTAATCCAGAAACTCAGCTAATGTTCTGGGGACCTAGGTTCGAATCCCACCACAGCAGATGGTGGAATTTGAATTCAGTAAAAAATATCTGGAATTAAGAATCTACTGATGAATATAAAACCTTATTGATTGTCAGAAAAACCCATCTGGTTCACTAATGTCCTTTAGGGAAATAAATCTGCCATCCTTACCTGATCTGGCCTACATGTGATTCCAGAGCCACAGCAATGTGGTTGACTCTCAGCTGCCTTCCAAGGGCAAATAGGGATGGGCAATAAATGCTGGCCTACTAGTGATGCCCATGTCCCATGAATGAATGAAAAAAAATTATGATAGTGGGCGTTGTGTATCCCTGTAAGTAGAAATGAAGTAGTAGATTGTATAAATGTAGATAAGCATGTAGCAAAGCCAGAGTGATTTTAATGGAGGATTTTAACTTTGATATATTTGAATAAGTAGCAAATGACAAAAAGGTAGTTGATTTCTTGTGTGTATCTGGGATAGCTTTCTGCAGCAATATGTCCTAAAGCCATCAAGGAGGCATGCAATATTAAATTTAGTAATGAGTAATCAACTAGCTTTACTTAACAGCCTAATAGTGCATGAAGATTTATCTATGTACCTAATAGTGATCATAATATGATTGAGCTCAACATGGTGTTTGAAAGGGAGAAACATGAATCGGCTATCTGGTTTCTAGATTGAGGTAAGGTTGACTTCAATGGGATGTGACACTCTATCTGCAGTGAACTGAGCAAATCTGTTAATGGGTAAAACAACAGCAGATCAGTGGGAGGTGTTCAAAAAATAATTTAGTGTGATATAGAAACACTTATACCCCAAAGCTGTAAGAACTCTACCTGCCAGAAAAGGCGGGCACGAAAAGAGGTTTGAGATAATATAAAATTAAAAGAAAAAATCTACAAAAATACAAATGATTGCTCACTATTAGATATATAGACCCTGAGAAATGGATAAGGTGCAAGGAATAGCAAAGGGTGACAAAGCAGATAGTTCTTGCTACATAAAAGGAGTATGAAAAGAAACTTGCAATGGATATCAACACCAACTATTTTTTATATTGCAAAATTAGGAAAAAAGAGTGGACAGTAGCAATGTGGACCCCTTGAAAAATGATAATGGTGATACCGTTCGTGAAATTAAGGCAATCGTGGACTTGCTAAATATTTACTTTGCATCAGTATTTGCAGTAGTGGATGAGGTCAGCATGCCAGTCATTGCAAAGACATTGGCTGGAATTTTACCATCCTGCCTGCCACGGGAATTGGAGCAGGCGAGGGGACGGACCATGGAAAGTTCCGTTGATCTCGAGTCGGGAATAAGAACATAAGAACATAAGAAATAGGAGCAGGAGTAGGCCATCTAGCCCCTCGAGCCTGCCCCGCCATTCAATAAGATCATGGCTGATCTGACGTGGATCAGTACCACTTACCCGCCTGATCCCCATAACCCTTAATTCCCTTACCGATCAGGAATCCATCCATCCGCGCTTTAAACATATTCAACGAGGTAGCCTCCACCACCTCAGTGGGCAGAGAATTCCAGAGATTCACCACCCTCTGGGAGAAGAAGTTCCTCCTCAACTCTGTCTTAAACCGACCCCCCTTTATTTTGAGGCTGTGTCCTCTAGTTTTATCTTCCTTACTAAGTGGAAAGAATCTCTCCGCCTCCACCCTATCCAGCCCCCGCATTATCTTATAAGTCTCCATAAGATCCCCCCTCATCCTTCTAAACTCCAACGAATTACGGTTTCAGGATGAGTGAGGCCGTTAAATCTCATCAATTATTGCTGAATTAGAGCCAGAGACTCACCGAAACAAATGAAAAGCAAAATAACCTTAATGAAGAAAATAGTGATACTAAAGAGTGACAAATCCTCAGGCCCTGGTGGTTTCTTTGCCGGGTTTTGAAGTTGAGAACTTGGTAGATGTCCTATCTATAATCTTTCAAACTTCTCTCAATTTGAGGACCATTCCTCTAGAATGGAAAGTTGTGAATGCCATTCCACTATTTAAGAAAGTGAGGGAGTGAAACCAAAGAATTACATCTGATCCTTGTGAATTACTAGAGTCTGTAATAAAGAATAGAGTGGCTGAACATCTTGGACATTTTCAGCTGAGCAGAGTAAGTCAGCATGGAGTTGTAAAGGATAGGTCATGCCTGACAAATTAATTGAATTTTTTGAAGAGGTAACTAAAGCAATGGACAGTGGAATGTCTATGGATGCTATCTATGTGGACTCCCAGAATACATTTGATTAAGTTCCTCAGGAGAGATTGTCGGGCAAAATTAAAATTTATGGAATTGAAGGCAAATTATTGACCTAGTTCAGAAATTAGAGTAGCAGAAAACAGTAGGTATAATGGACAGGTACTCTTATTAGCAGGATGTGTTTTTGCATTGGGACCTCCAATAGTCATCAAATTATTAACAGCCGAGATGAAGGGATAGAAAGACACACACTCAAATTTGTGAAGATTGCAAAGATAGGCAGCATTGCAAGCAATGCAGATGGAAGCAGAATATATTAGAGATATTGATAGATTATGCAAATGGAAAAAACTATGGCAAATGGTGTCAGTGGTTTGGAGTGATTTGTATGCACAAGTTGTAAACTCAATGAATAATTAAAGGCATTAAAACCACATATGAAGCTTTTCCATGTTCAATTTAATTTTATCCTTGCCCTTTCCCACCAACCTCCCCACTCCCAGTCCTTATGTTGCTTTTATATTGCTCATTTTAGGCTTCCTGCTTTATCATCGTTTTCTCAGCCAAAAACACAGACAACCCAGTTGTTGCCAGGTCTCCACTGATGTCTGTTCCTGCTGGAGGAAATAGGTAAACACACTGAGCACACTGAGTATCACAGCAGTTGATGAAAGCAAAACTCAACTCAGAAAATTTACTCCCTTGCTTTTCTGGATATCATTGCAGCCTTGTTCCTGGAATCTAATATTTTGTGTGCAGGTCCACCAGGTACAAAACCATCAGTTAGCATCTCCACAGGCAGCACAATAGATCAGCTTTGATTCTACTGATCAGGAAGCATGTAAGACTGCAAGGTTCAGGCCACTATCCTGTCTTTCATAACTGCTGTTCATGCAGAACCATCAACAACCTGTGGTAAACCACGGTTAGCTTATTACCTGTATATGTGACATGCCTGGACACATCCCTGCCGGACCTACCTGAGACTCCTCCCCCCCCCCCGGTCCAGGTATAAAGGCGACTGCTCCCCACCCCCCTGCCTCAGTCTGGACCAGTTCATCGGCATGGGTGTGCTCCAAGTCTTTTGCTAATAAAAGCCTATTTGTTCTTGCATACAAACTAGTCTTTGCTCGATTGATGGTGCATCACAACCATCATACATCATAAAGAGGATAGATCACAGTTTATTTTTACCTTGTGATGATAGAAGAAAGGACACTGTATCACAAAAGAATTTACAAGTTACTTAAAAATAGCAACCAATAGGCTTCTGTCATTTTGATGACTTGTCACTCAACTCTTAAACTTAACTCAGGGAATGTAACTCAGCTTCCAATTCTTAACTTATTGGCAACTAAAGTTTAAGTTTAAATTTATTTATTAGTGTCCCAAGTATGCTTACAATGAAGTTACTGTGAAAATCTCCTAGTCAACACTCTCCGGCACCTGTTTGGGTTCACTGAGGGAGAATTTAGCATGGCCAATGTATCTAGCCAGCACATCTTTCAGACGGTGGGAAGAAACCGGAGCACCCGGAGGAAACCCACGCAGATATGGAGAGAATGTGCAGACTCTGCACAGACAGTGACCCAAGCCAGGAATTGAACCCGGATCCCTGCTGCTGTGAAGCAACAGTGCTAACCACTGTGCCACTGTGAACCCGTTTTCATTTCCATTTTGAATGCAGCTTATTTGTTCTCTCTCCCTTCCCTAGGTCTTTCCACCTCGTGCACCAAAGCTGGGCCTAAAAAGGTAGGCAAGCAAGTTACTGTCAGACATTTTCCAACATAACTAAGAGCTGTGCAACAGTAGCCAGTGATAACTCAAGTTGAATTCATGGAAGACCTGTTTTTCCCATATTATTATGGTTGGGGCTAATGAGGGAAATCATCACCAACACAAACCTTATGACATCCAACTGATCCATTCCACAGCATATTGATGCTTCAAAACACTAATGATCATCTACTTCTTAGCAAGTATCTTGGATTAAAGGTTTGTTGGAAATAATAGACTTTGATGTTTAGGGAAGACTGGACGACATACCAAAAGATAACATGAACATTTATTTGAACTAGGTATGAAAAGAAGCATATGTTGACTGATGAGGGTAGAAAAAAAGGGCAATGTAATCTCCACCTATTAATTCATAGTCACATTTTACTGAAGATAATTGAATCAGCCAGTAATTAAGAAATTTGAACAGTTCTGGAACACCACTTGTTCATTTCAGTTTGCATTAACGGGTAATTCCAGTGAAGGAGCTTCAAATGAAGAGAAGCATGGAGTATGGAGTCAGGGAAAGAGGACTGTTTTTATTTCAAATCACAAAACCAGAAGTCACAAGCTTTGCAATTGCACAAGAGGTACACAGTGCATTGCGCTGTCCTTTTTACCGATGTATTAAAATAGCACACAGCATGGTTACGAAGGAGTTCCTAAGGGTGAAAAAGACACAAATCGCGATGCTTTTAGAGAAATGTCATAAACAAGAGAACAAAGCTCAAGTGGTTTATGAATTTCCTGAACATGGACACTGCAAATCAGCAACAAGGCAGCCATCTTTCGAATACAAAAGGAAGGTTGTTTCAAAAGGAACCATTCTGATCCAGGATTCTACCGAAAATGTCAGCTTATTTTTGCAGTGCATATGTTTGGCATTTCTAGTCTTTTGTTGTTTTGCAGTTTAGTGACAACCATTTGGTATTCATTGTCATGTAGAGAGAATGTTTAATGTAAAATTTATAAGCTCCCATTTCCTCATTGGTTCGAGAGTAAATGTATTGCTCAGTGTGATACCCAGTAATACTTAAGGGGAAGGTCATAGATTCATTCTTTCGTCTGTGTTGAGTTTGCTTAGTTGGCCTAAGAGGAGCAATGCTACAACTGGCTTCACTGTCTCTTGGTTAGCAAAGGCTAATATGGTAAACAGGATTCTCTTTCAGTTTGCTACACAGTGACTTCTGCTGGAAAGGACCTGTATATGGATGTTGGGTAAAAGGGCAATCAGGCCCACTAATTGTTGTTGCTCAGGCTTGTAGATAAAGAATGGCCACTTGGTTAAGGTACAGGATGACTACTGGTATCTGTGAACTGTTACTTAGCATTAGTCACAGAGACTGAAATGAATAAAAGAGAGACAGTGAACCTGTCGTGACCAGAGGATGTCCCATTTTACAGCCAATGAAGTACTTTTGAATTGTAGACCCCATTGTAATGTGGGAAAACATGGCAGTCACTTTGTGCAAAACAAGCTTCCATGAACAGCAGTGTGATCATTACCAGATCATTTAAGGGATGAATACTGCCCAGGGAATAAAGAATAACTCCTTTGCTCCTCCTTAAAACAGTGTAGTGAGATGTTTTGCGTTCAGCTGAGAGGGCAGACATGGCCTCAGTTTAACATCTTATCTGAAAGGTGGCTTGGCTAAGGGTGGGACATCCTTTCAGTCCTGCACTGGAGTGTCAGATTTGATTTTTGCCCTCAAGTCCTGGATTTGGACTTGAACCCAGAACAAAAGGTGAGAATGCTACCATCTGAGCTATAGCTGACACACAGCAGAAAATGTATAACAGGAAATAAGAAGGCATTGCAGTAACTCGTGCTTATTTGCATTGTTGTGAAGATCACACAATTTAAACATATATGCCAAAAGAATAAGATTTTTGATGCTGGATGTTTGTGCAATATTGTTCTGATTTCCTAACTTCAGACTTGAAAAAAAAATGCATCCACTGTGTTGAGCTGGAGATTTCTTGGAAAGGAATAATATGCAAACAGTGCATGCTGTTAATGCCAAATCAGCCAGCAAGTTCAGGGGATCAAGAGGCATGCAGTGTACCATGAATCTCTGAAGCTTGTAGGTTTATTAACAGCACTACCCTGTTTGCTTTGCATAAACATCATCCTGCCCTTAAACTCCCTGTAAAAACCTGATAGATTTAAGAACATAGGAAGTAGCACCAGATCATACAACCCCTCAAAAGTCTGCTTCGCCATTCAATAAGAAACTGGCTGCTCTTCAACCTTAACTTCACTTTCTCACCAAATTCCCACATCATAGAATCATAGAAACCCTGCAGTGCAGAAGGAGGTCATTCAGCCCATCGAGTCTGCACTGACAATAATCCTACCTCAGCCTTATCCCCATAATCCCACAGAATTACTCCGCTAATCCCTCTAACCTATGCACCCCAGGACACTAAGGGACAATTTAGCATGGCCAATGCACCTAACCCCCACATCTTTGGGCTGTGGGAGGAAACTGGAGCATCCAGAGGAAACCCACGCAGACATGGGGAGAACGTGCAAACTCCACACAGACAGTAACCCAAGCCAGGAATCAAACCCAGGTCCCTGGAGCTGTGAGGCTACAGTGCTAACCACTGTGCCACTGTGCCGCCCTGGTCTCCCTTGATTGCCTCTGGTCCCAAATGTCTATCGCTCTCAGCCTTGACAATAATCAGTGACTCAGCATCCAAAGCCCTCTGGAGTCCGGAACTCCAAAAATTACAACATTCTCAAGTCCTAAATGCCAATCCTTTACTCTGAGACGATGGCCGCGATTCACCCGAATTGGCTCTAAGTGCCAACTCCAGCGGGAAGACTTGAGTGAATAGCAATGGGTTTGCCGCCCAGTGAGAAACCCAATTTAGCCCCAACACCCAATCCCCCCCCATGCCTCATTCTTCTAGACTCTTCATCCAGGGAAAACAATCTCTCAGCATCTCCCCTGTCAAGCCATGTCAGAATCTTATATGTTATAGAATTAGAATTATAGAATCCCTATAGTGCAGAAGGAGGTCGTTGGCCCATCGAGTCTGCACTGACTCTTACTCAGGCTCACCCATAACGCCACTATTTCTCCCGCTAATCTCCTGAACCTATATATCTTGGGACACACTAAGGGACAATTTAGTATGGCCAATCCACCTAACCTGCACATGTTTAGACTGTTGGAGGAAACCAGAGCACCCGGTGGAAACCCACGCAGATATGGGGAGAACGTGCAAACTCCACAGACAGTCACCCAAGGCCTGAGTTGAACCCGGGTCCCTGCTCTGTGAGACAGCAATGCTAACCACCGCGCCGTCATGCTCAAAGTTTCAAATCTCATTCTGGTAAATTTCAGAGATGAGGCCCATTCTATTCAATGTTACCTCATAAGACAACTCTGTCATCCCAGAAATCAATTAATCCAATCAACCTTCTTGTACCCTTTCTCTGGTAGGTTCATTCCTCCTTAGGCATGGAGACCAAACTATACATAATACTTCAGGTAAATTCATAGAATAGAATCATAGAAATCCTACAGTACAGAAAGAGGCCATTCGGCCCATCGAGTCTGCACCGACCACAATCCCACCCAGGCCCTACCCCCATATCCCTACATATTTTACCCGCTAATCCCTCTAATCTACGCATCCCAGGACACTAAGGGGCAATTTTTAGCATGGCCAATCAACCTAACCCGCACATCTTTGGACTGTGGGAGGAAAAATTGAAGACTTCTCTATTTCTCTATTTTCTTCTCAAACCTTAAATTTCAATTGTTCCTCTTGGTATCATCATTCATTCAGGTCCCAGATACCTTTGCCAAACCAACAAGTTACACTGCAAAAAGGTTTGGAACTGAAAGTTCAGGAAAATGGCCAAAGGTAATATGCTCTGTTCCAACAAGATTTGGTCCATCATATTTTGCCACTTATTGTTCTGATTATATGTTTGTTCAATTCCTATTTTAACTAGTTGCAGTGTAAAGAAATGTTCATATGGGTCTGTTTATAATTTGCATCATAAGAGAATGGAAGTATCTCTTATGGGTTTTATTGTTATGAATTCCATACGCTGATCATAAAAGTTTAAAACATTCCAAATTTTATTTCATGAAGGACTCCACAGCACCACAGGAACAACATAAGTACAGCTTACTGAAACCAAATGGGAGACCTCTGTATCTGGCAATAATAAAAACATATCCGTACATATATGTGACAATTTGAACAAAAATTGGTTTGCCAACTGTAGCGTGTTTTCTATTGGCCATCTAACGATAAATGGCAAATATATCAATGATTGTCTCGCAGGATTTAGAAGATGGTCTCCAGATTTTCACTGCTATCATCACAGCATAACAATATCACTCGTTATATGCCCAATATGTCTTTCCAGTCAATTTAACGATTGTCTGGCAGGCGGTGATGTACTCCCTGTAATCTAGGTTTCTGTTTTACATGATGCCAAAGAACAGAATGACTGTTCTTGTGCCAGACTTAAGCAGCACGTGAAAGAATGAGAATCCTTTCAGATGAAGTGATGCTGTGGTCAGATATGGAAGTCATACTCTCCATATTCACAGCTCGACTATGTATCTCCACGTGGCTCCTCATTTAACAAACGAATCTTATTATTCAATGGTCAGTTTCACTACAGAGAAACTTATTGGTAGGTCTTAAGGGCCTTCTGATATGACAGCCCTATTGATATCTGGGCTCAAAAGACATTCCATTTTAGTCTTGAAATTAGTTTCAGTGTTACAATGACAGATGCATGATAAAAAATGTATAATACATGTTACAGTAATTTAGATAAATGGCATGAAATGCATGCACTTAACTAAAACCTGAGCCGATTGTATAAATGGTTCAGGTGATTAAGGATCACTGTGTTCTAATGAATTCATGGGACATATTTGCTCAGCGAAAGTGAGAGAAATTTATATTTCATCCTTTTAAAAAGCTTAGAAGAATAATTACATTTAGTGGTTTCTGTGATATGCTTTAATTATGATTAACTGAATCTATTTTCTCACCTGAATATTTTACCTTCAATTCCCTCAGTCCTGTCACCCCTGCTTGGGTTGGGAGGGGGAAGGTGGGGAGGTGGTGAATAATGTATGGCGGAAGGTAGTGGGGGTTGCTGGGAGGAAACCAAATCTGTCAAAAAGACCTGCTCAGTGAGGATATTCCCCACAGCCTGGACTTTGGTCTCCATGAGGACCTTCAACAGTATCATTTCAAGATTGGAGGTGTGTTGATTGCATCCAATGGATTCCCTCCAATGGAATGGAAGAACCTCGACTATGGTGAGGTAATCCAGCTGGGGTACTGGCTGAGAACTATCAAAACTGATTTGCAGGAATATTTGCATGTACTTGAACCTGCAATCACCTTGGCTGGGAGGCTGGCATGGTGCTTTTTGCCCTGCCAAGTTTCTGCCATCTGGTCAGTCCTAATTTATAATTATGAGATGGCCTGATGCCGTGTTCAGATCTGCTGCTGGAAATGATACAAAGAGTAACCTCAATTCTGTCATGAGCCCTGAGGAGTACCTCTCAAAAGACCTGGGCAAAAGATACCAAATGGTTTTTACAAAATGTTAATTTTCATATTTCAAATTTAATGAAATACAGTTCTTGCAACAGACTGTATTCTATTTATAACAATCTCACTGTTCCTCTGACTCCACATATGAGAATGTCAAAATTATTATTTTTTTCTCATCTCACCCCCCCCAACCAGTCCCTCTGTCCCCTGAATCAGGCATAAACCGGGCTGGGATGGCCAGTTTTCTTGGGTAGCAGCACAACCTGGATGTTGGGCAGGACCCCGCCCTTGGAGATGGTGGCCCCTCCCAGCAGCTTGTTGAGCTCCTCATCATGCGGATGATGAGCTGCAGATGGTGGGGGATGATGCAAGTCTTCTTGTTCCAGGTTGTGTTACCGGCCAGCTCGAAGATCTCGGCGGTCAATTACTTCAGCATGATGACCAGGTAAACGGGAGCCCCAGTGCCCACCTGCTTGGCTCGGTGGCCCTTGTGCAGCAACCTGTTGACGTGGCTGACAGGGAACTTGGGACCAGTTCTGAGGAGTGGGTCTTGGCACTCTCTCTGTCTCTGGTTTTACCATGGTGAGACATCTCTTACCTCCGGAACAAGCTTCTCCAACCAACAGCTAAAATGATAAGTCATATCCTTTAAAGAAAAATGAACCCAACTACAGAGTGTCCCAGGATTTATTTAAGACCTGTTTCTTGCTCAAACAAAGAGTCAGACACCCACTGAATAAACTGAGAATCTCACCAGTGATCATACTTTCTTGTCACACTTTCATCTGCACTTCAAGCCACTTGCCATTTAATGAATCCTTTCCATCTGGTTAGATACTTCAAGACCTGCCCAGCCAAAACCATGATGGTAACGATATGGTGCTTGTCACCAAAGCATCTCATCTTGTGTCACCATTTCACCTCTGCATCAAAATCAACATTCCCGATTGCACTCTTAAGTATGATCAAAATGTTATCACTGAGATATCTTCACTGATTTCCTCCTTCAGCCTCTGCACAGAATGACCTCTAGTCCTCAGTGACTTCACCCTCCTTCTCAGCTCATCATGTTCTCTCTCCTCTGAGTTCACTGAAATCTCTCACTTCATGTAAACTCCTCAACTCATCTTCACAGCCACCCCTTGTTCTTGCCACCTGATGTGATATTGCTAGTCCCACCATATTAATTATCGATAAGGCCATCGCTGGCCACCTCCTTGTATCACTCACCATCTAAACTCTCTTTAGAGTTATTATAATGATATTGGTGTAACATCCTGGGCTTACTTGCTGTCCTAACTCGTAAAAGAAAATCTATTTTTCTCTATCAGCCCTGTGCTTGCTGACCCATGTTGGCTTCAGGTGAAGGAATATCTTGATTTTTAAAATTTTCAAGCTTATTTTTAAATCCCTCCAGGGCCTTGACTTTCCTTATCTCTATAATCGCCTTCAGCCCCACAACTCTCTAACATATCTGTACTCCTCTAATTCCAGTCCCGTGTGCATCCTTCATTTTAATCAGTTCTCCATCAGCCCTAAACACTGGAATACCCTCGCTTCATACACCTCTCCACTTTGCTGTGCGTGTGTGCATGCATGTGCCTGCAGGATATCTGTTCCTCCATTGTTTTCCCTGCCATGATGTGAAATTAACCTTTTCCTGTATATATAAGAAGTTTAGTTTGTTCCTTGTAGTGTTCAGTTGTTTTGTGCTTAATTATGAGTCATGCTGGATTTTTCAGCAGTAGTTTCAAAATGAATCTCCCACACTCTGTGCACGACAGAGTGCGCCAGCGTGAATCACGCTGAAAATCAGTGGGCAGGGCCTATTCCCACTGGACAGGCCACTGAGCGGGCCGCTGCACATGAGCCTCCTGATTTCTGGCCAGCTCGATCGCTGGCCAGCCCCGCAACGCCACATCACTGGACTTCCCAGACCCCCACGGCCCAATCGCTGGCCCCCCGAACATACCCGAGCCAGCCTCGACCCACCCTCAGCCTACTTCGATGTACCCCTCCTGCAGTTCCCATCTCCCGATCGCCCCCCGCCGCCCTCCCCCCCCCCGCCCCCCGAAGCACCCCACCCTGCGGCAGCCCTGACCCACCACTCCCACAAGTGGGGAGCTATTGTAAACCCGCTGGGATGAACCATTCCTGGTGGTGGGGGGAAGGAAGAGTGGGAAAGGATAGTGGGCCCTGAGCTTTCAGTCCCAGACCCGCTAATCCTATTTAAAATATATTGAGATACATATTTGCATAAATTATGCAGCTCCGCCCCACAAATTGGCGTGCAGCTGGCAGTGCCAGAAATCTGGCTGCCAGAGATGCACGTGGGCTCTTGCGCCAAGTGGGCAGCCTATGAAATGGTCTCCACTCGAATCTCCTGGCCCGCTGCGCTACAAAAGCACAACAGCGGGATGGGAGAATCGCACCCCCCCCCCCCCCCCCCCCCGCCGACTTTTAGTTCTTATGTTCTTATTCAGAGGAATGGAAACAAATTGGAGAGGTTGGTGGGAGCATGGAGCAGGCTTTTAAAAGTACTGTCTATAAAAACCCGCTACACATATAGAAACTAGTGTTATCTCTACATAGCTCCACAATATAAATTATACAACACGGGGGCAGCACGGTGGCACAGTGGTTAGCACTGCTGCCTCACAGCGCCTGGGGACCCAGGTTCAATTCTGGCCTCGGGTAACTGTCTGTGTGGAGTTTGCACTTTCTCCCCGTGTCAGCATGGGTTCCCTCTGGGTGCTCCGATTTCCTCCCACACTCCAAAGATGTGCAGGTTACGTTGATTGGCCGTGTTAAATTACCCCTTCATGTCAGGGGGATTAGGAGGGTAAATATGTGGGATTACGGGGATAGGAACCGGGTGGGATTGTTGTTGATGCAGGCTCGATGGGCTGAATGGCCTCCTTCTACACTGTAGATTCTATAATTCTATGAACATTCCTGAAAAATACAATGTAATTTATGGGATAGAATGATAGGGAGAAGAATGATACATTTGATTCCTAACCTACAACCCCAGGTGGAAGAATGGTTTGCAGACATGACATGAGAACAAGATTGGAGCCAGTTGAATGCCACCTGCAGATGGGAACTTGGCAACACTCCTTCTCTCATGTTCAGACATGATGTTGGTAATGACTGTTGGCTGACAGCCGTGAAACAAAATCTGAGCAAATAATCAATACTTTTTGCACAAAAGGAGAGTGGAGGACTGAAACAAAAAAGAAGAGGTATTTATTTTGTAAATAATTGATCAGTCTAATATTGAGACGACATTTTGCATTGGAACTTACTAACTGTGTGGCACAGAGGTTATGTAACAAAGGGTTTGGGGCCTTTTGATAGCAACAGTGGTACATTGGCAAGTTACTCCGCCCAGCTAGCCCAAACTGAGGAAGCGAAGAGGTTTCCCACAGCATTCACAATTGCTGTAGCAGAGGTCAGCTTTGTGGTGTTTGACCCAGAGAAAACAACTGAGAAAATTGAAGAATATAATTATCTCGGAATGAAATGTCATCTGACTTCAACATTTAGCACTGTCCCATCACTATTGCTGGATCAAAATTCTGGAATTTTATATTATTGTGGAGGCATCAACAACACAAAAAGTCTAATCAGTTCAAGGGGAAGGCCACCACCAATTTCTCAGGAAACTAGGAATGGACAAGTAAAACATGGCTGATGGTTAAAATGCCTTAACTTTAAAATTGTCAACTGCAAAAAAATTTAAATTGGGCATCTTGTTTTTAATTCTTCTTTAGCCTCACACCTGCCTATCTTTGCAATCACCTCCAACCCCTTAACCCTCAGATATCTGCACTCCAATTCCAGCCCCCTGTACATACACAATATTAATTGTTTCCTCTTTGGCGGCCATACCTTCAGAGGCAAGGCCTCCTTCCCTTGAACTTCTCCATCTCTCCACAATTTTTCTTCCTTTAACATGTCCCTGAAAAACTATCTCTTCTGTCAAAATTTCAGTCATCTGCCCTTGTATCTCTTTCTGCGGCTCCATGTTAATGTGTTGATAATGCTGCTTGGAAGCACTTTGTGACCACGTTAAGGTAGTAAATAAATAAGAGTTGTTGTTTACCATTGCTACCCACATTCCAGGTACAAGAAATAATGAAGCACAGAGGTTCAGGCTGAGAAAGTTGCACAGGTAGAAATAGACAGCCTACATGGAGGATAAGGTTTAGTGAGGATGCCCATTTTTGGCAATGTCCTTTGATCTGGTAGTATGAGTGGGCAAATTTAATATTCCATTTAAAATAAAGCAAAATTTGCATGGGAATATTTTTTATTGCTCGAATTGTTGTAAGAGTGTAAGTCTTAACTGTTCTCCTTGCATCTGAATGAGCTGGTGGGATTTACATGCCCATTATCATAGAATTCCATACAAACCTGAAGAGGCCATTCGGCCCATCCAGTCTGCACCGACACTCTGACAGAGCATCCTACCCAGGCTCTCTACCCTGCCCTATCCTGCTAACCCCACACATTTCCCATGGCTAATCCATCTAACCTACACATCTTGGGACATTAAGGAACAATTCAGCAGAGCCAATCCACCGAACCTGAACACCTTTGGGCTGTGGGAGGAAACCGGAGCACTTGGAGGAAACCCATGCAGACATGGGGAGAACGTGCAAACTCCACACAGACAGTGACCCAAGGCTGGAATGGGTACCTGGAGCTGAGAGGCAGCTGTGCGAACCACTATGGGGGGTATTTTCCTGTCCTGTTCGCCACGGGAATTGTAGCGGGCGGAAGTCGGAAAATGCAAAGGCCCGTTGACCTCGGGTGCGATTTTCCAATTTTGGGGCGAGCATGGCGGAAAATTCCCACCCTATGAATTTATGGAAGCTCTTTTTTACCAGAGAACAGTTAGAATGTGGAACTTGCTGTCACAAGGAGCAGTTAAGGCACCATAGCATAGATGCATTCAGAAGCTAGATAAATGCATGAGAGAGAAAAGAATAAAAGGATGGCCGGAATTTTACCATCCCGTCCGCCACGGGAATCGGAGCCGGCGAGGGGTGGAACATGGAAAGGTCAGTTGACCTCGGGCTGGATTATACGGTGTCGGGATGAGCGAGGCCTTAAAATCCACCCGATACGTTGATTGGGTTCGATGAAGAAGGTTGGGAGAGGCTCAGTTAGAATTGGTACACCAGTATGAACCTGCTGGGCCAAATGGCCTATCTGTCCAACAAATATGATGCAGCATGATTGAAAGAGACAGGCCACTTGACTCACCAATACTGTTCCTTCCTCAGCCCACATACAATGTACTCTCTCCTGAATTCTATCTTAGATTGGCATGCTCCATCATGCCCAATGGCAACCAAACAAAACTCTCAAACATTCATCCAACCTCATCTCATATCTCTGCAATTTAGTGTTGGGACTTCTGCCCTGCTGGGAAAATTCCTTCTGTAAATCCTGTTCATTATATCCCATGGAGAAAATTGCGTCATTGCATAGGATAGATGGCGCAGAAAGAAGCTACTCAGCCCAGCCATTCGATCATCATCTGACTGTAAATATCCTTACAATTACCAATCCCAATCAGATCATTTACACACGAGCAAAAAAAATACAGAAAATAAAACACCACAATTTTACATAGTAGACAAGGAACTCGAGCCAGGATTTTGCCCTGGCCCCCAGATGCACATTTCTTTTTGTGTTTTATTGTTCAGGAAAGATAGAACTAAAAATACTCTGTACTTAATAACTTCAGTCATACATGAAATACGATCATTGTCCACATCATTACTTTTCTGAATCCATTTAATCAGTGTTTCAGCTTCACTGACAGAAGCATTTTGTTAGTAATAACCAAAAGGTGCAGGAATGTTTCTCTCAATTTGCATAAAACAATTTTGGGACAAAAGATTTGAGATTATTTAACAGAGCAGACTCTCTGTGAATTTTTTTTTGAGAACAGCTGCTATCCTGTGAGAATAAATGAACTTTCAATTTGTGAAAATTGGCAGCTATTGAAGAGATAAAGTTGGCAGAATTTGCTGTCTGGAGCAAACAAATTGCTCATGAGAAAAGTAAAATAAGGCTAATTTCAGGTTCAAGTGATAATATGAACTATGAATTATACAATCATAGATTTAGAGCACATTCTAATTTGAGAATATGATCCATCAGCTCAGGGGTTCCAACATGCTATTTAGAGAAATGTTCCAAATGTCCCAACCTTTCAGTTGCACAGAGTGTCAGCTTATCTGTTCATTTTTTTTTCTGTTAAGTTTTCAACAGTTTGTCCCCGTTAAAACAATGGATAATACCTGAAGTATGCTAACAGCAGGTTTTTCCATGTAAAGTATCACTGCTGGTTAAACACGATTATACGCATATGACACCTTGCCACCTATTTGACAAGTGATAAGTGGCAAGGCCACATTTGGAGTACTGCGTATGATTCTGACCGCCCTGCTATCGGAAGAATATTATTAAACTGGAAAGGGTAAAAAAAGATTCACAAGGATTTTACCAGAACTGGAAGCTTTGAATTATAAGGAGAGGCTGGATAGGTTGGGACTTTTTCCGTGGAGCATAGGAGGATGAGGGGTGACCTTATAGAGGTTTATAAAATCATGAGGAGGTGGTTTGAAAATTCTTAGCGAATGAGCTCTGTATTCGTCATCTCGGCAAGTTTTTGTTGGGGTAACTCATTTATCTATTGCAGTGTAAATTTTTACAACGTATTTATTTAAGATTCCAGTTTGTAGAGTTAAATTTCGAGCGAAGAAATGTGTAATTGCAGTTACAATTGCTGGTGTGACGGATATGTTGCATCATCAATATACCACTGCAGATTCCTTTGCTTCCAAATGTAATAATAATTACTGGTCAACCTCTAATCTCTCTGAAAAGACTGAAAAGAAAGATAGCCAATGTCAAATAGGATAGATGCAATATATTCTTCCATTGACTTCCCAGATGCTAACAAGGGCACAGGATTCCATTCCGTAACATGTTCAAAGATCTTGACAAAGCAAAGGAGATACAACCAAGCAGCCAATACTATTGGCTAATTATCCGAGAGTAAGATCTGTTGCTTTCTTATTGCTATTGAATCAAAAACTAACACACCTCTATCTGAACAGCATTCAATGTTAAAGATTTACAATATCATAAGAAGGCATTCCAATTCAATCCCTATCGAGAGAAGTTGCACTGAAGCATCTTGGCACATTTTGCCATTTTAAAGAACACTATTTAAAGGCAAGTTGTTGTTATTAAATTATTAATGTGACATGGAGTCCGCCTACTCTCCAGGGAATATTGGAGAAAAGCACTGAATTGAGCCTTATAGATCTTCACCTGCCGCAACTTGAGGATGCCGACAGGCGGGATGTTTATTGGTCCAGACTCTAAGTGACCTGAAGGCAAGTCTTTTGCCAAAGTTATCAGGTTCAAGGTGAGAGTGGAAATAGGCTGGGTTCAGAATAGGCAGGTTAAAAGGCCTACCTCCATTCCCCAAGGGCCTCAGCTTGGTACTCCAAAGCCATTCAGCAGCTCATCTCTATCCATTTGAACCTTCTGACCACTTTAAAGCCTGTTCACCCTCAACACTTTCTCATTATCCACTTTATGAACAGAACACATATGTTCTCTGCAACATTTGAAAGCTGCTGAACAGCCAATAAAACTCCTCTTCAAATTAACTGTGTAAACAATGTCAATCACTTCTAAAACAATTAGACGGTTGGATTGCAATGAAGAGACCATAAACTCCAAGTAAACAAACAGACTTCAGAACTGCAAATGTAAAAGATGTATAGATTGAATACATAAGAGCAATGGGAAAACATTTGCATGTGATTATCATGCTAGGCTACCTTTAAGTAGTGTGACACGTAATCTAACTTTTTATTCATTAGATGAATTTGTTTTAAAAATTCATCTTAAAAATTATCCACATTTACAATATTGATATTTTACTTGATAGATTGCCAGTTGGCAGAAATAATTTTAAGGCTTAAAAAATATTAAATGGGCAGTCTCTCTGCAAAAAATGAAGTTTTGCTGAAAACTGAAACATATTGCTGAAGCTTTTCATCTTGCACTCATCAGGACAGATCCAAGAATGCCAAATTTCAAACAGTGCAATTTGATTTGATGTATTATTGCCACATGTATTAGTATACAATGAAAAGTATTGTTTCTTGCGTGCTGTACAGACAAAGTATACTGTACATAGAGAAGGAAAGGAGAGAGTGCAGAATGTCGTGTTACAGTCATAGTTAGGGTGTAGAGAAAGATCAACTAAATGCAAGGTATGTCCATTCAAAAGTCTGATGGCAGCAGGGAAGAAGCTGTTCTTGAGTGGGTTGGTACGTGACCTCAGACTTTTGTATCTTTTTCCCAACGGAAGAAGGTGAAAGAGAATATATCCTGGTGCGTGGGGTCCTTGATTATGCTGGCTGCTTTTCCAAGGCAGCAGGAGGTGTAAATGGAGTCATTGGGTGGGAGACTGGGCTTCATTCATGATCCTTTGTAGTTTCTTGAGTTCTTGGACAGAGCAAGAGCCATACCAAGCTGTGATACAACCAGAAAGAACACTTTTGATGGTGCATCTGTAAAAGTTGGTGAGAGTCATAGCGGACATGCCAAATTTCCTTAGTCTTCTGAGAAAGTAGAGGCGTTGGTGGGCTTTCTTAACTATAGTGTTAGCATGGAGGGACCAGGACAAGTTGTTGGTGATCTGGATATTTAAAAACTTGAAGCTCTTGACCTTTTCTACTTCATCCTCATTGATGTAGACAGGGGCATGTCCTCCACTATGCTTCCTGAAATCGATGACTATCTCCTTCATTCTGTTGACATTGGGGGAGAGATTATTGTCATCGCACCAGTTCACCAGATTCTCTATCTCTTTCCTGTAGTATCTCTCATCATTGTTTGAGATCCGACCCTCTACGGTGGCGTCATTAGCAAACTTGAAAATTGAGTTGGAGGGGAATTTGGCCACACAGTCATAGGTGTATAAGGAGTATAGTAAGGGACTGAGGACATAGCATTGTGGGGCAGTGGTGATGAGGATGATCGTGGAGCAGCTGTTGTTGCCTATCCTTACTGATTGTGGTCTGTGGGTTAGGAAGTTCAGGATCCAGTCGCAGAGGGAGGAACCGAGTCCCAGGCCACAGAGTTTGTAGATGAGTTTTGTAGGAATAATGGTGTTAAAGGCTGAGCTGTAGTCTATAAATAGGAGTCTGACATAGGTGTCTTTGTTATCTAGATGTTCCAGGGTGCAGGGCCAGGGAGATGGCATCTGCTGTGGACCTGTTCCAGCAGTAGGCGACCTGTAGTGGATCCAGGCAATCTAGGAAGCTGGAATTGATTTATGCCATGACTAACCTTTCAAAGCACTTCATACTGATGCCTGTCAGAGTCACTGGATGATAGTCATTAAGGCACGCTACCTGGCTTTTCTTTCGTATCGGAATGATGGTTGTCTTCTTGAAGCAGATAGGGACCTCAGATTGTTGTAGAGAGAGGTTGAAGATGTCTGCGAATATCCCCGCCAACTGATCCGCGCAGGATCTGAGTACTCGTCCGGGTACCACATCCAGGACAGTCGCTTTCCGTGAGTTGACCTTCGAGAAAGCTGCTCTGATATCTGCAATGGTGACCTCAGATACGGGTTCATCCAAGGCTTCCGGGTAGAGGGCGTGCTCTCGCTGACCTCCTACTCAAAAAGGGTATAGAATGCACTGAACTCATCAGGGAGGGGTGCGTTGGTGTGGTGATTTTACATGCTTTAATCTTGTAGCCTCTTATGTCTTGCAGACCTTGCCAGAGTCAGCACGGTCCGTGTGGCTAGCCTGGGACTCTGGCTTGGTCTGGTACTGTCTTTTGGCATCTTTGATGGATCTCCTTAAATTATGTCTGGCTTTCTTGTATAGTTCAGGGTCACCTGACTTGAATGCCTTAGACCTGGACTTTAGAAAGCAGTGGATACCCCTGTTCACCCATGGTTTCTGGTTGGGAAACATGCAGATTTGCTTCTTTGGCACAGTCTTCTACACACTTCCTAATGAAGTCAGTTACTGTAATGGCATACTCGTTCAGGCTGATCGAAGGGTTTTTAAATACTGACCAGTCTACTCAAAATTTCAGTATTTAAAATTTTAAAGGGTGCACTAGTTCATATTGTGTGAGAAAAGGATACTGATTGGTTCATGGGCTGATTCTGATCATCTTTGAAATTTGACATTATTGCGTAAAGCTTTGACAGCATGTCTTTCTTATCAGCAATAGTCGAGAAAGATAGAATCAGTGCAAAGTTTCTGGTACTTGTGCTGGGTCCAAAATAATGGCTTTGATCCTTCCAATTACAACACAGAGACTGCAGAGATGCCAAACGATTGCGGATGGGTAGGGCTGGGTGTTGTCAATATACATGCAGATGTTAACCCCCTGTCTGTTGGTTGCATACACAAGAAACATCATTAATGAGGAAGTGAAGGGGACCAAAAACATATCTCTGGGGGTCTCCATAGAAAATGGTGTAGGGGCAATATGAGAAGCTATTTCTGGAGTTGCCTGGCTACATTTATGCCATGCAACGCAATAAGATATCTTTAGCCAACTCAAGTTCTTAAAACCTGCACAAAACTCAAGTTAAGCAAATGTAGGGTATGGCTATGTTTCTACTGCAGGATTGCTTTGGTGACTTTCCTGAATTCTTCTCCCATTCACTGCTTGATATCTCATTATATCCTCTCCTCTTGTGCAACACCTAAGGACATTTTACCGAGTTATGGAGTAAGATAGCATTACTAAAGCTGATTTTACCAAAAGGTAGAGTGTTTATGTACTTAATTAACATCTTATTGAGTTCAACATGGTGCAATTAAAGGCAGTTTAATATTTTGATCAACTTCACTGGAACTTCTGCCAAGAATAAGTGTTTGGTGCTGGATAATTCAGCGTACTTCTGCTGTCCCAGGATGGCTTGACAACAGATTGAGGTTTACAGAAATGATGCTAAAATAAAGCAAATATACTAATGCCCCAGTTTGCAATACCATAAGAACAGGAGAAGATGATTCAGATCATCTAGCCTATTCCACCATTCAATTAAATCTTCACAAACCTATGATTTCCTTCATGCACCCGGCTTGGTTCCATTATCCTTAATATGTGTGCTTAACAAAAACCTTGCAACCTCAATTTTGGAGAAAGCCCCAGAGCTCGACTGTTCTTTGTGTGAAGAAGTATTTCCTGATGTCATCCCTGAATGGCTGTCATCCATTTGTGAGCTTATGCTCTCTTGCTATGGACTCTCCACCAGAGGTAATAGTTTCTGTCTATCAGTCCTATCAACTACTTTCATCATCTTAAATACCTTTGTTATATTATCCCTTAACATTCCATACTCAAGGGATTAAAAGCGTAATTCATGCAATAGACCCTCATAATTTAACCCTTTCAGTCCCTGTTTCATTCTTTTAAATCTGCCAGTATATTCTTCCTGAGGTGTGAGGACTCAGAGCTGAATGCAATACTCCACATGGGATATAGCCAGCAGCATTAAAAGACTAAAGGTAATTTGTACAAATTTGCCATTTGATGGATTTGTAAGTCATGGTCTTGGGATAAGTTAGCAAAAGACCAAAATCTCAGAGGAAGAGGAATAAATATCTAACACAATTACAAACTGGGCTGCCCAAAAAGGAACATTCTATCAGTTAACCTAACGTACGGAAAGGTTTTGAAAGTAGCAAAACATTGAGAGAATAGTTCTAAACGTCATTTTAATTTCCCAGAGAGAAAGGGTGCTTGCATTTCAGTAGTATTGTTTGGCACTGCAGTAATGGAACACTCATGAGAAGTAGTCTATCTGCCTTCTTGGTAATCTGCCAATTGATTCTCAGTACAAAGAAAAATGTAAAATCAAAGCCTCATCAATCACACAGCAGAATAATTATCCTGACCCTGAACTACAGCCATGCCCGTCAATGTGAACCAACTGCCTATTGCTGGAAGAAATACTAGGAGACTTTTTTAAAAAGCATGATTTGGGAATGAGGATGTGTCAGACATTAACAATTTCCTGAAGTTATATTCCTGATTTTCAAAATCTTTTGTTAACGTTCTTTATTCATGATAATATTCTGTAGAGTCATAGAAAAATAAAGTACAGCCAGGAAGAGGCCATTCAGCCCAATGTGCCTGTGCTGTTTCCTTGGTGGAACTATCTGATTAATCTCACATCCCTACTTTTTCCCAATAGCCATAGTTATGTATTCAATTCTCTTTGGAATGTTATTACTGAATCTGTTTCCGCCATCCTGTCAGGTCAAGCATTCCAGATCATAACAACTAGCTCCATAAAAAGTCCTTTTTTCATGTCACCTCCAGATCATAGAATCATAGGATCATTGAATCCTACAGTGTAGAAGGAGGCCATTCGGCCCATCGAGTCTGCAACAACCACAATCTCACCCAGGCCCTAGCCCCATAACCCCATGCATTTGCTCTAGCTAGTCCCCCTAAAACTAAGGGGCAATTTAGTTGCCAATCCACCTAACCCGCATGTCTTTGGAGTGTGGGAGGAAGCTGGAGCACCTGGAGGAAACCCACACAGACACAGGGAGAATGTGCAGACTCTGCACTGACAGTGACCCAAGCCAGGAATCAAACCTGGGTCCCTGGCGCTGTGAGGCAGCAGTGCTCACCACTGTGCCACCATGCCACCAATATTTTTGTTTCAAGGAGAACAACTTCAGCTTCTCCAGTCTCTCCACAGAATAGGTCATGCCTCAGCTCTGGTACCATTCTAGTCAATCTTCTCTCCATCTCCTAAGAGATAGTGAAATCCTTCCTAAAGCATAGAACCCAGAGCTGAACACAATATGTGAGCTGATGTTGAATCAGTGCTTTATAAAGATTCAGCAAAACTTCCTTGTTCTTGTACTCCAGTAGATTCCACTTATTTTTTTAGCTACTTTCTCACCTTATCATGCCACCAAAGGTTTGTGAATGTACATCCACAGGTCTCTCTGATCCTGCATTCCCTTTAAAATTGTCCAATTTAGATAATATTACAACTCATCATTCTTCCTGCTAAAATATATCACTTCACAATGTTTTCCATTTCAACGTTTCTGTTTATGGTTCGTGAATTTTGGAATCATCCTCCTCACTGTTTACTACATCTCTACATTCACTTCATGTTATGTCATCTGCAACTGAAACTATGCCCTATATATCCCAAGTCTAGGTTATTAACATTTCAAGAAGAGAAGTGGCCCTAATAGCCACCCTTGGGGCACACCAGTCCAAAGGAAAAACGACCATTCACCACAACTCTCTGCTTTCTGCCCATGATGCCACCGTCACTTTAATCGCATGGTTTTAACAAGTTCATTGTACAGTTCTGTTCAACCATGGCCAGGATTCCCCAGGCCCACTAGGCCCTGATAGGAATCCCAATGGCCTGGTGAGTCGGGCGTCGTGCCTAATATAGACCATAAGACCATAAGACATAGGAGCGGAAGTAAGGCCATTCGGCCCATCGAGTCCACTCCACCATTCAATCATGGTTGATTTCAACTCCATTTACCCGCTCTCTCCCCATAGCCCTTAATTCCTCGAGAAATCAAGAATTTATCAATTTCTGTCTTGAAGACGCTCAACGTCTCGGCCTCCATAGGATTCCCGTCGGGTGGCAAACCTGACGTGATGGTCCTGGACCACCCTGCCGGCCCCAATCAGGTTCCCGCTGATAAATATGCAAAACTGCTAATATACATTTAATTTGTGAGCTGGAAGTCCAATTCAATTCCCTCTCTCAATGCATCCCCCCACCCCCAGCGGGAAGTCCACCTGACAGAATTTGGTGCAGGTGCTGACAGATGTAGACCTGGTGCCTTGTACTCCAAGGGTGGGGGGGAGGGGGGAGGGAGGTTTTTCTTTCCCTTCAAGGTTGAATGCATCTCAGTGCTGGCTTTGTTCTGAACTGCAATGTTTAGAAACATTAAGCCTTTGGTTAACATGTTGGATCTTCTATAGAGGTTTCACTTCCTTTTTTCTAACCACAGTGATGCATTCAATCCTGAAGGGAAAGAAAAACAAACAGAGCTCTTTGCCAGTGGGTTTGTATTCCATACTGTCAATCAAACCATTTTAAAGGATTTCAGACACCAAATGCTAATTTTGCAACCTTAAAAGGGTATTCCCCAATGAAACTGACCATCAAAACATTTCAAAGGGGTTTCACAGCAGCTGTAGTTTATGAGAGAAAGCAACGGAATCTCCCAGGTAACACTGAAAAGTCATTTTTGTAAGAGCACATTGAAGAGGGCTTTTAACACCTGAGCCCATTCCTATTGTGGAATGGTGATTCTGAAGGCTTCCAGATATCCAAAGGGCATGGATATCAAAATGACCAGGGTACTTTAAAAATGTTAAAGGACAGAGACAATAATGAATATCTTATTCCAGAATGGTGTCTGAAATCCACCATCCTGAGAGTGAACACTACCTTTCTCAGTGCAACAAGGACAAGTGCAGTCACAAGCTCCCATCCTGGGGAGAGTCCCGAGTTGCAGGTGGCAGTGTTGAGGTTGGCACTAGGGGTCCTGAGGTGGGTTCTGAGGGGGTGACTTGAGGCGACCCCATCTTGGAGCACCTCTCTTGTTGGGGGGAGGGAGGGGGGGTGACTCATTCTTTAAGTGGTGGGAGGGAGGATGCCAGTCTGTGCGGAGGGGTTGGAGGTACTTGCCTTGACAGTGGGGGTCTCTGTGTCCATTCTGGGGAGGGAGAGGGGCCTGTCTGTCAGCACGGAGATTGGGATGCCCTTTGGATCTCTGTTAAGCCGTACTGGCTGGCCTGATTCCCGGTTTGCATAAATTTAAATGGTTAAGATGGGCAAGTTCCATCTGACAGGTACATCTAACTGCAACGGGAAACACTCTGGTTTTCCTGCTGGTGGGACCACTTAGAGTGCAAATGGGAGAATTGTGACTTACCTTTTGAAACTTCACACTATACTAAACTAGCCTCATAAACCCTCTCCACTTATCAAAGAATCCAATCAAGTTAATTAAATATGATTTTCCTTCAGCAAATTCATGCTAACTTTCAATTATTAACTCTTCTAGATTCCAGTTATTGTGTCCTGGATCATTGTCATCACAAACTTCCGCACCACTGTTGGTCGGTTGACTGTCCTAAAGCTGCTGCGTTATCCCTCTCCCCTTTTTTAAAAGAGGGATGTGATTTCGACAATCTTCCAGTCCTCTTGCATAACTCCGCATCCAAGGAGTATTGGAAGGTTGTGGCCATGTCTCCCTTTACTTCTCATTTAATGTAGTTTTACGAAATGCAATAATTTCTCTTGAGAAAGTTGCAAAGCACAAGTGTCATCTTTCATCTTATTCAAGGGTGGATGTCATTGTCTTCCCTGCTGTCACGTTGAGGTTTGGTTCCGTCATAAATAATGGAGCCTATGGAATCATATCATCAATATAATGATATAGTTTATCTCTTTTCTATGAGAAACTAAGTAATTTTTTTCACGCATTTTATTCTTGAACAAACTCAGCAACAAAACATTTTAAGACTATACATGCAGGTGATTGATAGATCAAAGCAGTTTGATGCAGATCTTTGACTTATGCACCAAACAAGTCCGTAAACATTATATAAAAGAATAAATTCTTTTTCAGAGATCTTTTGTTATTCGGATGTGTTTTTAATTATTGCTGATGCAAAATGGTTTTTGTGTTACTAAATAAACATCAATGCATGTGTTTGCATCTGTTTCTGACATGTTGGTATTCCATTTATGGCCACGCATACCATACTGAATACGCTGGAGCCAAATATTGTCGATGATGAAAAAGGCATGGGATGATCTGAAAAAAAACCCCCAGAAAAGCACATTGCCATTCTCTGGCAATCTTAAGTCTTTTGGGATCAGATGTGGGTAAGCTATTTTCGCAATTCACAACATATTTACACTTACATAAATACTCTGTTCTGTGGAAGAATAGTGCATGAATTGGTAGGTGTGATTAACATGCTTTCAAATGAATACATTTCCATGGCCAAGGGTCTGGGTAGTACACAAGTATAGAATCAATGCTCATGTATTACACATTACAAACGAAGTGTCACAGTAAGTGAGAAGTAATCTGCATGTTGGCAAATGTTTTTGTCACACAAGCACATTTTTGTTAAGCTGATTAAAATATTTCTTTTAATGGACATTGAGTTAGGACAATAGTTTTTTTCTCTAAAAATGGGTACTCATGCTGACCTCAAGCGGATATTTATCATTCCTCTCTTTTCACAGGTATGCAACATAGAAATCATAGAAACCCTACAGTACAGAAAGAGGCCATTCGGCCCATTGAGTCTGCACCGACCACAATCCCACGCAGACCCTACTCCCATATCCCTACATATTTTACCCACTAATCCCTCTAACCTACACACCTCAGGACACAAAGGGCAATTTTAACATGGCCAATCAACCTAACCCGCACATCCTTGGACTGTGGGAGGAAACCGGAGCACCCGGAGGAAACCCACGCAGACATGAGGAGAATGTGCAAACTCCGCACAGACAGTGACTCAAGCCGGGAATCGAACCCAGGTCCCTGGAGCTGTGAAGCAGCAGTGCTAACCACTGTGCTACCGTGCCGGCCTTTTTAACATGAATAATGATTGCCCGAACTTCTGGTAGAGTTGGATTGCCACTCCACTCTTACTTCCTTATCTTAAAATTAAGCTACTCCTATCTCTGATCTTCTGACTGAGGCCAGGTGAGATCACTCCAGTGTAGTGGGTTCCCAAGGCATACCGTTGAGTCCAGGAGAGTTGAAGGTAAGTGAGCCATGCTCTCTTTTTTACTGGACTAGTTGCTGTAAATTAGATAAGTTTAAAGACCCAGATCTTTGACAAGCAAGGGAGAAGGTAAGTGGAAAGGGAAACTGGTCAAATTCAGGAGGGCAGTAAGGAGAATCCCCTGGGTCATAGCTGGGCTGGTGATGGGATGAGGTGGTGGGGGGAGAGTCAGTGCTCTAGTTAAGTAGAAGCTAGAATTGGGGTTTTAAATCTTTTAACTTTTTCTGGGTAATTATTGCTTTATGACAGTTGGAACCATCCAAAGTTTATGATTTAGATTGTGTTATTGAATGGTTCCCAATGCAGGGCAACTTCCTAGGCAATTGCGGTGCATTCCTTCCCTCGGAGCGTCCGGGTGTGTTCCCCAGCACATTTTAGGGGTGCTCTCAGATACACTGCCCAGGGGCTTGGATGTTATGGTGTGACATGTCGTCTGAGCAGAGCACCGTTGCAGTTTCAAAAGACGACCAGAGCTTTTCACAGAGCCCTATTCACTGACACAATTGCCCCACCTTCTGAGTTCTGTAAGGTGCACTGCATTCAGTGTATCATTGCACCTGTAAAGGAATGTGAAGAACTAACCGAGATCACAAAACTTGATCACACAGTTCAGTTCATTACTGATTCACAAAATAACATGCAGGATATGTAACCCACTTTTACATATTTCTGAATCACATGGACAATTGCGGACATCAGGACTGTAGTCATCAGATATGCACTTACCCATCAGTTACCTCGGCAACTGACTATGGTGAAATGTGAAGCAGATTTTTTGAGAAGTAATTGCTAATAATTTGGAGTTAATAAGCAGTCAGAATGACTTAAGTAATGTGGAGGAAATTGGGTACAATCAAAATATGGTTGAGTATGCATTTCTAAGGTTCGGGTTGAAGAACAAAGTTGGGTAGAATAGGATGAACTGACACCAGGAGGATTTTTAACCAACAGAAAATGGGTGGTTTTGTCAGTGGGAAATAGAAATTTTGAATTTCTCAAACCTGAGCTCAACCAACTCAAATTCGTCCACCTTTGGTTGTACTAGAGAGATATTGGAGGTGATGAACATCTCCTCCCCAGGAGGCTATTTACTCATTTAAATATTTTAATAAGGCTGTGTGCCTCAAATTTGACCTCCATTTTAAATGTAGCTGGTCAGCTAGGTTTCTCAGACTTTGAGAAACTTGGCAGTTAAAGGAAGGCAAAGACTCCTGGATGGAAGAGTTAAGTGCTTACCTACCAATGTTCTGTGCCAAGAGGAGTAAGGGTGTTCCCCAAGCTTACTTGCTGTCCTCTTCGAGATCTGGTCCTATCCCTCAAATGCCCCATGACTGAACCTCTCAACTTTGTCCCCAACTTGTTTTTGACATCCCATGGTCACCTACTGACTTTACACACGCTACTCTATAAGCATCTCCCTGATTCATGATCTCTATCACAGCAGCACAAACCTAACTGCTCCAGAGCTCTGACCTCTCATGCAGCATTCCCCATTGTCAGGAGGCTAAAACTGGAAATGTAACTGGATTCAGGTAGTGATCATGCTTAAATGAAATACACCCATTGTGGAGCATTCACTTCCAACTAGAAAACTCCTCTATATAAATTGATCTGTTGTCCATCTCCAACACTTCATTTTGAAGACCTTGAAAAAAATGAAAGGAAAAGAAATGCCAAACAACCCAATTATCCAAATGAGTGATTCACAGGCTAATCTGTACAAGTGTTGGACATTACCACTGCAGTTATTTTTCATATTTTAATGACAAAACAGTTTTGCAAGCAAAGCTTTCTTGTGAAAGGTCCACTTATTTGCACTTCTCTGTAGTCCGATGATGAAAGAATACAAAATGTAATTAATTTTCAGTTAAAAATACGAAACGTGTCTTAAGCAGGGAATGATGTAGACACAACATGCAATGTAAAAATAGCTGAAAGTAAATACACAAGACAAAATTCAATTCCATCTATAACCAAAATAACTAAATTCACTGAACGACTCCCAAATGAAGAAATTACCAATAAAATTTCACTTTTTCGAGCTTTCACTTTAACATGGATCAGAATCTACATAAACTAAACATGAATTAACAGGCAAATTACAGTTGGTAGGAACTATAAATTACACATGGAACAGCAGATGCAGCATCTCAAGAGAGTACAAGCATTTGCATCATTTCCTGCACAAATGCGGAGATGGTAGTGGTAATGTCACTGGACTAGTCATCCAGCAGCCGAGGCTAATGCTCTGGGGATATGCATTCAACGGCAGCTGCTGGAATTTGAATTCAATTCATAAATCTGGAATATAAAGCTAGTTTCAGGAATGGTGACCATGAAAACTATCATTAATTGTTATATAAACCCATCTGGCTCACTGAGCCCTTTAGGGAAGGAAATCTGCCGTCCTTATCTGGTCTGGGCTCCATGCAACCTCACTCCCACAGCAATGTGGTTGAGTCATAACTGCCTTCTGAATTGGCCAAGGAACCCCATTTAGTTTAAGGGAAATCAGGGACAAGAAACAAATTCCGGGCTTGCCAGTGATGCCTATATCCCAGGAAAGTATAAAGAAAAAATGTGGACATCCATGTAGGGTGGAATCTATTCTGGTGGTGAGCTTAGAGCATTTAATTAGCAGGATGATGTAGTAATAGCTGGCAATTGTGAGATCCCTAGTGCATCAACAAGAATCTTACTGAATTCTCTGTCTTTCCATCTTGGCCTCCAGAATATAGCATCTCTTACTTTGCTCACTCAATGGATTTAGTCTTCGAGTTATTTGCAATGATTGTTCCATTCCATCTGAGTCTTCCAGAAACAATCAGCACCTCAGAGTCACATATCTGCAGAATCTCCTTAGACTCATGACAGTTCCAATGGCACAGATTCTACAGAGTTTCCTTGAACTTACTCTTGTTAAATGGCCTGGGTGCCTTCGTCAAAATTGAAGCATAGATGTAAAATTATCAAATTTATAATCTGTTGCTCCAACCCTGTTTTCAGCTTTCTGTCTCTTTTTAATTACATGACACATATAGCTCCTGATAAATGTGCTTTCTCTGTCCATCCCCTGATGAAGCTTCGCCTTGTCTCTGCCACACATACCTTCAGTCTCTTAACTTCCTTCCTGTTGGTATTGCTTCCAGGTCAATGGTCACCAGGTCACATTGACAAGTATTTCTTAATACTATAGAAAACTGCAACTGATGCAAGCTCTTCAAAGTCTTCTTCAAACATTCTTAATAACAATTAGAGATTCCCTAGACATTAGAGAAATCACACATTTTCCTTACCACACTGCTTCCAGGTCAAAGGTCATCATATTCTTTTTATATTTATCTGCTGTGTTTTGTGGCACCAACATATTTTGCTGTGATGCAAAAGAATTGATCAACTAAACATGCAGTGGTGGTTTACTGGAATGACGAAAGAGGGATAAGCAAAGCTGGAATTGTACCTTTCAGATCAAAGAGGGTTAAGAGGAGATTTAATAGAGATTTTCAAAACCATGAGTGATTTTTAGGCAGTAAATGGTGTGACAATATTATGCCTTCAAGTAATGTATTTATATCATGTTTCTTGTGAGGAGTATGATTAAAATTCAGCTCTGTTTACACGGTGCTGATTTGTCTAGACCAGGCAGCACCATGCTTATGGTTTGGTTTTAGATAATGGGGTGTTTATTTTAATCTGAGTTCATACTTTTTTCTTTGGCTTTCCCCCTGGGGCTTCAGAGTAGGGTTTTGATTAGGTTGATTGACAGGGACAGTCATGTACTAATGGGCGGAGTTAAAATTATAGGAAAAAGAGCAATTTCTACTTGATTCTGAAAGAAGCAAGAGGTGTCTCTGTCCCTTTCTCTGGAGGCTGCTGTTTTGAAGCTTCAGAAGACAGTTGTCTCTCTGTCTCACTCTCCAGAGGTGTTCAAAGGCTCAAGGACTATTAACAAGTACAAACACATCAGCTTGTGTGTTGCTAACATATTTTGAAGAAGAGTTTAAGCCTATTAGAGGAATATTTTTAAAATTGGAACTAATCGAGATAGTTAGCAGCTAAGAATTGTATCTTGTCATATTTAAGGATTTCAATTGGTAAAGTTAAGCTAATTCATTCATTATGGTTAAATTGTATTTTAAAATAAAGTTTGTTTTGATAGTGTGTCAATAGAATTACGCCTGGAGTGGAACATCTTATCCTCATGCTAATCCCCCCCAAAAAACTGTTGTGGTCCAGTTGGGCTTCATGACAAAATTTGGGGTTTCTGCCCATGGGGAGAAGCCTTTTCCACTAGCTGGAGGGCTGATTTCCAGAGGACAAAGGTTTAGGATTGTTGGCAAAAGAATGAGAGGGGACATAAGGAGAATTTTATTTTCGGTGAGCTGTTGTTATTTAGATTGCATTGCTTGACATATAAAAACAGCTTTTGAAGGAGAATTGGATAGATACTTGATAAAGCAAAGCTATGAGGAAAGAGCAAACAGCCTCCTCCTCTGTTGTATGATTAGCTGATTTGAATTTTGGCATCATCCACTTGTGTGTGGGGGGTGGGGGTGGGAGGATCTGAAACCTGCTTAGGTGGCAAAACTAGAGGCCTTTAATAGAAGATAGCCACCAAGAAATTCAGAAGAATTCTATTTACCCAGAATTTGAGAAGAATATGGAACTCACTGGCATGTGGAGTGGTTGAGTTGAACAGTATAGATGCAAAAAATGGGAGGATAAATAAGCAGCTGAGGAAGAAGGATATAGAGGTCATGCTAATAGTTAAATGAAGGATGGGACCGGTTCAACTGGACCACAACTGCCTAGGGCTGACTGGGCCAAATGGCTTGCTTCTGTGCTGTACATTCTAAGCAATTTGATACAATGCAAAAGCAGTATTATCTGTTTAATAGGCTTTATGGCCCCACAGTTTCATTGAATATTAGCGACACACATCATTGTTCCCCCTAAAGCACAGAAACATATAGACCATCTTCCAATTATTTTTGTTCTGTGGTTGGAGTAACAGAACATTTATGATGTATGACAAATGGTATTTTCCTTCCCAACTAACATCTGGAATTTTGGTAAGCTGACAGAAAATGTTCTGACTTAGAATATTACCTTCTGCAGCCTTGCCTCAATGGAGATAAGCAGTCATTTATCCTCACAAATGTTTGTGATGAGAATAATTTAGCACTATCTCTATTGCACACAAATTTGAAGAGCAGGAGGGCAATTTCTGAGTTTGGCAGTGTGATCCAGGTTTTTCAATCAATATTCTCCACTGCTCTTCTGAAGGCACGGATTCTTACAGGGGTGCCAGCAACTGTCCATTACCTCTCTGCAAGTGCATGCATTTGCCTTGACAAGGGACATTATCCTATTCTGTACTCATCAAACAGCCACATGGTCACCTATTCCCCAAAAGGGACCAGTGGATAACAATCAGAAAAGTGAAATCTAATTGCTCTTTCCCCTTTGCCAGCCTGTGACTTTGACACCTGTGACTACTGAGATTATGAATGATCACACTTGGGACACTGCTGATCTGTATGGCCCAGCATGAAAATCACCAAACCATTGAAGGAGTCACCTTTTGATATTCAAATTTGATAAACACATTGCAAATTGGGCACAGAGCAGGATGTGGAATGTAGATTATGACTGCGTGCCTAGGTAAACTGCTCACAATACAGGGATATGTTGGCAAGTACTGTTCGAAGCTCCATATATTCAGCTCCGTGAGGGAACATAGCTTTGCACAGGACTGTCTTCCTGGGCAACCTTTTACACCAGGGTAGCTAAAATTTCCTGAACACATCCAGATTTTTGGTTTCATTATTGAAAACTCTGCATTGACACATCATTTAATATTGAATTTTTTTTCCCCAACTGTCCAAATAGTATCCATAGACAAAAGGTATTACTACTGAAATAGGTCACCATTCCAGGCACTGTCTGCATGTTGGGAGATAGCTTGTTACGGTTAAAAACTCGAATTACAATTAAAAACTAAACATTTTTAAAAAAAATTAAATTTATGTGCTTCGTTTGAATTCTCCCCAAATGTTTTGTTGAGAGGTTCCTGCAGAACATATCTCATTCAAGAAGGATGGCAGTTGAGCATTAGAATTTAGCAAATATTCCATCTGGCCCTGGGGAGTTATTGAACCCCAAATTTTGCCTTTCATTCCCTCAGATTAAAGCATTTAGTACATGCAAAATCTCCATTTGGAGTAAAAAATCTGTTAGTTACGGTTTTGTTTTCTGTTTTGTCAACTGTGCAGGAAGACAGTGGTCTGAGTCGATTTTGATAAGTATATTGACAGTCTTGCCTCTTGATTTGGTAGATTAATGGACTCGATGCTCACACAGTTATTTTGTTGTTAGCATTGATTGATGGGGCACCTTTCCACTCTCAAAATCCCAAAGTGCTTTGCAGCTAATAATTTACTTGTGAGCTGTAGCCACTATTTGACATGCAGGCAAATTTACATTGGTGCAAAAATGCATCGTCCCTTCCTCCCCTTCACATTACTCTCCAGGGTACACAGCCACAGAATTTGAGACAAATATTTTGCATCCCAGGTGGCAAAAAAGTCAGGTGGGATTCTCTGGCCTCACTCACCCAAAACCAGAGCATCCTGCCTGAGATCAATGGACCTTTGCGTGGTCCGTGCCCCTCCCCGCCCACTACGATTCCCGTGGCAGGTGGGACAGAAGACTTCCGCCCCCCTCTCCGTCAAATTTCATTTAGTCACTTTTGTATACCTAATCCAACTTGGTTTGCAAGCTGAGCCATGTGTGAAGGACTTTAAAGTTGCTTACAAATGTTATGCATTATTATCCTTAGTTGTCATATACCAGTTTCCACTGAGTGATACTAAATGTCTACTTAAGCAACATAACCAAGAGAAACATCTTAGTTCCCTGCGTCGAGAAGCTGTGAAATAATTGAACAAATGGTGAGTTAAAAGTTTTTACAATGAGATAAGTTTATGTCCCATATTTGATCAATCCTTGAGAACATCAGTCAAGTTTTGGAGCCTGAAGCTGATCATTTGTAATTGGGAGGATTTTTCTTTGCCCGAGTCATTATATCCAGTTGTGATGTTGCTGTTTGTGATTATCTTTGTGTATTGATGTGGTGTTTTCATTAAGGTAACAAATCAAGTTACATATTGGATGAGGGTACCTTGGGCTCACTAGGGCTTGTTTTGTCATCTGTTCCTCGGTTGTCTTCTCAGTGACGTTCATGCATTTGTGCTGAAGGAAAGGCCACGCAACTTGAAGAAAATTAAAGGAAGAGGAGATGACATGATTTTTAGCTTGTTGGGATGGAACAACCTTGCTGCCATTTTGCAGCAATGTTCACCGTGAGTGCAAATGGTGACAGGGGCACAAGATATTGCAAGACTCGGAAACGAGAATTTTGCCGGCAAGATCTTGACTGGAAATTTCCTGTCAAGATCTGTCCCGCCTGCTATGATTCCCATAGCAGGCGGGACAGAAAATTCAGCGCACCATGTAAAGGTCCATTGACATCAGGCAGGAATTTCCAGTGTTAGGACACATGTGGCTGGCAAATCGCACCACTTGTTTTCTGATTCTCTCGGCCCTCTGCCAGTGACGTAATGAGGTTCCACTCAGGAAGGTCAGGAACCTCGGATCAATTCGCACCCCCCACCCCCACATTTGGAATTCACCCCTCGCCGTCATGACGTCACGTCGGCTCGGGTTGTAAAACTGTTTTATAAGAATGGGAACCAGGCAAGGTTGCCAGGAGTGCAATTGCAATTATGGCCCGAGGTGGAGAGGGACATGCCCTCGCATTGTCCCCTGGTATTGCCAGCTGACTCCCTGGCAATGCCCCCTGGTACCCTGATACTGACACCTGACAGTGCCCCTGGCACGTTAGCGCTGCCTCCTGGCACTCTGGCACTGCCCCGACATCAGGGAACTGTCCCCTGATATTTTTGCACTGGTGCCTGGCATTAAAATGCTCAGGGGGGGGGCAGTTCCAAGGTGCTGGGGGCAGTGGCAGAATGCCAGGAGGCAGTGCTAGAGCGGGCCCCTGGGGAGCTCCATTGGAGGGGCACTCCTTATCAGTTGGGTGGGGGGGGGGTCCCTTCTGCTTGTGGGGGGGATGGGAAGATTCCCCTTAAGGGTGTGGGGCAATTCCCTGTGTCCGTTGGGAAGTCCACAGTGTCCTTTGGGGGTGATGTGTGAGTACGTGCGTGCACGAGTGTACGTGTGTGGAGGGCAGCTGTTCCTGTGTTTACGTGTGCCCAATCTCAGGAATTCCGGCTGCTGGCCTGGCCTCCCAGCGTGATGGCGTGGGCGACGCCTCCAGATATTTTCTGCACCGAATGCGGGATTATCTGGAGAGAAAACTCGGCTTTGCAGCTTGCGCGCTGTGTGCCGGTTTACGCACCTCAGCCAACACTCTGTGCAGTGAATGGAAAATTCTGACCTCTATTTTGAATGCTCTGGGGCTAGAGAACTGTTTTTCGGTTGCAACGTTCTTTCAGTACAATGATAATTAAGAGGTTCACAAAAATTGGGATTAACAACAGTCCCTTAATATCTTGCTTGATTTCTTTGAGGTTGTGAAAAGTTGAAGACTGGTACGACAAACAGTCAGAATTTCCAGTTGGTGGGTATGGTGGGAAGCTGTCCAGAATTGGGTTCACTTGATCACTTCAAGAATGTTCATTTTCCTTCATGGATCTATTTGTCTAATCCTTGGGGATGCCAAATATGCACAGATGAGACATTACTGGTTGTTAAAGTTCTCTGTTAACTATTATTCTCTGTAGTGAAGGTTAGAACAAATAAATTCCAGTTCCTAGCCCAGGGGCTAATAGAATCCACAAAGGTGTCACTGATGTAAAAGGTACGACACTCATGTCGTAACTTGCACCAATCCCCATTCATTCCTCACTGCTATTCTTGCCGACCTCCATTAATTCCCGGTGTGCACTATTGTTAAAATTCTCATCCTTCTTCCCTGTCACTGCCTGTGCGGAGTTTGCATGTTCTCCCCGTGTTTGGTTGGGTTTCCTCCGGCTGCTCTGGTTTCCTCCCACAATCTGAAAGACGTGCTGGTTAGGTGCATTGGCCATGCTAAATTCTCCCTCAGTGTACCCGAACAGGCACCAGAGTGTGGCGACTTGGAGATTTTCACAATAACTTCATTGCAGTGTCAATGTAAACCTACTTGTGACACTAATAAATAAACTCCAACTTCATGGCTTGCCCTCTCTGCTATCTTTACAGATTCCTCTATTTTATCTTTGTTATCATTGTTGTGGGCTTAGCATAGCTTGTCCTTGTTTAGGATCAATAGAGAATGCTGGAGGGAAGGCTGTTGGTAAGGTTGAAATTTTATGAAACATTCTTCTAACTATGTACAGGGCTTCATAGAAAACAATCCCTCGGCGTACATATTCTGTTACCTAGTCATCATACATCAATGCTGATGTGAACTGTCTATTTACATTAACACTTTACACTACAGGCCTGATTTTAGCATTTTGATTCCAAGTGCTGAAACTGGGAGTGTTTCAGATCCGACTTTTAGACCCGTTCTCCGGTGTCCCATGCGTACTCTGCCTGAAAAAAAGCAGCGATTTTGAATTGCGCTGCAGAAGCCTGTGGGCGGGGCTTATTGCGCCCGAAACACTGCTGCTCCAATCAGAGCCTTCAACTGCGCATGCGCAGTAAAGAAAAAAGGATAGAAAAATGCTCCCCTGCTACATCGCTCCTGGGCCCGATAATGCCTCCCCTCTAGTCCCCACAGACATTGCCCCACTCCCACAACATAACGGTCTCCCTTATCCCCCCAACACCCCAGACCAATTGCGGCCCCCTGCCCCCTCCCCCCCCCCACCGATCGCCTGCAGAGTGGCAGCGGACCCCCCACCAGAGAGCCATTTGACCCGCCTCCCTCCTCCCCTCTCCTACCAGAGAGCCATCTGACCCGCCTTCTTCTCCCCCCCCACCACCAGAAAGCGGTCTGACCCGCCTCCCTCCCTCCCCTCACCGATCTGTGTCAGAGAGCTACCGGAAGCTCTGAACCTACCTGCTCAGAAGCTGGAGTGCCCGAATCGGACCTTTGCAGATCATGTCTGTTTCGCACTGAATCTGGATGGGCGAACGCGATGGTGAAGGGGGAAATGCAGATAAGTTTGTGCGTCCAGCCCATTAAGTCAATGTAAATAGATGCAAATGCATTTAAATTGACATTGCACCATTTAGGCGTGGTGCCGACAGTGGCCATTTTAGGCCCTTGGGGGGTAAAGCGGGAATGGACGCCGAGGCAGTCGCAGATCGTGCTACTCGCCTCATGCCCAATTTTACCAAGTTTTCGCGCCTGAAAACGGGTGCAACTTAATAGTAAAATCGGACCCTATATCTCCCTCGTAGACTCTGACTCTATTAAATGCGTAATTTACAATTTCCTCTGCCTCTACTAAATACACTATTTAAATTGTCTGACATAACTCTCTCCGATTCAGGATTCTTGCACACCACTGATTTGTCGTAATATCTTCCTGTGTGTTATGATGTCAAATTTTGCTTGATATTACTCCTGTGAAATGCCTTGGGATGTCTTACTATGTTGAAAGTGCTGTATGAATGCAAGTTGTATTGCTGAGCAGAAACTGCACTGGTGCTCATACATGTCGAAAGAGATGAGACTCTGCCTGTAGTTCCTGCATTGGGGATATTTCCCCCTTGGAGCTGGATCTTGGTTTCCATCATCTCTGTGGAGAGGCAAGTAACAGAAGCTGCTGCTACTCATTTTGCACTGGCTGGTTTTACTCGTGTTGCTTTTGGTGTTGCTGCACCTCTTCTAGTTAGAGCTTCATAAACTGATCCCTTGGCTGCAGTAAAGGCTGACGACAGGAAAGTGCAGGCAAAGGTGGACAAAGTGCATGACAGGTGAAGTGACTTCCAAGAACTTGGAATTTCCTTACGATGCTCACCGAGGAAGGGCTGGGGTTTTTCAGTTTCACTGATCAAAGGCTTCCCAATCTGTCAGATTCGCTATTGTCAATGTTCTCAGTAACATGCCACTCCACAGAGCTGATGGAAACCGAGATCCAGCTCCAAGGGAAATATCCCCAATGCAGGAACTACAGGCAGAGTCTCATCTCTCTCGACATGTATGAGCACCAGTGCAGTTTCTGGTCAGTGATACAATAACTTGCATTCATAAAGCAGTTTCAACACATTAAGGCATCTCAAGGCATTTCACAGGAGTAATATCAACCTTGCTGAGTTCCATACAGTTCAGGAAATTGGTGCACTACCTATTAAATTCATAATCCTCAGGTAAAAGATAGCTTAATCGGCATAGAAGTGAAACCTATAAGTGAGCAGAACGATGAAGGGATCCTGACCCGACATTACTTTTTCATAGAATCCTTACAGTGCAGAAGGAGGCCATTTGGCCCATCATGTCTGCACTGACTCTCCAACAGAGCATCCCACCCAGGCCCTATCACCGCAAGTCCATGTACTTACCCCGTTAATCCCCCTAACCTACACATTTGCGATACTAAAGGGCAATTTAGCATGGCTAATCCACCTATCGTGCATATCTTTGGACTGTGGGAGGAAACTGGAGCACCTGGAGGAAATCCACACAGACACGGGGAGAATGGTTGATTGGCCATACTAAATTGACCCTTAGTGTCAGGGGATTAGCAGGGTAAATATGTGAGGTTACGGGAATGGGGCCTGGGTGGGATTGTGGTCAGTGCAGACTCGATGGACTGAAAGGCCTCCTTCTGCACTGTAGAGATTCTATGAACGTGCAGACTCCGCACAGGCAGTCACCCAAGGGCCCTGGCACTGTGAAGCAGCAGTGCCAACCACTGTGCCACTGTACCGGCCACTTACTCTAAATCTTCAGGGATTTAACCCCCCTCAAGCACACTTCCTCTTACCTGGGGGAAAAAATCCCCCAAGTTTCTCACTTATTTGGGCTGTTTTTAAATAATTAAATTGCGACCTTATTCAATGGACTTGGTTGTTTCCTGGGATGACGGGGGCATATATTTTTGGGCTGGCTTTCCTAAAAATGATTCCAGCGGAAGTCCAAAAATTGTACTTCTCCTGAGAACCTTCCCAAATTGGCTTCCCATTTTATCTTTGCATTTCTGCATGCTGTCATTCTTTATCACATATTGTTCAGTTGTTTTAAATTGATTGTTCATGTGCCAAAGCAAGCCATCAATTGATTCTTCAAATGGCAGCCACACAGATGCAAGATAACAAGATTTCCCAAAGGGATTCCATAGTTTAGTTACGTTTTTCTTTATTTAGTTTGACTTGGAGCTTGTTTAGACTCAGGAGTGGGGGTGGGGGGGGGGGGGGGGGGGGGGGGAATGAAATCAGATAGTTCAGCTCCTGTTTGCTATCATAAACATCAAGAATTTAAAAAAAAAAAAATTCATCTACAGCTCAACATCGTTGCTGGTAAGCAAATTTTCTGAACACATGACTGCCTCAGAATGACAAGACTCCAGCTGTGCTTTGAAAAGATATTCATAGCTAGGGGGCTGGGACTCAGTAAATCCATTTTACTCATTACTGCTTAAACAGATTCTCTTCTCTCTCCAAGATACAGATGCCAAACCACAACTGCTTGCTGAAAATCCAGGCCAAGAATATATAAAAATGCTTCAGGAAAACGGCAAACTTCTGGAGGGCAAACGCCAATCATCCTGATTACTGACACAGAAAGGGCATCTGAAGAAATATTCAACAGACTGACAGGTGCATACTGTGCCGAAAATATAATGAAACATTTTAATAGATGAAGTCTCACTCGGTAGAAGAATGGGGGGAGGGGGATGTGGGGTTGCTCTTCTGAAATTCTACCCAGTCCTGTGCTGATCGATATTGGTTCCTGGTTTTGGAATGCAACAGTTTTAAAACTCACACCTTTGTGTTCACATTGCTCCGTGGCCTCACCCATCGTCCAGTTCTGCAACCTTCAGATCTCAGTGCTCCTCCAAATTTGGCCTCACGTGTATGCACAATTTTTTGCAGCCCCACCATGGGCAAGCACGGTGGCACTGTGGTTAGCACTGCTGCTTCACAGCGCCAGGGACCTGGGTTCAATTCCGACCTCAGGTGACTGTCTGCATGGAGTTTGCACATTCTCCCCGTGTCTGCTTGGGTTTGCTCCGGGTGCTCCAGTTTCCTCCCACAGTCCAAAAATGCGCAGGTTAGATTGATTGGCTATGCTAAATTACCCCTTCGTGTCAGGGGGATTAGCATGGTAAATATGTGGGGTTACGGGAATAGGGCCTGTGTTGGATTGTGGTCCGTGCAGACTTGATGGGCCGAATAGCCCCCTTCTGCACTGTAGGGATTCTATGATTAGTAGCTGTGTCGTCAGCCACCAACTGCTCTGCAGTTTTCTCCTAAGATTTTCCATCTCTTTAATTCTCCTCTTATAAGTTGCTCCTCAAAACTACATCTTTGAACTTTTGGTTACCTGTGCTTATATCGCTTCATACTATCGGGCGTCAAATTAGGTATGATATGATTATGATAAGAAATAACTTCTGTGAAACGTCTTGAGAACATTTTGAATATGTTAAAGGTGCTACACGAATGTAAGCTGTTGTCATTGTTAGAGCTGAATGTTTTTGCTGGCTCAGAACAGAGCTAACTCATGTGCTCAACCTGACCTTGTAGTGGTTGATGCTGACACACTGCACGCCTGAAATTCATGGTGCTTCGTTCATCAGGAGTATTTTAAAGAACAAAGAAAATAACATTTTAAAAAATCTTTGGAAGTTTCCCTTTGCTAAGGCTACCTGAATGCTGGTACTTGAGGGGCGAGTTTCACCTGGGGGCTTCCAACTATTTTTGATAGATTTAGTATGTGAAATTGAGTTTTCTTATTCTGCTTTGCAATAACATATGTCATAATAAAATTAGTTAAAATGTACAAGGTACATGTAACCGAAAAAAGCACTGCATTTTTACTGACTTTAAAACCATTAAAAATCCTATTCAATGAGGATTTTAGTGTGACCAATATGGTCTGATGTTTGCCTTGATCAGTATCAAATTCTTCATGAAGGACCCCTGTGACTTCATTGCAAATATCAACACACGTGTTGGGACCAGAGTTGATCAGTTAACCGGGCTCGGGCAATGGCAAGTAATTAGCTAGCCATTGGTGACTCAGCAACAAGGAAGACTTCACTTGGCAGAGAGAAGAAAATATTGCAAATCTAACAGAGCCTGAAGAACGAAGAAATATTTTCTTATTGAAATATTTGGGAGCAGAATATTATGAGGAGGGTAGAACAAGGTTGCAATTTAGGGATACTTTATAAGGTGGTAACTAAGTCACGTTGCAAATATTACGTCCAAGAGGCCTATAAGTTTCAGTGCCAACACATTATTTAATATTTTTAACTTGTTTGAGGCATATTTATGTAGCACTTCAGTAATCTTGTTGTATTATAATGATGGGCAAATCAATGCCACATTTGGGAACTGCAGAATTAAAGTAAACATTGGAAACTACACAAGCTCATGAATTACCGATATGCCATGCACTGGGAGACCTCCTAGTCTTAGAAACCCAGCTAAACAAGGATGTACTGCAAAACAGAAATTTGACTTGTTGGATTTAAGGTTGCAAAAATACAACAGCAGGTAGAAGTTCAATATCAATAGGGTCCAACATTCTGCCAATTTAAAGGTGATCAATTGAGTCAATGGGGCAGCACGGTGGCACAATGGTTAGCACTGCTGCTTCAGTGTGCCAAGGACTCGGGTTCAATTCCAGCCTCAGGCTGGGGCCTGGGTGGAATTGTTGTCGGTGTGGGCTCAATGGGCTGAATGGTTTCCTTCGGTACTGTAGGAATTCTATGGTTCTTTCTTTCTGTCCCCTAGCTATCTCACTATTCATGTGGCCCAATTTCCTCTTTGCTCCTTGCCTTAATTATTTGCACAAAATTCAGCAAAAAAGATATTGCATATAAGCAACATCTATACACTCTGCAATTAGAAGCAAAAACTCAAGTAAATCAATAAATCACAACCTATTATATCAATATGTGGAATGACAGGTTTATGAATTTGAGAGTTAAAAAGTGAAACTAATAGTTGTTTGCTTGATTAAATTCCAGTGTTTAATTCTATGCTCCCGATGGCTTCCATTGGCTGTTCATTTTGACTGCACCCAAGTCCCATCTTCCTCTGTGCGAACATATGTTTAACCTATCTTTCTCACTAACCAGTTGGGCCAATCCTACTGTCAAGATAAAAGTTAAATGATACTTAATGGTATATACACACAGAAAGGATAAAACACGCAATATTTTCTGCTTCAGTACTGAATTTTACTGACAGTTCAGAATCTGTCTTAGCCGCATGGCCAACAGCAAGACTTCTTCGAGGCATGAATGGGAAAATAGTCAACCTCAAAAGCTGAGGTTGTGGTTCAGTCTACAGCAAGGAGAAAACTAGAAGTAAAAACTGACTGCTGACCGAGCAGGACCCTGCAATTAGGGTCATTTCACCTTTGTGGTTACAAAGGTTACGATCGATAGGGAACAATGGAACAGATGTGTCCTATTTTCGTGACCCTTTGATGGATGATCTCAACAACAGGAGGGTCTTGGACAGATAAGCATCATCAGCATTTTGGAGGACTGGCAGAAACAACATAAAGGTGAGAGACTCAAGGTACCAGCAGCAACATCCCAGGATAAACTATCATGAAAGAAGATCCTGAGTTTGAAACTCAGAGAAGACTACAGCCCAGCGGAATGAACTTGGCCAGATCATCATGCACGGGTAGTATTTAAGACTAAGTTGTGAGTCTTGCAACCTGTCATAGATAAGTGCTAAGTAGAGTAGTAAGCTAAATAAATGATCTTTAAGAAGGAATTACGTATGTGTGTGTTTTGTGTGTTCAAGTATTAATAATAAACTGTAAGTTGAACCAGTTTATAGTCTGGGGTCTTTGTCCAATACGATAATTAGAAACAAATTAGTTGACACCCTCAAGAGACAAGAAGGGTCAACAGTGTGTACTCAACTTCTATATTTTTTACTTTTTTTATTCTTACTTGAGATGTGTGTGTCACAGGCAGAGCACTATTTGTATACCCTTAATTGTATTGATGTGAGTAGCTCACTAGCACATTTCAGAGGGCAGTTAAGAGTCAACCACATTGCTGTGGGTCTGAAGTCAAATGTAGGCCAGACCAGGTAAAGACAGCAGATTTCCCAAAAGGAATTTAATGAACCAGATTTAAATAAAACAAAAATCAATGATACTTTTATAGTCACCATTGCTAAGACTAGCTTTTATATTCCAAATTTTAAAATTGAATTTAAATGCCACCAGCTCTCATTGTGGGATTTGAACCCACGTCCCCAGAGCATGAACCTGGACCTTTGGATTTCAAGTCCAGTGACATTAGTTGATGGAGAGGATCCTGAGAGACAGGATTTATGATCATCTAGAGAAGTTTAGTATGATCAAAAGTAGTCAGCACGGCTTTGTCAAGGGCAGGTCGTGCCTTACGAGCCTGGTTGAGTTCTTTGAAAATGTGACCAAACACATTGACGAAGGAAGAGCGGTGGATGTGGTCTATATGGACTTCAGCAAGGCGTTCGATAAGGTCCCCCATGCAAGACTTCTTGAGAAAGTGAGAGGGCATGGGATCCAAGGGGCTGTTGCCTTGTGGATCCAGAACTGGCTTGCCTGCAGAAGGCAGAGAGTGGCTGTGGAGGGGTCTTTCTCTGCATGGAGGTCAGTGACCAGTGGAGTGCCCCAGGGATCTGTTCTGGGACCCTTGCTGTTTGTCATTTTCATAAATGACCTGGATGAGGAAGTGGAGGGATGGGTTGGTAAGTTTGCTGACGACACCAAGGTAGGTGGTGTTGTGGATAGTTTGGAGGGATGTCAGAAGTTGCAGCGAGACATAGATAGAATGCAAGACTGGGCGGAGAAGTGGCAGATGGACTTCAACCCGGATAAGTGTGTAGTGATCCATTTTGGCAGATCCAATGGGATGAAGCAGCAGTATAATATGAAGGGTACCATTCTTAGCAGTGTAGAGGATCAGAAGGACCTTGGGGTCCGGGTCCATAGAACTCTTAAATCGGCCTCACAGGTGGAGGATGCGGTCAAGAAGGCGTATGGCATACTAGCCTTCATTAATCGAGGGATTGAGTTTAGGAGTCGGGAGATAATGCTGCAGCTTTATAGGACCCTGGTTAGACCCCACTTGGAGTACTGCGCGCAGTTCTGGTCACCTCATTACAGGAAAGATGTTGAAGCCATTGAAAGGGTGCAGAGGAGATTTACAAGGATGTTGCCTGGATTGGGGGGCATGCCTTATGAGGATAGGTTGAGGGAGCTTGGTCTCTTCTCCCTGGAGAGACGAAGGATGAGAGGTGACCTGATAGAGGTTTACAAGATGTTGAGAGGTCGGGATAGGGTAGACTCTCAGAGGCTATTTCCAAGGGCTGAAATGGTTGCTACGAGAGGACACAGGTTTAAGGTGCTGGGGGGTAGGTACAGAGGAGATGTCAGGGGTAAGTTTTTCACTCAGAGGGTGGTGGGTGAGTGGAATCGGCTGACGTCGGTGGTGGTGGAGGCAAACTCGTTGGGGTCTTTTAAGAGACTTCTGGATGAGTACATGGGATTTAATGGGATTGAGGGCTATAGATAGGCCTAGAGGTAGGGATATGATCAGCGCAACTTGTGGGCCGAAGGGCCTGTTTGTGCTGTGGCTTTCTATATTCTATGTTCTATGACCACGATGCCACCATCTCCCACAGCCCACAAAAAGACAAGCCAAGCACTTGAAGTTAAATGAACAAAACCAGAGAGATGCTGATAGCTCAGTGGGTCAACATAAAACCTTGTGCAGCACCAAATCATACAGTAGAGGAAGTTCTCAGAGGTTTGATTTCCCTGACTTGTTGAATTAATTAATCTCCGCGGAGCACCGGCAAATGAATTTTGCATCCATTGCTCATTGGGAAGAGTGAAAACTAGCCTTGGGAGTTCCCACGATCACTTGAAATCTATTCACTGAGAAGCTGAGCTACAAAGGCCAAGGCCGGATTTTCCAGCCACTCTGTGAAGGATGTGGTGAGTCATTCAAATTCCCATTGAATCTGGTGAGACTGGAAGATCCTGCCAATGGGAGGGGCTGGAGAATTCTGGCCTAAGTAAATTCTACCTTCAAACCCTAATCAATGCTGCGTTAACAGATTTCTTTGGTTCTTTGTCACAGCTGAATTCAACACCCTCAACTGGTTTCATGCCCTTAATTTGCTACGCAACAGAATTCAGTGTTTGTTTAATCAAGATGTCGCATGTGTGAAAAGGAAGGATGTAGTGCTGATTCTCAATAATGCAGTAGGCTGTGTTAAAAAGCCTGAATGTATTGGGACAATTTGAAGTGGTCACATGTTAAATACCACATCACATGCCCGTGTTGAAGTCGAGTCCATGAATTGGAAATTTATCCAGCCATTAGAAGATCTTTGAAAAGAGTGCGATTTAAAAGGATATGGGAACTGCGCAGCACATAAGACTCCCCTGTCTCAGAAAAAGTTATACTTTCAGTCAACTTCGCTATAGAGGAGGTCAAAATAAAATGGGAACAGGTTTAAAAAAAAGAAATGTTTTATCAGCTTTCATAATACTGCTGACTAATTGCATTGTAATTTGGCATAAATCCATAGCAAACAAGCAAACTCTCAACACAGCACAATACAGAAACCACAGATCTGAATTTGAAGTGTGGCATGAACCTTAACACTAATGAAAATCAATAAATTTGTTTTTAATGGCAAAACATAGAGAATGGATAGAGTGAGCTAAATGTGGCAGTGCCTTCTCCTCCCCTCTGACCATCTGACTGATTTTTCATGCTCTGGAATGGAACCAAACAGGAAAAAATTACAATTGATTTCCCATTAATGGTCTTGTCTTTCATTTATGCGAATGCTTTTGGTGAGTAGGAGCAGCTGTATTGTAACTTGAGGTCTATTAAAGCCACACTTTTGACTGGCAGTTTCATCATGTTGCTCGCTTGGAAATCCACAGTAAAAAAGATTTCACCAGGAGAACTCATTCATTCACTTGACCTTTACTCATACTCCAGCTCTTGCCAGTGCCATCACTAAAAGCCAGGGACTTGGCTGCCCATTTGTTAGTTTCATTCTGTTTCGATCCAAAGTGAGCACCACTGCTGCTTCTTTTTCCAAACTGTCTGAGAGAGACAAATTTCCATCTCCCACACAGCTTAATGAGAATTAAAATGCTCAACTTTCATTAAACCTTCAAAATACAATTAATTGGCATCTTTTAAAGTGCTGATTTTTTTCCTTTTTATTTCCACAGCGAGTACAGATTATGGCCTAGATTTGTCTCCTCACGTCAGATGCGCAGAGTTGGGAGAATTCCGAACTCTTGCGAACCAGATTTAGGAAAATACGAAAGTCAGACTTGTGTTCCGGGGTGGCAGGCTACATTAGGAATCAGACCTCCATATCCAGAATTAATGTGATGGATGCTGGGGATGGAGGCGGGTTGGGTGAAAGGCCTACCTCTGGGTAACAAATTTTTTTTTTAAACATAAAAAAGCCCTACAGCCTCACCCCTCAGACCCCCTCAACCTCACACATTCTCTGCATGCCTCATCCATGCCAATCTATGCTAATCTATGACCCTCCACCTGTCCCAGGTCCCTCATACCCCTCCATGCCAATTCACGTCCCACTGCCCACCCTTCTGAGCCATGATAGCATCCATGCCAACATATGTCTCTCAGTCTTCCCCTATGGCCCCTCACATCCTTCATGCCAAATCATGCCCATCTGTCCATCCCCATGGCCCTCTTACTGTCTCTGTCAACCTCTCACCCAACCCATGTCTTTTTATAGCTCTCAATGCCAACTTACTGCCAACTCATGCCTCCCCACTCACCACCCTCTGCCCTTACACCTACCAAACCAAGTCATCCAGTATCCACAATGGATAGACCTCAGGACCAATGCTGAAGTTAAATAAAATAAAGCTCCATGTGTCTATTGCAGTTTTAAACCTGTTCATTCATAAAAATCAATTTATTACATTTACATTCCCACAACTGCCTTATCTCTGACAACAACAAACATTTAATCCAATTGAGAAATCACTTATAAAACAATTCCACTTCAAATAGTCCATAACAACTTACAACTGTCAATCAAACTTTGAAATGGCAGGCACCCTAGTGTGATACCAGACCTCATGCAGCAATAATCCAGTAAGAGTATCATTGTGACTTATGTGGACAGAGTGAAATAGCAAACTATCATATTTTTTAACAATCCAGATTTTTCAGGGTTGAAGGATGATTTCATTGCTTCCTTTGACTCTTCGTTTTGGCACTTCTGACAGCAAACTCACATTCTCCACACTCACTCACTTCTCCCACACTCAATTTTGCTCTCTCCCACACCTATTCTCACTCTGTCCCACGTTCACTCTCTCTCTCATGCACCCCTTGCTCTCTCTCCCGTGCTCCCTCTCCCTCCCTTTTTCGCACTCTCCCACATTCTCTCACATGTTCTCTTTTTCTTTCCCCCACACACTTCTGAACACTGATTCTCTCTCCCATGCTCGCACTCTCTCCCATTCCCTCTCACACACACTCTCTCACCCTCTCAGTCACTTTCTTTAATGCTCACTCTTACTCTCTCTCACACTCACCTGCTTTCTCCCACATTCATTCTCATGCTCATTCTCTCTCTAATACTCATTTTCACTCCCTTGCATGCTCACATTCTTACCATCTCACCCACACTCCCTGAATTGCACACTCTTCTGCACTCTCTCTTTCCCACTCTCTCACATTCTCTCTGACTCCCACTTTCTCCCTCTCTCTTGCTTGCTTGCTCCCACACTCACTCTCTCTCCCACATGTTCCCTCTTTCTCTCACACTCACTCTCTCCCAACCTGTCTCTCTCTCCCACATGCTCTCACTCTCTTCCACTCTCTGTCCTACTGTTGAATACATCTCAAGTGCTGCTTTTGTTCCTAACCACGATGTTTATAAACATTCTGCCTTTGATTAGAAGGTTAGATCATTTACGAGGTTTCACTTCCTCTTTTATATCCACAATGAGAGAGCATTTGAGATGCATTCAACCATGAAGGAAAAGAAAAATGTACATAACTCCTGTCTTGTGGGTAAGTGATCCAACCTGTCAATCAAACCACTTCAAAGGATCTGGACACCAGATGCTACTCTTTTAATGTTTAAAGGGCACTCTCTAGTGAAAGTCAATCCCTGATATCCATCAAACCAATTCAAAGAGGTCTCAGAGCATCTGTGCCTTATGCAGAAAGCAAGACTCCCATCCCGATGAAGATTCTCCTTCCTTTCCAGCCCAAACCCACCCAATCCCTAGGTCCCTTGCAAGACTCTCCCTCTATCAGCTGGCAATGGCAGAGGAATGCAACACTTACCTCCTTGCACCTCCCCCTCCTCGGAATCTAAGACACCAGGTCGGAGTGTCACTGCCAGGGTGCCAGGGGACAGTGCAAGGTTGGCACTGCCAAAGGGGGTGGGGCCTGAGGGGACCCCATCTCAGAGTGTATCTCTTGTGGGTGGCCTGAAGCCTTTGGCTGGGTGGGGGAGAGGGGTTGGTCACCCTCATGCCTGCATGGCTTGGGGGGACAGGTGTGACCCATTCTTTCAGTGGTGGGGGGAGGAAGCCCCTCTGTGCTGAGGTGTTGGGGGTCCTCTCCTTGTCAGCGGGAGTCACAATAGTCATTGTGGGGGAGAGTACCTTTCTCTCAGTGCTGAGATTGGGTTGACCGTGCGTGAATCCCACCTGTCAGGCGCTGTTAACACCAGCGGGATACATTAGCAGATGGCATTAGCAGATTCCCGCTGGCATCAACATTTAGAACCAATTCTCACATACTCACTCTCTCTTCAAGCTCACTCTCATTCTCTCCCACACTCACTGGGTGGCATTTTATGGCTGCGCTCATCCCAAAACCATAAAGTCCCACCTGAGGTCAACAGACCTTTCCATAGTCCGCCCCTCACCAGCTCTGATTCCCTTGGTGGGCGGAAGGTTAAAATTTGCCCCACTGCATCCCATAGAGGAGTTGACTTTGAAACAATCAGGACAAGAGTTTAATACACTAGAACCCATCAGACTGGTAAGAGTGAAGAGATTTACTGACCAGAGCTTTGCCGAAGAGGGAAAGAGAGCGAGAGAGAGTGAGGGAGAGAGTGAGTGTGGGAATTAAATGAAACTGAGTGTGAGGAGAGAAAGAGTGAGTAAATGTAGGAGAGGGAGAGTGAATGAGTGACTATGAAAGAGAGAGAGCGAGTGTGGACAAAAGACATGGGAATCACTCTCACTCTCTTCCACACACACTCAATCACACACATAACTCAACTCACATTCTCTCCCCCAGACTCGCTCCCTCCCACATTCTGTTTCTCTCCCACTATCTCTTATGCTCACTCACTGGGTCAAATGTTCCTGTTCCGTCCGCCATGGGAAATGGAACGGGCAAGGGGCGGACCATGGAAAGGTCCGTTGAATTCAGATGGGATTTTCCAGTTTCAGGGCAAGAACAGCTGGAAAATTCCCACCTAAAATTTCTCCCACTCTCTCCCATACTCACTCTCTCTCTCTATGCTCATTCTTGTTCTCTCCCATGCTTCCCATGTCTTTTGTCCACACTCGCTCTCTCTCTTTCATACTCACTCATTCACTCTCCCTCTCCTACATTTACTCACTCTTTCTCTCCCCACACTCAGTTTCATTTAATTCCCACACTCACTCTCTCCCTCACTCTCTCTCGCTCTCTTTCCCTCTTCGGCAAAGCTCTGGTCAGTAAATCTCTTCACTCTTGCCAGTCTGATGGGTTCCAGTGTATTAAACTCTTGTCCTGATTGTTGCAAAGCCGACTCCTCTATGGGATACATCTCATAGAATCTCTACAGTGCAGAAGGAGACCATTCAGTCCAATGAACCTGCACCGACAATAATCCCACCCAAGCCCTATCCCCGTAACCCCAAGTATTTACCCTGCTAATCTCTCTGACACTTTGGGTCAATTAAGCATGGCCAATCAACCTAACCTGCATATTTGAATGCCTTGATGATTTAAAAAGTTGTCTCAATCCACTGGTCACAGTAGGGCTCAATAATAAGTTAGATATCTATTAGATATATTATTCCCTCAAGCTATCTGCTAATGGTAATACTAATTGGACACTCAGTGGTTCATAGAGTGTCCCCCTGGTGACAATGGCAACTTCCATTGCCCTCATCAACATCACCCTCCCCTTTGTGGGATGTGTCTGACTGGCCCTGACAACTCCACTCACTCTGTTCCATCATTTATTGCAGCACCCTCTGAGATGGATGTAATCGCAGCAGTGATGAGTGGTGATTCAACTCCTCTGATTGAATATTGGCTCTTGGAGGCAGAGTGTCATTCTTAAGGGGACGAGAATCCTGAATACACCTAAGCCGCTGCCAGATGGCCCAAAATGTGGCCAGGGTCTCCCAAATGGCTGCTGCAGGTTTGCTCCTGATGCTCTGACAAAATCCAACCCAAGTCTACTCTTTGATTGCCAATCCTTCAAATCTAGTGAGCTGATCCTGTTGCAGTACACCCTTTGCATTAATTAATAGCACTTCCATCTTTTTACTCATGCTTACCTTTTTCACGATATTAGCATTGGCAGGAATTTTGACTTTGAAGTATTTAGCATGGGTAAGACTCTATCAGTGATCACTTCATCTGAGGGCTGGGTGCCACAGTGGATTAGACAATGACCTTTCACCTTTAGCATTTGAACTTTGAGCACCAGTCAAGACAGTAGAATGACAACGTCTGAAGGTTCCACTGTAAAGTTAAGGTTGGGCAGCCTGAATTGATTTCATTAAATCGCGCAGTATGGAAATCAGTCATTCAGCTCATCATGCCTGTTCTGGCTGCCTGAAAGAGATATCAGTCAGCCCATGTCCTTGCTCTTTCTGTAGGATTCGCATGCTAATCAGTATTCTGCAACTTGATTTTGTGTCTGTTTGCACTGTTTGAGAGCACATTTCCACTCCATCTGACGAAGGAGCAGTGCTCCGAAAGCTTATGGTATTTGCTACCAAATAAACCTGTTGGACTTTAACCTGGTGTTGTGAGACTTCTTACTACGTTGCTCTTTCTCTACAGCTCTGAAAATATTGAAGATATTCCCTTTAGAAAGTTATGAGTAAATCTGCTTCCCCCTGATTTCAGGTAGTGCATTCCATACCATAAAACCTGTTGGGCGGGATCTTACGACCTCGCTTGTCCCAAAACCGTAATATCCCGCCCAAGGTAAACGGACCTTTTCATGTTCCGCCCCTCGCCCGCTCCGATTCCCGTGGTGGGTGGGGTGGTAAAATTCCGGCTGTTGTGTCTAAAAATATCCTCTTCTTTCCCTGCCAGCTCCCCACTCCTTGGCATTACTGCCCTTCTGCAACCCAGACAAAAACGTGGGGGAGGAAATCCAGTGGAAACAATTTTTCCTTATCTGCTCTATTAGCATTCCTTCTAATTTTGGATACCTTTACTAAATCTCCTGTCAGCTTTGCTGCTCAAAAGAGATCACAACTTTTTCAGTCTCTTCACATAACTGAAGGCCCCTCAATTCTGCTACCATCCTAATAAATCTCTGCATTCTATCCAAGGTCTTGTCATCCTTTCTTAGGTGTGATGTCCAGAATTGAATACAGTTCTCTGGCTGAGGTCTAACTGGACAATTTTAATGATTTAGAACAACCTCCTTGCTTTTATACTCTATGCCACTATTTCCAAAGCCAAGAATCCCACTTTTGCAACAACTTCATCAACTTGTCGAATGTCATTCTTTCTAAATTTGGGCGATATTTGCTCAAGTTAAAGGCATTTCATTCGGCAGCATCAACAACTTGAACTTCGATGAATGTAAATTTGTTAAAAATAGATGCATTTACCCCTAACATCAAGTCCAAAAGGCAGCCATTTTAACCCATTGTAATCATCTTAAAGAGTCCACACTCAAGTTCATAGATATCAATCCCTTCCACGAGAATGTATGACTGGGTTTGATTTCAGGACTTCAGAAGCTGATAAAACACTTGGTTTAATTCCTATTTCTTTGAAACCTGAACTACAAATTTAAAGAACCAGCATTTAAAATGTAAAACTGGATGAAAATGCAAGTTCCTACTGTGCCACTCCAAAACTAACTACTTAGAGCACTATTATATCATGCTTTGAATGAACTAAAGATTTAAAACATCAGTTTTAAAATCAACATTAACAGCAGGAACTATCAAATCAAGTGTGGGGAAAATGACTGCTGATTTATGAAATGTTTCAGAGGTTAGTGACCTAGCTGTTAGTTTACACAATGCCACTCCAATCAATAGGGAGAAGATAAGAACACAATCCTTGAAATATGTACAGAACCCAGAGCTGTTGCTGAGGAAACATTAGCATTTCAATTCTCTACTCAACATTACAAACAATAAAATATGTAGGTTGGAAACTAATCAATGCTAGTTTTACAAAATCTATTCTTCCAAAACCTCAACTTCAGTGGTTGTATTGCCAATGGTTGTTTAACTAGACACCACAGGCCGAATTTTCATTTGGATGCGGAGGTACATTTCACTGCACGGATGGCCACATCCATTTTTCTTTTGGATTAAATCTTATTTTCCTCCACATTCCTAGCCCCATGCTATTTCAATCTGGTATTTTTGTGGGTCAGGAATACCTTGTGTGCAAAATGCACACCCGTCTCTGTCTAGGTATGGTCCCCCACTTTAAGTCACCAACGAAAATTGCATTTCCTCCTGCACACAGTTTTTGCCTGGAGCGCAGATTTTGGAAGCCCATTAAAAGCATGCCAGGTTTGAGAGTTTGTGAACAAAATGGATGTCAGTGAGCTGAGGTAAGCATAACACGTCTTCACATCCTCCAATATCACTATTAGGTCCTGCACTGTAATGGAGGTTTATGTATAATGCAACTATTCATAGTTGGGATCTATCCTACAAATATAAGTTGACAAGAATTGTATAATTGTTTAGATGCACTGCAGTACTTTTCCAATGGGGAAAGGACCATAATGAGTTAAAACATGATATAAAAAGGCCTCTTTCTCATGCTTATATGATCTGAAGTAACTGGGCTACCAGATACAGCTGCAAAATATGACATTAAGCCACAAAAGGAGACCATAAGATCATAAGATGTAGGAGTAAAAGCAGGCCGTAAAGCCCATCAAGCCTGTTCTGCCATTCAATGAGATCATGAATGATAATCCTCAACTCCACTTACCTGCCTTATTCTCATAACCCTTAACTTACCCTTATCCCCATATATCCAAAGATGAGTGGGTTTGGTGGATTAGCCATGCTAAATTGCCCCTTAGTATTAGGGGATTAGCAGGGTAAATATGTGGGGTTACAAGAATAAAGCTTGAGTGGCATTATTGTCAGTACAGGCTTGATTGGCTGAATGGCCTCCTTCTGCACTGTAGGGAATCGAGGATTCTATGATTCCAACCCTGGACTTATTTACTGATTAAAAATCTGTCTATTTCAGCCTTGAACTTAATGACCCAACTTCCACAGCCCTCTGTGGTAAAGAGGCATGCCTCTCTTGGGGAAGTTAGCAGCCTTTGCCGCAACCACAGACAGCTGAGTAAAGCATAAGGAATGTTTGGAATATTTTTTTCCGGGCTAATGAAAGAGAGGGGGAGGATATGAAGAAAGTTAATTACTCACTGCATATGGCACCCAGCTGTATAACTTGAGATGAAGTTTAATGACCATGATACAAAGACATTTGCAAAGCCCATTGAGCTAACAAAGGAGCATATCACCCTAAAGTCTGGGTAACAGTGCAAGTTTAACTCCATGAGGGGGGCCCCAGGGAGAGCATTGCAGCCTCTGTCACAAGGCTAAAGCAAATCATGGAGCATTGTGATTTTGGGTCAGCTTTGGATGACATGTTAAGGGATCAATTGCTATGCGGTGTAAAGAATGCAGCTGTAGAGCAGAAATTGTTGGCAAAGTCTAAGTTAATCTTTAAGAAGGTGCTGGAAATGATGACAGCAATAGAGAGTGCTGAGAAGGGCACCCAAGCATTACAAAGTTAACAAAGCATTGAGATCCACCAGTTAGGGCAGGACACTGTAGGTAGTAATGGCATCAGAAGTGAGGGTACAGGATTAAGCTCAAGCAGTGTGTTGAATGCAGAAGTGGGAAGAATCACTAATTACTGAAGATCTAAGCAGCCTGTGAGTAATGCAGAGTGCTTTGATGTGGGGGAAGCCACTCCTCAGAAGTGTATAAATTTAGAGGAGCAGTGTGCTTTGGATGTAGTAGAAAAGGTCAGTTGAGGCACAAGTGCAAAAATAAGCTGGTCTAGCCCAGTACCCAGTAAGAGTTTTAACAACACCAGGTTAAAGTCCAACACGTTAAAGTCCAACAGGGCGGCACGGTGGCACAGTGGTTAGCACTGCTGCTTCACAGCTCCAGGGACCTGGGTTCGATTCCTGGCTTGGGTCACTGTCTGTGTGGAGTTTGCACATTCTCCTCGTGTCTGCGTGGGTTTCCTCCGGGTGCTCCGGTTTCCTCCCACAGTCCAAAGATGTGCGGGTTAGGTTGATTGGCCAGGTTAAAAATTACCCCTTAGAATTCTGAGATGCGTCGGCTAGAGGGATTAGCGGGTAAATATGTGGGGATAGGGCCTGGGTGGGATTGTGGTCGGTGCAGACTCGATGGGCCGAATGGCCTCCTTCTGCACTGTAGGGTTTCTATGATGATTCTATGATGAGGTTTATTTGGTAGCAAACACCATTGGCTTTCAGAGCGCTGCTCCTTCGTCAGCGCTCCTTTGTCAGGAGTGGAAATGTGCTCTCAAACAGGGCACAGAGACATAAAAATCAAGTTACAGAATACTCATTAGCCAGCAGAGTAAATAATCCAGCTTCAGTGCATGGCACAGAGGATTATCCACTGGGGGAACAAATTGTTATGTCATTAAACAATGTAAAGCAAGCAAGGCAGCCCCATCACAGCAGTGCAGAGAGGAAACAGGTGACACAGTAGCACTGTGGTTAGCATTGCTGCCTCACAGCTCCAGGGACCTGGGTGACTGTCTGTGTGGAGTTTGAATATACTCCTCGTGTCTGCATGTGTTTCTTCCGGGTGTTCCATTTCCTTCTCATACTCCAAACATGTGCAGGTTAGGTGGATTGGCCATAGTAAATGTGCGAGGTTATGGGGATGGGGTGTGGGGTGGGTCTAGGTAAGATGCTCTTTTGTAGAGTTGGTGCAGACTGTGGGGATTCTATGGAATGAGGATGTCAGCTACTGCTGTGAGTAAACAGACCTATCGGCATCTCAAAGAAGGAGTTCAACCCTGATGTTGATGTGCACTGTAGCTAGACTAGCTTTATATTCTGGCAAGGCCATGATAGCAGGAATGATCCCTGTGAGTTACAGACAGCAGTCGGCACAGCTGATGGCGGTGTTGGGATAAGGACCACTAGGCCGTGATTGGCTCTAGGAGATGAAGCTGAACTGGCTGGAAATCTTTAAACGAGGTGTGCACAAAATCATTAGTAAATGCTGAGAGGTGTTCCAGGAGGAACTGGGAAAGATCAAAGGATTGTAAGCGGAACTCCATGTGGGTCTGGAAGTCATCCTGAGATTTGTTAGGGCAAGACCTGTTCCCAAGCATTAGTAGAAAAGATAAACACTGAGCTAAAACAACTGCAAGACTTGGGCATCATTAGGCCCATACAATTTGCAGAATGGGCAGCACCCATTATGCCAGTAGTTAAACCAGACAAGACCATTCGTATCTGGGGGTTCACAAACTGACAGTAAACCAAGCTGTGAAACTGGATAGTTACCATATTGCCAAAATAGAGGATCTGTTTGCAAAGTTGGCTGGGGGTCTGACATATACCAAATTGGACATAAGCTACCAACAGTTAGAAATAGACGACACATCAAGAGATTATGCCACTATGAATACACATAACGGGCTGTATCGATATATATGTCTATCGTTTTGGGTTTCATTGGCTTATGCCATCTTTCAGTGAACTATGAGGTATTTGCTGCATGATTTATTGTTGTCGTTTATTTGGATTAAGTCCAAATAACAGGAACCACCGAGGAGGAACATTTGGCAAATTTGGACAAAGCTTTGCAGAGATTCCAGAAGGCGGGAGTGCAACTGAAAAGAGAAAAGTGTACATTCCGAGCAGATGAGATGGTTATCATAGTTATCATTTGATGCTCAAGGGTTTTATCCAATGGAGGAAAAGAATGAAAGCAATGAAACAGGCACCGGCCCCTAGGAACACCTCAGAATTCAGATCCTTCCTCGGGGTGGTCAAATATTATTTGCAGTTTCTCCTAAATGTATCAATATTATGAACACCATTGCATGCCCTATTAAAGAAGCCATGATGTGACTTCAACCTGGTGTTAAAACTCTTACTATTAAAGAAGCACGGGGATGGTGTTGGAAAACACCACAAAAAAGAGGCTTTTACCAAAGTTAAGCAGGCAATTCAATCAACATGCTATTCGTGCATTTCAACCCATCTACTTCTTCTTCCTGCACTGCATCCATGTTCTTGGAGCAACACTGCTGGCATGGAGATACTCCTTCTTACTGCCTCCTGAGCATATGTCGAGAGATCAATGCACCCCACTCTGACAGGTACAATATGCTTTTCCCTCTTTCTGGCTCAACCAACCAAGATTTCCACCACATTGTCTGAAAAACTTGAGTGCTTACTCTCTCAAATGTTCATCCATTCCTCAAAGTACCACAGCACAGATTCTGTTTTTAAAAAAAACAGCCATTTCTTGCAGTCACTAAGCAATTGCCTTTGGGAGGTGTATGTCACCTTAAAATAGTAGTAGCAGCCACTCACAATCTTGGACCTGTTGTTGATTGGTGCAGGTCATACTGGCTCCATGCAGAAGTCACGTAAAACAGCAAGCATCACAAATTTAATGTTAACCACCATTTTCAGGGATTTGCTAAATTAATTTCCATGATTGATAAATGTGTATCTGCCAATATGAAAGAAGTAAAAAGAAATGCAAAATAAGAAAATATTTAGAATTTACAAGAAGAAAGAACTTACATATACATAGTTCCTCTAATGAACATAGCATGGCGGCATGGTAGCACAGTGGTTAGCACTGCTACCTCACAGTGCCAGGGACCCAGATTCAATTCCAGCCTTGGGTCACTGTCTATATGGAGTTTGCATGTTCTCCCTGTGTCCGCGTGGGTTTCCTCCGAGTGCTCCGGTTTCCTCCCACAGTCCAAAGATGTGTGGATTAGATTGATTGGCCATGCTAAATTGCCCCTTAGTGTGGATTAGCAGAGTACGTATGAGGGGTTCGGGGAATAGGGCCTGGGTGGGATTGTGGTCGGTACAGAATCAATGGGCTGAATGGCCTTCTTCTGCACTGTAGGGATTCAATGTCCTAAATCACTTACAGCCAATGAATCACACTTAGATACTGGCACCAAACAAAGCTGTGATGAATTAAATGTGACATCTTGTTGTTTGAAAATACATTTTAAAATATGAACCAAGTCATAATCTACATTTATCAACAATGTTTGTAATTTTATTTGAGGAACACAACATTTTATTGGACCAATCCAAAATATTCCAGCAAATTTTTAAGCCATGAATGCCAATCCGATCCTGCAAGCACTTGCTGGTAATAGCATATATTATTTTCTTCTGTGGAATGCACACAATGTTTTGAAACTCCTTTTCTTCATAGCAGCCATCAAATATATTTGACAGCCTTAAATGCAACCTAGCTTGCCAAGTGCCATTATTGAGAAGCGACAATCACTTACTTTGCTTTTAAAAAAAACTGATGTCTGTCACTCTGAGGAAAAAAAAACATTTTCTTTGGATGGCTTTGCAATCTGTATCGCTCTTGCTTCACATAACTGCCACTCCTCACATTTCCCTCATGGAGAAAGGCCCACACAAATATGAGTACATAGGATTACCTCAGTCCCATGACACCAGTTTTGACTTGCACACCTTATTAATTATCAATTAATCTTTGGAGGTCAGCAGCAAGTCTTTTGCACCAAAGACAGACAAAATTATTGATGTTTTCAGTTAAACTGAATATTACTATAACATAGAAAATTGTCTCTGGCAGTGTATCTCCTCTTTTATGATGTTCACTGGTAGAAATCTACAGTAAATCACTTCTGCAGATGGAACATCATTAAGGAGATGTGCATCTTGAAAGCTGAATAGATTCCTTGGTACTAAGATTTAAATTACATTGAAATTATCACACAGAAACAAGCTGTTGTATATAATGAGGTATTTATCTTTTGCACGAGCAGAAATTCTGATTCTATGCACCGGTGCTGTCTCTAATGTTTGTCTAATGTTTCTTCAACTACCTATCTATCCTATTCCTGAAACTTGGCATGGTTTCTCCTTTACTGATTAATTTTGATTGCTTATTCCTCAGCCTCACAATCCTGAAGTTGAAAAAAAATCTTCCTGCTCTCCATCCTTAATCACTTGCATTTAATCTTTTATCTATGCTCCCTTGTTCTACAGCCCTCAAGCACTTAGAGACAATCTGTTTCTATCTACCTTGTTCCACCCGTTCATAATTTTGAATACTTCTGTCAAAGCATGCTTTAATCTCTCATTTTTTTGTATGAAAACAGCCTTAGGTCTTCAAGCATTTACACTTTTGTTTTCCCATACCAGACAGCATCCTAGTGAATCTGTATTATATCCTCTCTACTGTCTCAGCGACTTTCTGATAATAGGGAGAGAAAAAGTGCAGTGCGCCTCAACTGTAGTTATAGGGGGCGATCTTACCAAAAGAATTCTAAACGCTGAACGAGCATGAAAACGGGAGAGTTTCAAACCTATTTCTTCGGCGAGAGAAAAAAATCAAATCTTATCACGCTTAGAAAAACAAAATGAGGCAAAGTGTGATTCTCACCAGTTGGGGTAGCGGACGGAGTCTCTTGATACCAAGAATCGGCAGCTGACTGCAAGATGGTGCTATTGTGCATGCACCTGATCTCCCCCCACACCCCTGGACATTGCCTCCCCCACCCCCCCTCCCAATTGCCACCCGGTCAATCACCACCCCTCAGCGATTGCGATCCCCAATTGCAGAGTGCGTAGATCTCCAAGCACTGCTTCCCCTTCAGGCCCCACCCCCTCAGGCCCTGCCCCTTCCCTTGAGGCCCCGCCCCTTGACACTGCTCGGTGCCTTCTGGGCACGGCCAAGATGTCAGGCTGGCACAGCCATGATACCTGGCTTGCTGTGCCAGGCTGGCACTGCCCAAGGGGTACTGCCAACCCCTGCCCCTAACCACCCTGGGGGGCTTCAATGGCCTCCGGTCCCATTGGCAAGGGCGTCACATCTCGTCCCCGCTCATGGGGGACCAAAAGTAATCCATGCCGGTGAGAACCTCCACTGGTCAGACCGTTAAGGCAAGTGAGCCTGGATGATAGCGTCTGGGGCTCACGAATAATATAGATATTAGAAATATATTAATATCAGCTTGAGAAGGGTGTGAGGCTGATTACACCAGTAATTCAATGCCGGTATCATCGCAGAGGCGGGAAACCGGAGTGAACCAGGTTTTTCAGCTCTTTCGCATTTACCAGTTCACCACGCCGATTGACCAGTGTGACGAGCTGGCAAGATCGCCGCCTTAGATTTTCTGTGGGTAGTCTTAGCATATTTTTTCCAAAGTGTCAGGCTCAGACTTAAAACCGGCATGTAACTCTCCAGCTGCACAGACCAGTTTTCACTGCAGATCTTGAGCCTCTTTGATCAAAATAAAATGACTCTGGTGGGCAGGGCCTGATAGAGCCAGGAAGACCAACTCCACTTACTGGGCTCACGTACTTCAAAACACTCCACAGACATTGGGACGCCATCTTTAAAAGTGCCCCATTCAGCACTGAAGTGGAATTCATCTCCTCTCTCCCCCAAAAACTGAGATATCGGCGGTTTCCCTCCCCCCTCACCCCAGCACAATCATTAGGGTCTTACATCCCCACACAATCACCGGTGGCGTCTCCTCCCCCACCCCCCCCCCCCACCACATAATCATTGGGGGCTCCACCCCACACCACAGAGGATGTATCACCAGTGTTTCCCCCCCCCCCCCCCCCCCTCACTGCCTGCTCCCTTCCACCAGTGCATGCAAGTTCCCCCATCAGTGCCTGCAGTACCACTTACCACAGACAACTTTCCCATGAGGGCCTGCCTCAGCAACTGCACCCTGGCACTCCCTCTCCCTCCCCCCCTCCAAAAACCCCCGCCACCCCCCCCCCCCCCCCCCACCCCCAGTTGACACTGTTTGGTCGGCACTGTAGGGTTAGCACCTAATCTCATTTTTAAAAGGTGCTGTAAACCTGCCAATGTGACAGCATGTTGGCAAGGTTTGAATTTTCAATGAGTGGGGAGTCATGTGATGGGGGCTGGGTAATCATATTAAAATGCATTTCAGTGGATTAATAAATGGTTGACGCCCTTTATGACGCCACCAGTGAGGGGCGTGGAAAATTGGGAAATACGATCTTTCCGGAGAGAATATTGTTTCCTGATTCTCTCTGGATTTCCTGCCCACGTTGCTGTTCTCTCTGATGGTGAAGGTGGGCTGAAAATCACCCTCATATCTCCCGCTGCAATGCCAAGTATTCCATTGGACTTTATAGCCACATTCACTTAAGGTATTGGTTTTATCGCTCTGTGAACATAGACCGGTACCTTGCTCAGATTTTCTTTAATACACAGTCTTCTCCCTTTTAAGGCATAATAGTTACTAAATCTTTAATGAAGATATAGCAGCATCCATGTGGATTTGAGGTCACGTACCAAATAATTCAAGAATAGCTTCTTCCCTGCTGCCATCAGACGTTTGAATGGACCTACCATATATTAAGCTGATCTTTCCCTCTCGCACTACATTCTGCACTCTCTCCTTTCCTATTCCCTTATGTACTCTATAAATGGTATGTTTTTGTCTGTAGAGCACGCAAGAAACAATACTTTTCACTATAACCCAATACATATGATAATAACAAATCAACTTAAAGTATCCCCTTTGCAGTTTTCTTTGGTGTTCATCATACATGAATTTAGGTATCATTTTTATTATCCCTATATCCAGATGATTAAGGTATATAGTGGAAAGTAGTGAGAGATCAGAATTCTGTGAAACTCTGGTACTGGCCAGACTCCATGATAACTGTGGAGGAGTAAGCAATGCCTATCTTCGCAATGGGGCCAGCAAGCTCTGGAGTACGAGATGTGGATTTTTTAACAGGAACAAGTTCGTATCCTTGAAAGGCTCTCCTGAAAATCAGGCAACCTGTGAATGGAGTTGGGAATCCTGGAATTGGGATCTGCCTGCAGGTCATTGAGTCAAACATTCCAAAAGCCTTTTTCAAAAATTATATTATTTACCTGTTCAGGACATGTTATTGATCTATGCACCTGGACCTCCAAGTCTCTTTGGAATTCCACTTATTTTCACCATCTAGAAAGTAAGCTGTTGTATCCTTTTCAAATCCAAGCCAATAACCTCATATTTACCTGTTCAAAAATCCATTTCCCCCAATTTTGCTCATTCACTTAATCTATTAATATCGCTTTGTAATGTGTGTTTCCATTTAAGTTGCTTATAATACTGCTTATTTGTGTGACATCGGCAAAGTTGGATATGCAGCTTTCTATCCTGTTATCTAAGTTTCTAACAACTACGGTAAATAGTGGAGCCCTCAGACAGATCCTTGTGGGATACCACTCGTCACATGCTACCAATTAGAATATCTACCCAATTTTCCTATTCTCTGCCCTTGTTACTCTGCCAATTTCCTAACCAGATCAATAATTTGCCTTCAATTCCATGAACTTCAGCATTAATGAACAGTTTCTTGGGAGATACTTCATCAAGTGCCTTCTTGGAGCCTGTAGAAGTAACATCCATAGGTATTTCCCTATCCATCACTTTACTCATCTCTTCAAAAAATTCAATCACGTTCGTCAGGCATGATCTACCCTTTACAAACGTATGGTGACTCTCTCCGGAAATTTTCAAGGTGTTCAATCACTTTATCCTTAATTATAGATGCTCGTAATTTCTAAGCATTAGATGTAAGGTTAACTGGTCTATAATTCTCTGGTTTCCCTCCCTTACTTTCTAAAATAGTGCAATGGCCTGCACAATTTTTCAATTTCGAGAAACAGTCCTTGAATCAAGAGAAGTTTGGGAAATTATTGTTGGGGCATGTTTTGTTGAGTGTTTTGAAAGAAAAGAAAGACTTGCATCTGTACAGTACCTTTCACAATCTCAAGACGTCGCAACGTGTTTGATAACCAATTCAGTACTTTGCATTGTCGGAAACACTGCAGCTGATTAGCACACGTCCCCAAAACAACAATGTGATAATAATTCGGCTATCTGACTTTGTGATGCTGATAATAAATATTGATGTGGAGATGCCACTCACATGGTCTGTACCTTTAAGACGTGATTACTTGTAAAGACTCGCATTCCAACCATTATCTTGTAAATTGAGTTTGTGTCTTTATATGCCCTGTTTGTGAACACAACTCCCACTCACCTGATGAAGGAACAGCGCTCCGAAAGCTTGTGGCTTGTGCTACCAAATAAACCTGTTGGACTTTAACCTGATGTTGTGAGACTTCTTACTAGATAAATATTGGCCAGGACACCAGGGATATCTCCCCTGTTCTTCTTCAGAATCATATTATGGAATTTTTTACATCCATCGTAGAGATGGCACAGTGGTTCGGAGGGCAGTGGCTTGATTCAGCATTTCACCCAAAAGACGGCCAACATTGCGGGAGTGCCAGCTTAGTCCTCAAGGTTTGGGAGTGGAACTTCAATGCAAAAAGGCCGGAATTCTCCAGCTGTTCATGCTGTCGGATTCTTCTGGTCCTGCCGATGGCACACCCCCACCATGGGTTTCCTGGCGGTGTGGGGTGGAGTCAATGGGAAATCCCATTGACAGGACCAGGACCAGAAAATCCCACCGCCGGTGAACAGCATGCAACAAGCATACCGCAGGGAGGCTAGTGAACCTCCCCCACCTTCTGATTCAAAGACAAGTGCGCCACCAACTGAGCTGCAGCTAACACCCACAAAGTTCAATCAACTCAAACTAATTCTCCTCAGCTGAAAAGACACCTCCATTTTATTCACTGTTGTGGATAATCTAAAATGTCACTATTATTGTGCTTCTTTTAGCATCAAGGCAAAGCTGATGATGTCACAAATTGTTTCGAGGTTATATTTTGAGCACAGGAGAGAAGCTATTAAGTTGAATGAAGAAGTTAATTTGCATTGTTTGTTTTTTTAAAGCAAGCAAGCATTTTCAATTGGAATGCAAATGCCATGAATTATACTACGAATGAGGGTAGGTTATTACAAATGAAGCTCTTTCACCATGTTGCTTTAGAATTAGGTCTTGCTGTGGCTCATAGTGAATTTAAATGAAGTTGAAATCATATTTAGATCCAATTTCAGAATTAAATTGAAGTAACTAACTTATTTAACTTTTGAATAAGTTACAAAGCCAATTGCAGTGGGGAAGGGAATGGATGCATGGACATTTTATGCTGGTATTCTTGAGATACAGCCTTAAGAATGCATACCAAAGCATGTCTGTTTCTTTTTATTTGAGGGTGGACTACAGCATGACTAATTAAACTTCAAACCCGAGAAAGTGTCAGAGACCCCAGTGGCACAACAAATGGTGAAACTCACCTTCCAAAAAGAGATGCATTTGACTTTGTAAAAATATGCACATCTCTCCAAGTGTCTGCTTGACATAGGTTTGCATTAGTTACTGATTTGAGGTTAGCCCAGGAGGCATACACTCTTTTTCTGAAGGTGCACATACGTGACCTGGCAGGATTCCAACTGCAGTCATGTAGCAGGAGTTTATACAGTCAATTACCAGCAAGATGAAGTTTGCTTGAAAACTGAATTACCTACAGAATCTTCCATAAATGATGAGAATATTTGACCATGTGAGCTATGTTGCTTTTTTGATGAATGTAAAAATGAAAAAATATATACTCGCATCAATAGTATAGATTCTCTCTGCACATTTTACTTGCACTGCAAGTCAACATTATTGATTATTTTGTACATTCAACTTGCACTGTAAGTCAATAGTATAGATTATTTGTCCACAATAAACTTGCATCGAGCTACATTAGGGAAATGTTCTTCAAAATATAGAACTCTATTCCAAACCTTTCAAAAATAGCTGCGGATATAGTGATAACTATGAAGTTTTCACAAAAGCTCTATGAATGGCAGATCTTTGAACAAAGCATAATAGCCCATTGGTCTAACACATGCTGCAATCATTAAGATCAACTGAAACTCAGATAAATGTAACAAGTTAATTGCCAAGTAAAAAGAATAATTGTTCCCCTTAAGGAAGGTTCAAGATCAGACTGAATGAATGTTCTGAAGGGTGTTCAGAAGTGACTGGGATTTTCCTGTTGCCAGCAAGATTGGGAGAACTTATTTCCAGATGAGAAGCAAACTACCTTGTCAGCTATCCATGTTTAGAATCACAGAATCCTGACTGTGCAGAAGAAGGCCATTCAGCCCATCAAACCTACACTGACAACAATCCCACCCAGGCCCTATCTCCTTAACCCCACATATTTACCCCGCTCGTCCCCCTGACACTAAGGGGCAATTTACCATGGCCAGCCAATCTAACCCGCACATCTTTGGACTGTGGGAGGAAACTGGAGCGCCCGGAGGAAACCCATGCAGACACGGGGAGAATGTGCAAACTCCACACAGGGAGTATCAATGACGAACAACACCGATGGAAGAAAAATTAGCAGTGGTTGTTTATTTAAGTGTCGACCACAGCAGTCAGTCTAGCACACTACGTTCAGGTATTTTCCATTCTCACCTCTTCGCTCATGACACTCAGAGCCCGATGTCTCCCTTAACTTCATGGCCATCTCTGTTTGACAATAACCTGTCTGTTATCAAATTGTGAATCAACTTAAAGAGATGGAATTTTAGGAAGGAGGGGTTCCCTGCTTAACAACTAAAAAAGTATGCATGAAATGCACGATTCCTCCTGGCCCCACACTCCCCACCCACCCACCCACTCGATGGTTAAGATAGGTTTGTTGTGTTTGTGTAAACACACAAATTGTGGCTGCAGGCACAAAGAGCCACGTGGGAATGTGATATTGTAGTAATTATAAAGACCTGATTCCAAAGATGGCAGGAATTGCAGGACTGTGTACTAAATGTTCCTGGATACATAATATTCAGGAAAGATAGCCAAGGAACGAAAGTATGTGTGGAGGGATGTAGGATTCAGGACAGAATCTATTTAATTACAGATAAGAAACAATAGTGGCCTCATTACATTACTGAGTGTATTCTATCAGCTAGCGTCTAGTGGGAATGATGTAGAGCAGTAATTTTGCAGGGAAATCACAGAGAGGATAATGGGGAACTTGAATTATGCAAATCTAGACAAGGTTAGTTATAGTGTAAAAGGTAGAGAAGAAGAACAATTTATCAGGTGTATTCAGGACAGCTTTTTTGATCAGTATGCTTCCAGCCCAATGAGGAAAGAAGCATTCTTGGATCTAGTTCTGGGGAATAAGGTAGGTCAAGTCAAACAAGCATTAGTGGGGGAACATTTAAGGATCAAAGCATCATAAGGTTTAGATTGGCTGCAGAAAAAGGGGAGGAGCATCAATTTCAACACCTTAAGTATGGATCTGGTCAGGTTAGATTGGAATCATTGATTGGCAGGTAAAACTGTAATTAAGCAATGGGCAGCCTTTCAAGATGAGAAGGTTTTGGCACAATCAAGGCATGTTCCCATGAAGAAGAATGATAGGGAATCAAAACCAGAGATCTCTGGATGGTGAAAGAGATAAGGGGTAAGATGAAGCAGGAAAAGGAGCATAAGACAGATGTCAGTTTATTACAAGTTGAGAAGCAGACTGCATATTGCAAGTTCTGAGGGGATGTGAAAAATAATTGAGGATGGAAAAAGCAAGAGTATGTGAATATATTAGTAGTTATCATAAAATGGAATCCAAATCTTCTTTAGGCACAAAATACAGAAAAATCTCTGTTTTCTGGCATGCTCTGGGAATGGCAGGCCAGTTGATCAAATATGCTGGTTAACTGAGATGTGAGTTCTGTGTTTTCATCCAATGAGAAAATCCAGGATGATCATTTGTCATTTTGGCTTCATGACAGGATGTGGGAATGCACAAATCGAGTGAGCAGTGTCAAGGAAAGATGGTGCTGCAGAGCATTAGGAGGCTGAGACCTGAGAAAGTACAAGCCACTGATAACCATTGCTGATGAGTTTGACATCTCCAAACAAAGAAAAGAGTTGCTGGACCTGACCTCACAATTCTGGTTAACAGAGAGTTCCAGTAGAGAGGCTGCCAGAAAACAGCAATTTTACTGCAGTAGGTAGGAAGTAAGAGAAGGGCTAGGGCTGATTAGGGACCAAAAAGGAGATTTAGACATTTGAGAGAAGACGTGCCCGAGGTACTCAATGAGCTGTTTGCATCTGTCTTCATCAAGAAGGAAGTCTTTGCCAAAATTACAGCAAAAGAATTACTTGCGATACTGGGTTGGCTGAAATTGACAATAAGGAGTTAGAATCATAGTAATCGTACAGTGCAGAAGTAGGCTATTTGGCCCATTGAGTCTCTACTGACTCTCCAACAGAGCACCTTACCCAAGTGCTGTCCCACGTTTTTACCCCACTAATCCCCCGATCCGTCAGACACTCAGGATCAGTTTAGCATAGCCAATCCACCAAACCTACACATCTTTGGACTGGGAGAGAAAGCAGGAGCACCTGGAGGAAACCCTTACAAACATGTGGAGAATGTGCAAACTCCACACAGACAGTCACCCAAGGCTGGAATTGAACCCAGGTCCCTAGCACTGTGAGGTTGTCATGCTAACCACTGGACCACCATGCTGCCCTGTGACTTCTCTGCTGGAATACTCTCTTAGAATCATAGAATTCATAGAAACCCCACAGTACAGAAAGAGGCCATTCGGCCCATCGAGTCTGCACCGACCACAATCCCACCCAGGCCCTACCCCCATATCCCTACATATTTTACCCACTAATCCCTCTAACCTACACATCTCAGGACACTAAGGGGCAATTTAAGCATGGCCAATCAACCTAACCCGCACATCTTTGGAATGTGGGAGGAAACCGGAGCACCCGGAGGGAACCCACGCAGACACGAGGAGAATGTGCAAACTCCACACAGAGTGACCCAAGCCGGGAATCGAACCCAGGTCCCTGGAGCTGTGAAGCAGCAGTGCTAACCACTGTGCTACCGTCCCGCCCTCTTGGAAGTCATGCATACCTGCAGGAACTGTATGTTGATGTCATGGTTATGGCTGATGCACTTTTGGGCGCCCAGGCTTGAAAATATCAGAGGTGAAATGGCATGTGGCTGCACATAAAAGATCTGCATGTGGAGTCCTCATACCAGCCCTCATGATGCCATGCTCATTTCACATACTGTACTGTGTTAAACCGTGTTATGTCTGTCGCAGCTGAAAGAATGCTGACATTTACATGGCTGAGTGTGGTGGTGAATGTCATCTGTGTGGACGCTCTAAATGCATTTGCAACAGGCAGACTTTACAAGTTTCCTACGGAAGGCTCCGAATGGGCCATTTTCTGCAGCAAAATAACCAGTTGGCCAACATCTAAAATATGACAATGCAATGAAGTCTCCCCTCATGTAGCTTTGTGACCCCCTTCACAACTTCCTTACTGTCACAGTGTTTGACTTCCAGGATGGCCCTTTGGAAAGGGCCCGCGTCATGAAACCCTGCCTCCACCACCAAAGGGCTTCCAGAGTTGGGTGGCTGGACTTCAGCACCCCCCCCGCGCCCCCCCCCCCCCCCCCGCCCCCCCCCCCCCCCCCCGCCCCCCCCCCCCCCCCCCCCCCCCCACCTCCCTCCTGGCAGTGAAGATTGTGCCTCTAGAGTAACTTTTCCCGAAGTTGGAGCATGAAACCAGGAATTTTCCCGACTTCTGCTCCCACCTCGAGGATGAAAATTCAGCCCATTGTGTTCAATTCTGATTACCCCATGTCATTAGAAGGCCTTAGATAGGTTGCAGAAAATATTTACTAGAATAGCTTCAGGCATGATGAACATCAATCACTGTGATAGACTGGATATACTGGGTTTGTTTTCTTTAGTGAGAAATCTCACAACACCAAGTTAAAATCCAACAGGTTTATTTGGAATCATGATGCAGGAGCAGCGCGCCAAAAGCTCGTGATTCCAAATAAACTTGTTGGACTTTAACCTGGTGTTGTGGGACTTCTTACTGTGCCCACCCCAGTCCAACACCGGCATCTCCACATCATGTTTTCTTTACAGCAGAGAAGGTTGAGGGATGATTTGATGTCCGAAATTATGAGAGATCTAGAAAGAGTATGGAATGGGAAGCTGGTCCCATTGTTGGACTGGTCGAGAGGCAAAGGACATAGATTTAAGGTGATTCGCAAAAAAACTAAAGAAGACATGAGGAGAAACTTTGTTATGCAGGCGTGGTTATGATCTGGAAGTATGGTGGTGGCAGATTCAATCATGCCTTTCAAAAGGGAATTATATAAGTACTTGCAGGGCTCCAGTGAAAATGGGTGGAGGAGAGGGACTAGCTGGACTGCTCTTGCAGAAAGCTGCAGTGGATTCAACAGGTCAAATGGTCTCCCTCTTGCTGTAGCCATTTTCTAATTCTACATTGAGCAGCAGTAGAATTAGAGGAGGTTTACAAAGTGAGGGAGAGAAGCCATAAACAAAGAAATAGAGGGAGGGATTTCCAAACAGAAGGCGCAACATGGCTATAGTGTCCAACACTGGACAGTGGTGACTGTTGATGCGTGAAAAGACACAGTGTGAAGATCTTAAGACATAGGTTGGATGTGTGGTTGGAAGAAATGGCAGAGGAACATGGAGTGATCAGTAAACGAGCACCATGATTTTGAATTCAGTGTCTATCTGCAGGGAGATATTCCCCAATCATTGCGAATAGTCCATGACTGCAAACGAAAGCTTCAAACCTGAGCTTTCAAATGGTTAGGCATTCGTTGTCGCTTCTGTGTTGCCACTGGAGCTGTGAAAGAAATCCACTTTGAAATACAAATGGGGTAAAAAGCTACAATGTAATGACAAATACCTTTCAGAGACTATAAGGAGAATGTAGTATTGCAATTCAAAGTTAACAATGTTAGAGTCAGAATAATGTGTTTACTCAAAGAAAAGCAAATTTCCACTTTGCTGTGTGTGTACAACATGCAGCACGGAATCATTATGTAAACAATAGTTCAACTGATTGATTTACTTTATACAATTACTTTTGTTTGGCAATGGGCACCAAGTGCTAACTGCATTAGGACAACTCTCAGTGAATGGGATCAGAGAATTCCAGGTACTGAAGCATTCAGGATGAATGCATCTTGCATTCCAACAGATACTCACCAAGGTTATCCGCATAAATAACATGGAATTACATTGCAAATCCTACAGTGAAAGCAGAACATTGGACTAAGGCACTCAATCACAATTTAGGATTTGATTTTAATTTTTTTCCACATTTATTCCATCTCCCCCCCCTCCCCCAAGTTGTATAGGATGCCCAGGGATTAAAGAATTTGTATGGATAAAATAGCAGATTACTGGTGGTGCTGGCAAACAGAGATAAAGCTTTTTCAAATACATCCATAAAAAGAGATTACAAAAATACAGAACTAGTTTTAAATAGACCTAAAAATCATTTTCACAGCCCATGAAAGAAGCAACTGAGATAAGCATATGTGCTTTCATCCACAGATCTCCTGAAAGATAGCATAATTCATCCCTGTATGTTGGAAAATCAAATGCCATGGAGACAGGATTTATATTATCTCGTTATTAGTTATTGCACATTGTATAATGGAATATAAAGCAATAATTCAACATGACGTCACAACTGAGTGCAGTTTATGAAAGTCAGTTGAACCCCAAAATTAAATTATCGCTTCAAATATTAAACAGGACATCTGTTATTTTTCCTTTATTACATAACCTGAGTTTGTCGACATAGCTTAAGGGGTTCAAAAGTGATGTAAGGCTCGAAAAGTGTCAAATGATTGGTAGTAATAACACAATTTCTTTACGCTAATAGAGAATGCAAGAAAATATGCTGCATGCTCTGAGATAAATTCTATTCCATTTGTGTCCTGCCAATGTATATTATGATATTCTGCTGGAAGGGTAATATTTTCCCCAATCTGTTCATTTTCTCATCACCAAGGGACAAGCTTTCCAAGATTGTAAGGCAAGCAATACTTTACAGCATGCCATAAATGAGCAGCAAAGATTATATCCATGCAGCACTCTGCTAGTAACAATTTTTATTAAGTTAACTGTTGCTCACTTTCAATTATCATCAGGGCACATGATCTATCAAACATTGATGGAACATTTTATCAATATGTTGGACGGGATTTTCCAGCCATGCTCGCCCCAAGACTGAAAAATCCCGTTTGAAGTCAACAGATCTTTGAATGGTCAGCACCCCCCCCCCCACCCACTACAATTCTGTTGGTGAGCAGGACGGTAAAAGTCCCCCCATATTTTCCACTTGCCTATTTTTTTTGCACTCCACTCTGGGATGGTTGACTCTTTTTGCACAAGGTATCATTTTGGTATATTTTACCTTGACAAGGAGCATTGGCAGATTATTCAACCATGGAGGAAAAACTTTGTCATGGGGACTTGGAAATGCATGAACTTGAATAAACGATTGAGCAGGCAATGATATTGTAGCTAATCAGTGACCTAACTCTACATCCTCATATCCCTCCATTTCTGTGGCTAACTGTGGGGGAGGGAGTGGCACAATGGTATTGACACTGGACTAGTAATCCAGATACCCAGCGTAATTTTCTGGGGACCTGGGTTCAAATCCTACCATGGCAGATGGTGAAATCTGGAATTATAAGTCTAATGATGGCCATGAAGTGATTGTCGTAAAAACCCATCTGGTCCATTAATGTCCTTTAGGGGAGGAAATCTGCCTTCCATGCCCGGTCTGGCCTACATGTGACTACAGAGCCACAGCAATGTGATTAACTCTGAACTTCCCTCTGAAATGGCTGAGCAAGCCACTGAGTTTCAAGGGTGATCAGGGATGGGCAACAAATGTTGACCTTGCCAATGACACCCACATCCCGTGAAGAAATTTTTAAAAACTCTATCAATCACAGTTTTAAAATTAGCAGTTGATCTCACATTAGCTACTGCTGTTTGAAAAGAGTTCCAAACTTCTACCACACATTACTTGAAGTAGTGTTCTCTAATTTCACTTTTGAAAGGTCTGGCTCTAACATCCCCTAATCCTGAACTCCCCAACTAGCGGAAGTTTATCTACTCTCTCTGTTCCCCTTAATAGCTTGAAAGCTTCAATCAAATCACATGTTCATCCCACCCAACATCTATAGACATGTTCTTTTATGAGGGACACTGTGTGGTGATTGGAAGCGGGTATCCTGAGCAGTTTTTCCTCTCTTGAACTTGAGGTACAGAGGCTAATTTTAACATGCCTGCTGCTGCTCCGAGTCAGCTCAGTAAAGCAGCTGCAGATCAGGAACGCAAAATGGATTCATAATACATCATAATATTAATCTCAGTGAAAATCGGTGCCGATGGACTTTCAGTAGAATACCTTGTGGAGTTGTTTAAAATAAGGTTGTGGAAATCAGGATTAAATAAGGAGAGTACAAATTCAACAAGGCAACCAAACTTTGATAGCAATTAGGGATTGAAAATAAGTTGTTGGCTTTGTTAACAATCCCCAAATCCTGAGAATAAATAGAAACAAATGTGGTTTATGCAATAAATATAATATATTAGAAGCAAGACTAATCTTCAGTGACTGAACCTGAGAAATTTTAGAAAAACTATTGTGGTAATTATATAGGTGTGTTACAGGTTTTTGGCCAAAATTTTACATAACAAAGAACAAAGAACAATACAGCACAGGAACAGGCCCTTCAGCCCTCCAAGCCTGCGCCGCTCATGTGCCCACTAGAACATTCGTTTGTATCCCTCTATTCTCAGTCTGTTCATGTGGCTATCTAGAAAAGTCTTAAATGATCCCAGCGTGTCTGCCTCAATCACTTTGCTTGGCAGTGCATTCCAGGCCCCCACCACCCTCTGTGTAAAATACGTCCCCTGACATCTGTGTTGAACCTTGCCCCCCTCACCTTGAACCCGTGACCCCTTGTGTTCGTCACCTCCGACCTCGGAAAAAGCTTCTCACTGTTCACCCTATCTATGCCCTTCATAATTTTATACACCTCTATTAGGTCGCCCCTCATCCTCCGTCTTTCCAGGGAGAACAACCCCAGTTTACCCAATCTCTCCTCATAACTATAGCGTTTAATATATTAAAATGTCTCAAGGCATTTTGCAGGAGTGTTCCCAAACAAAACTTTACATTGAGCCACATAGGGAGATAATAGGACAGGTGACAAAAAGCTGAGTAAAAGAGATAGGTTTTAAGGGCTATTTTTAATCTCCAATGGATGTGGGTGTCACTGGCAAGGCTAGCATTTGTTGCCCATCCCTATTTGTCTCCTGACCGGAGTGTCATGCTTTCAGAGAGCATTTAAGAGTCAACCACATTGCTGTGGATCTGGAGTTACATGTAGGCCAGACAGGGTAAGGATAGTAGATTTCCTTCCCCAAAGGACATTCGTAATCAGATGGGTTTTTACAACAATCGACAATGATTTCATAGTCATCATTTGATATTTTATAATTCCAGATTTTTATTGAATTAAAATTCCACCATCTGCCATGGTGAGATTCAAACCTGGGTACCCAGAGCATTATCCTGGGACTACTACTAGTCGTCCACTGATAATCCCACTACGTCACTGCCTCCCCTGTCTTAAAGGACAGAACAGTAGAGAGATTGAGGGAGGGAATTCTCAAGATTCATATTTTGGAAGCTGAAGGCACCACTACCAATCATGGAATGGAGAAAATTACAGATGTGAACGAGGCTAGAATTAGAGGAGTGCAGACACATCTGTAACGTCAACCGTATGACAGTGGTGCAAGGGAACAGCCTTGTGTTTCGGTAACCAAAAGTGAACACGATTGTGTAGTGACAACACTTCACATATCAGATAAAAGCAAAATACTGCAGATGCTGGAATCTGAAACAAAAACAGAAGATGCTGGAAAATCTCAGCACGTCTGACAGCATCTGTGGAGAGAGAATTGAGCCAACGTTTTGAGTCTAGATGACCCTTCATCAGAGCTTAGAGCTCTGACGAAGGATCATCTAGACTCAAAATGTTGACTTGATTCTCTCTCCACAAGTGCTGTCAAACCTGCTGAGATTCTTCACATAGCAGCATGACTTCCTCCACTATTTTGACTGTGTAGTTAAGCATTCTATTTACTTTTTTAATTGCGCCACAGCAGTTAGGCATGGTGGGTGGAAAATTCATTGAAGTCCCTTTACACTTCAATTTAGTTCAACACCATTCAGTGTTTCAGCCTCTGAGATCACTGGGAGAGGGATGAATAGTGGCATTTGTGAATGTACTGAATAAATTTATTTTGTTAAGGAACAAGACAACTTACTGATAGTTCAGGATATCATGGATACATAAAGACATTAGAAGCCAATGAAAATAAAAGACAACCTAATGGACTGTAAGAATAATGAAAAAATTAAGAAAGGAAACAGGTTCAGACCAGGATAAAGGGGAAGTATGGGATTTCTTTAAATCAGAAGGAACACTGAAGTATTTAACAATGAAGATCTTTGGCTAAAAGATAAAAGAATTAACCAACCTGAAGATAAATCTGATATTACAAATATACCAGTAAAAGACAAAGTGATAAATTTATGGAAGAACCAGGGAAAATCATCAATTTGTAGATGATGATGAAAAAGTTGCAGATAATCTAACAGTACTTTGTTTGGTTCTTATTAAAAGAAAAGATATTGGAGAGAAATTGAATCCTGATTTAGTTGAAAGCAATAAAATGAATAATACAATGAAGAAACAATTTTTGTGAGATAGTTATGTAAACTAAAGGAAGAAAAGCTCAAGGACGCGATGGGATATATTCTGGAATAATGCAAGAGGTGAAGGAAGAATTTTTCACCTGTAGCTCCTTCCACAGCTTCCAGGTCCCCTCTTATCACTAGCTTCAATTTTATTTAAAAGTCTCTTATGCGGGGCCTTGTTGAATGCTGTCTGAAGCTCTATATAAACTATATCCAAAGACACTCCCCCATCTACTGTTCTGGTTACTCCCTCATTAAATTAAATTATGTTTGTTAGACATGACTTACTCTTTACAAGTTCATGTTGACCCTCTCCAATCAGCTCAAGTTTCACTCAACAACTCTGTTTTTAATTATTGATTCCAATACTCTTTAGGTTTTTAGATTAGCAGGTCCATTATTTTCTGATTTACCTTTCATCTTTCTTAAATAATAGCTACTTATGCAATTTTCCAACCACAGGCTACAATTCCTGAACTGAATGTGCTATTGTTATGGATGTATATATATTTTTATCTTGAAGAGGACTGTTTTAAAGTTCAGTTTTTTCCTATAGGTAGTCAGTATATCTGGTAGGAATGTAACTCAGATGCTGGGAGTGCAGGAGAATCACTCGTTTTAGCTATATATGTTTGCTCAGGAGATAGCTAATGGATTTTTGTTTATAGCTGAAAAGTTTCCCTGGGGTTTTTGATTCGGATGGTGGACAGGGTCATGTGATAACTTAGTTAATGAGAGGAGCTAGGTATTTCAGTCTGGCTGGGGTTTGCTTAAATACAGAGGTCTGCAAGTTGCTCTGAAACTCAAAATCTCTCCCTGAAAACTTCAAGACTGCTTGCTCCCCTTATAACTATATATTAATGGTTGCTAACTGTATTTAAAGTGGAGTTCTAAGTCCGTAAGAGAATATTGCATATTTGGAACTGAAACAGTGATAAGTTAGAAATTAAAGTTGTTTCCTTTCATTTTTTAATTAATGGTCAACTGTTACAAGTTAAGCTGCTTCATTTTGTTAGAGTTATAATTAAACTGTGTTATTAAATAATGTTTGTTTTTACTATAAAAGATTCCCGATTTGTCAGCGGAATTACTCCTGGAATGAAGCATCCTATCCTCACATTTATGCCAAAATAGAAAAATTATTGAGGTGTAGTCTGGCTTCCGAATGTAATTTGGGATTCTGGTCCAGGACCCTAACAGATCACACTTTGAAAGTTGATGGCTAAATCATCTGCAAATTCCTCACCTACTTCTTTTAAAATCCTTGGGTGGAAACAACATGATCCAATAGATTTGAGAGTTTTTATGGCCATTACATTTTCTCATATTGTTTTCAAGCTTACGTTAACTTTAGTAAGTTCTAGTCTTTGATTTGCTATAGTCCTTTTCTGGAATGTCAGGTATATTTCCCTCTTCCTGTGCTGTGAAAACTGCAATCAAATAATTATTTAACAAGTTTCCATTTTCTTACCAGAATTTCCAATATTACCCACATCTGTTTAAAGGGGCCATAGTATCTTTGATTATTTCTTTCTTCCAATCTAATTGTAACGTATTTTTCTTTTAATCTTGGTGTCCCTGGGAACTTTATTTTCTTACTTCCTTTTGTGGATCTTATTGTCTGGTTTATTGTTATTTGTTGCTCTGTATGTTGAAGTTTTTATTTTATTATCAGTGTCACAAGTAGGCTTATATTAACACTGCAATGAAGTTACTGTGAAAATCTCCTAGTCGCCACACTCTGGTATCCGTTTGGGTACACTGAGGGAGAATTTAGTATGGCCAATGCACCTAACCAGCACGCCTTTCAGACTGTGGGAGGAAACTAGAGCAACCAGATGAAAGCCACGCAGACACAGGAGAACGTACAGACTCCACACAGACAGTGACCTGTGCCAGGAATCGAACCCGGGTCTCTGGCGTTGTGAGGCAACAGTGCTAACCACTGTGCCATCATGCTGCCCCAGTACACTGAATAAGCAATAAACAATTTATTCACATTTTTATCTGCTCTTTCCTTCAGTTTTATCCTATCACTCACATCTAGTGTCAACTCGTCATTTTATTTGCCAAGTAGTTTTAGCCCCTAGCTGTATATACTTGCCCTGTATTAAACTAAATTCATTTGTGAATACTGTTCATCTTCAGTTTCATTGGATAAGTGTTGACCATTTTTCTGTCATCACTCTCAGTCTCAGTGAATTTGATCATATTATAAGCACCGTTTGATAAATATCACTGAATGCAAGATTAACGAAAGTGCAAATCGAATATGGTCTGCTCTCTTGTTGGTTCTAGAACTGTATACTCCAGAAAACTATCTTGAATGCTTTCAGGAAATTCACTACCTCTCTGACTTGAGCTCCTGTGTTCTTCTCAACTGTATGAAAATTAAAGTCGCCCATTAAAATAACTACTTGTGCTACAAGCCTCTTTAATCTCAAAATTAGCACATTCTGCCATTTCATTGCTGCTATTAGGAGGCCTATAGACACATCCCATTACAGTTTTAAATGATATCTTTTTCAGTTCTAACCATAAGAGTGTCTGCTGAATGCTTTGACAACTTATATCCTCTTCTGCTAATATTTTAATATATTTTCAATCAATTTCAATTCAATCAATCAAGTTGTCCTTCTTCCTCTTCCAGCTCCCTTATGCTTCCTGAACATGGAATTAGGGAGGTGATGGCCTCGAATATTATCGTTAAGGCTATTAATCCAGAAACTCAGCTAATTTTCTGGGGACCCGGGTTTGAATCCCAACACGGCAGATGATGGAATTTGAATTCAATAATGACTATGAAACAATTGTCGATTGTCAGAAAAACCCATCTGGTTCACTAATATCATGGTAATTTTTGAATAGGAATTGGAGAGTTCTTCATACGTCCCAGCCAATCTTTATCCTTCAACTGAGATCAACAACTCAGAATATCTGCTAATTTATCTCATTGCTGTTTGTGGCTCTTGCTGTGTACAAACTGACCGTTGGGTTTCCTAAATTACAACAGAAACAACAATTCAGAAGTTGCTTAATTGGCTCTATAGCTCTTTGGCACTTGCATGGGTAGTTTAGTACAGGATAAAGTCATACAGTTTGGGGTTTGGAATCTGAAAGTGCCATGGAGACATAGTGATAAAGTGGTAAGGTTGAGAAATTGCAGAATAGTAAGGCCTGTGGACCCCCCTGCATTCCACTATCTACCTAAGTGCAGAACCAGTGCTGAGGTGAAAAACAGTTGTTCATTGTTTGAGGTGTTTTACGCACAAAGTGTATTTGCTGGTTGTATGCTTTGGATCCTTGAGGGTAAGAATTATGGTGGAAGGTTAAATAGGGCAAGAGGAGCAAAATTGGAATTAAGTCATTATGAGAAAAATTAAGATGCTCAGATACAAGGTAAGAATCATTGAATCCCTACTGTGCAGAAAAGACTATTTGGCCCATCAAGTCAGACAGAAAGCAAGAAGCTGAAGTAAAATTTTGGTGCATAAACTATGCACCAGGTTTCATAGTTAGCAACAAAGAAAGAGAGCTCACTGCTGACCTCGGAGAAAGCTCTTCATAAAGCTCTAGCCATCTCTGTGGTATGTATCTCCCCTTTCCCAACAGCAGTTTAAATCTGCCATGAGGTGAAGAGGGTTGCAGCAGCATTGATGTTAATATGCAGGTTGAGCAGCCAATCACATTGAAGCATTCATACACACAGCAAACCAGGAAGTCAAAAACACTTAATGTCTTTCATTTATAAATTGACATTTTCAGACAGAAAAGTAAGTGATTATGCTTTGACTAAGATAGAAACTAAAATAAAGATGAACAAACATTTAAAAAAGAAAATAATAGATTGGCCCAGATCTTCCATGAAGCGGCAATCATTATCAGATGGCCAGTCTGCTCAAACTTTTCAATGCCCAGATGGTGCTTCACATTTCAGATTGGGTTATCCAAGCCTAGCTTCTTCGGTGTCCATCCAAAGCACAGTGCTCTCGCACCAGGGGAAGAGAGCCTATGTCCGGTTTTGACAGCACCATCCATCCTAAGGTAACATCCAGTGTGAATGTTAATGAATGGGTGAGTGGGTGAATGAGTAGATGGATGAGGTTAGTGGGTAGAGTGGCTGAGGTAAATGGGTAGGTGGTAGGTGGACAGGGTGATAAGTGGGCAGGGTGGAGGTCAGTAGGGTGGTAGCTGAATAGGTTGGTGAGGTGGCAGTTGCGTTAGTTAGGCGAGGGGCTGGTTGGGTTGGCTGACAATGGGTAATCAGGTTAGGGGCTGGTCAAGTCAGATCAGGGGTTGGCCGAGTGGTGGTGGGGGAGATAGTCAAGTCTGGTTGGGAGTTAGAAGGTTGCATTGGTAAGGATAGTCAGGTTGGGAGCTAGTCAGGTCAGGTCAGAGGGGGTAGGCAAATGGCTGGGGATTAGCATAGGGTAGTCGGATTGAATGTGGTGTGGTTTGCTTGGGGGGGTCAGGGTAGGGTCAGGTCTGGAGGTAGTTAGATCCGGTTGGGGATAGTCAGGATGTTGAAGGCCTGGGCAAGGAAATGCTGGTCAGGGGTGGTGGTGGTGGTGTGGGGGGGGGGGCTCAGTAGAATGATTTAAGGGATTGGTTTTGTAGTTTCCACACTAACAGTCAGAGACTTTGTGTCAGGGAACAGAGGAATTGCCCATCATTCAAACTTCCTGGACAATTCCCATGGAGGTCAACGTACCAGCACAGGGTCCCAACATCATGTCTCTTGATGATCTGGAGACAGGAAAATCTGAGCCATACATTTTTTTTGAAATGTGTAATTTTTGTCATTGTGGAGGAAATTGAGAACACACAAATATAAAATTAGCTTCTCAATACTAGTGACAATGTTTACCTATAATTCAGAAGCCTTTATAAATCCAATTACACCTCATTCAACACAGTGTAAACTTTACAAGGTTTGAACAGCATCGTAGTTGAAGTTTTCAACAAATGATGATTGCAATGGAGATGGCATTCTGTGGGAACCTCTGTAATGCAGCCTATGGATGGAGAATGGTAGACTTGCTGTTAGTAACTTTTGGATTTCCAAATTATTCTGCACATGTGCACACCCCAAAGTTGCTGGCAGTTTCAATGAAGTGAATATGAGTGAATGCTGACAGTGTGCCATCAGGACCACAGAAAATTCCAGGCCTATAGAATGAAATTTGGAACATAAACCTACCTGAAAAGAAAAATCACAAGATTAAAAACAATGGCATCCAAGCAGGGAAGGAAATATTTCAGAAATCTGCTCCTGGTGTCACCCAGTGGCCAGAGTCCATAACTGCATGTAGACTGAATGTAACATTTTTCTCCAGTAACGTAGCAATTATTGTGTGGCAGAAAGGAGTGAGTGATTTTGCGATAAGGAAGCATGACGTGAAAAATTGAAAATACCACCTACAGGTGGAAAAGGTAATACAGGTACCTTGGAACTACTCATGAAAAATAAAACGTTCATTTAGTTTACTTTCCACTTTCCTGGTAGCAAGATAGAACAACAATGACTAATGGAGGCAATTAGTCTCTATTAATTAGACTGCAACATGAGGTGAGGGAAACTGCCAGCAGTTTAAAGCTTTGGGAATCTTAAGTCCTAAGTGAACTATTCCTTCACAGCATGCCAAATTTAGCATGGATAATGTTATTTCTATTAAGTTTTCAATAAACTACATTCTCCACACATCAAACTTAACAGGTTTTATTAATCTATTTTATATATACAGGCCTATATTAAATATAGCAAAGCTGTTTAGCTTTTAGAAGACTGAGAATTGAATTTTTTTTTTCCTTTTTCAATATTACCTTTTATTCCTAGGTCGAAATGATTATCCCGAATATATATGATTTGATTCCAAATCTCTCACTAAAACTCCAGCAACCAACGCAAAAGTACATTGGGAATTAAGATTTATCTTATTAGTATCCAAACAGCATTGCTAACTACCTCAAAATGTGCTCTGAGGTTTGGTCAGCACTCAGGGTGACATTTTATGATTATGCACTTAAATGTTGCACAGCAAATAGGTAAATAAAACACATTCAGGTAAAGAATTTGTTGTCTTTTCATTGGTATTTGCCGTCATGTCACTGTATTTGTGAATTAAAATAGTTTTCAGTATCTCCAATGAGAATGCCTTTGCACCTTGCTTTTGGTCTGTGGTTTCATTGAAAAGAACACAAATTAGGAAACCAAAACATTAACAAGAGGAAAAGGAGGCACGTTAAAACTGAAATTAAAAATAATAATTTTGCAAGTAATGTTGAGGGACTATTACATAAAAGTAAAAACCAGTTCCAGGTGAATGTGAAGTATTTTATTTTCAAATTATGTAAGAGAAAAATCGTAAAGTAAAATCACATTGAGAATGAAATATATGGAGATGAATACGTTGGTAATGAGGGTCTATTTAAGTGTAATTTAATATATTTTTAGGGTATATTTAGGTATTAGTGTTTTCTCAGTGGCGCAGGATTGAAAGACTGCTGCACTGTCACAGGTGATATAATTTGGATGAGATATTAAACCGAGGCCAGGTCAATGCTCAAAGGTGGATGTAAAAGATCCAATGGCTATTGGAAGAAAAGGGCAATTCTCCTATTCCCTCTGCCAATGTTTATCTCTCAATCGACATCACTAGAACAGATTATCGCATCACGTATCTCATTGCTGTTTCTGGGACCTTATTGTGTGCAAGTTAGTTGCTGTGTCTCCTGACGTTGCAACAGTGACTACACTTCAATAGGATTTTATTCACTGTAAAGTGATTTGGGATGACCTCGGGTTGTAAAAGCACAAAATAAATGCAAGTCATCTCCTTTTATCGTGTCAACACACTGTTAATTTGATTGGCAAGCTTATTTGCTGGAATTGCCTGTTTGATAAACTGACTGCACACCAATGGCTTTTGCTGTTCTAGTGCGTGTTAAACCAGATGTATTTTCTGCAGCGGTTTTAGCTTTTGCAACCTAATTTAATACTGTCATTCTGCAGTTCCAGGGATAAAAATATTAAATTTGTGGACACAGCCACAATCAGGGGGATCAAAGAATCCTTTACTGTGCTCCTCCGTGTTAAAACAAGATTTTTCTGTCAGACCCTGTCAGACACAATGGATGAAATATTTTCCTTTTTCTGCAGGGTGTAGCAGCAGGCAGGAAAAACGGTGTTGAAGCCGTCAGCCCCAACGCAGCCCCAACGCAGCCCCAATGCGTGCAAAATAAGGGGGAGTCAGTTTCGGACAGAGTTGAGGAGGAAATTCTTCTCTCAGAGGGCAGTGAATCTCTGGGATTCTCTGCCCATTGAAGCAGTGGAGGCTACCTCGTTAAATGTGTATAAGTCACAGGAAGATAGATTTCTGATCAATAAGGGAATTAAGGGTTATGGGGAGCGGACGGGTAAGTGGAACTAAACCACTATCAGATCAGCCATGATCGTATTGAATGGCGGGGCAGGCTCGAGGCGCTAGATGGCCTACTCCTGCTCCTATTTCTGATGTTCTTATGTTCTTTCTCTGCCGTACTGTTAGCCTGATAGAAAAATACTCTATCAGGCGGGGCCCACTATGTTACCCTGGTGGGGTGGGCTCAATCAAAGCCTACCTTGCCAGCAACTCAGATTTTTTAAAGATCAGGGTGCCATTTTTAAACACCATTCCAATAAAAAAGGTAAAAATACTGAACACTGACCCCAAGTAACATCCACCTGTCCCCCGGCACTGCACAGGCACTGTCCCTAGCACTGCCACCTGGAAGTGTCCAGGCAGTGCCAAGGGGAAGTGCCCGAGTCTGACATTGTGCACTTACTGCCTCTCGCTAAACAACTACTGCACTGATGAACTTGCATCACACTGTGCTTTCGATTTGGACCCAGGCCACAGCAGCAAGCATTTCCATTAATGAACCAAAATGTTTTTGAAACTTCAGCTCTTAGATTCCGGATGTAAATAAATACCAACTGTGACATTGATCGGTGAACAGGTCAAGCGAAAGTGTTCCGAAGTGTTTGGTGGAATTTAGCTGTGGCAACAGGGTTGGAGGGCTGGTTGGAGAACCTGTGGAAACCCTGTGTTACCTTTCCATGGGAGGCCAGATGCCATTTCAATCCAAACAGACACTTAGCTGGACACTCAATCAGCTCTTCAGTGGGATGGAAATCCTGCCACTGAGAACTGCTGGCCAATTACAGGCCACTGGAATCAGTAGCCGCTGCCAGTAAAGCAATCAGGCTTTCACCAGGTAAGTGGGGTTGGTTGCAGGTTGCAGGGAGTAGGCCTGTGGGAGCTGTCGGGGGTATTCAGATTAGCTTTCAGTGGTTCCTCCATTTTTCGATGCTGGGTGCCTCAAATGGGCTCTCTGAATGAGGGACCCCACCCGGTGGGCCACTGACAGACCCAGACGGAATTTGCCAGTGGCTTTCTGTGAACATGGGAGGCATATACGAGGCTTGTTAACTTCCTGAGCCACCAATAGATCCTTGTGGGCTCTGGGATAACTGGTCTCACGTGGCTCTTTAATGGCCCTTCTTATCCCTCAATGAATACTCAAAACTTTCCCACTGCAGTCGGATAAGGGCCTTCTGCTCCATTCTCTCACCACCATCCTGCTCACTCCAGCGGCCTCCACTATCTACCCATTGCGAGACAAAATGAAATATCTAGCCATGTCAATCTTCACTCAAAATGATAATGTTAGCAGTATTTTGCGTAATAAAGAAAAATAATAGGATGTTTTTCCTGGATTTGTTCCCAGGATTGCATGGATGCAACAAATAACATAAACTCAGAAAAAATCAGCATGTGCTTGAAAAGGGGCTGGCCTGAATGTTTGATACTGACTACACCCAGATGATCCACGATATCTGGCAAAATGCCCAGGAAAACATCCCTCAAGTATTTAAGTGTTTCTATTTTTAGTTCACACACTGCGTGGCATTTTCCACATGAACAACACAGCAGGCCATCCCCAAATCTCGGTGGGTCAAGAAAAGCGATGAGAGGTTAAGCACCTGTCACTGTCCGGAAGGGAAAATAAGATCCGTATTTTAATGTCTTTTGATAAAAAGCCAACCATAATGAGCTTTTACAAACGTTTCCAAATATCACCGAGGCATGGCAGAAATGGAAATAAATCCACTGTCCCTGGCTCTTCTGCGTAATTAATGCAGATTCACAGAAAAGACACATGTTATTTGACCCATTTGATACTTTCCTGTTGCAACATGAATACAGAAGGAGAATGAAAAGGATCCCCAACTTCTGCTCTTGTATCTCCCTCTTTTCTATTGCAATTTATCCATGCTTTTTACCAAGTTTATCACAAAGTACATTGGATGGAACCGAGAGATAAAATTTCCTTATCATTATCCTCTGGGAATGCTCATTGCAGAGATGAAAAGGAACACTGGGTGGAATTTTCTTGTCCTGCCTGCCATGGGAATTGTACTGGGCAGGACACGGGCCATACAAAGGTCCACTGACCTTGGGCAGGATTTTCTAGTTTTGGGGTGAGAGCGGCTGGAAAATCCTGCTCATTGTGTCACTACATTAGATACCACACCTGCACTGCTGTTCTGGAATTTCTAAAGGTCCAAAATGGCTACAAGTTGGCACAGACCCAGCAATGATATGCAGAGCTGTGAATATCGATGGGTCTCTCGTAAAACAATATACTTCAGTTTCTGAGTGTGTCTGTAAGTTTCCTGACAGTCGGACTCTCTAATCAGACCAGAACATACCCCAAAAATGTGGAGTCTTGGTGAAGGCAAGTCCTTTAATTGTTTTGCAGGCTTTAAGCATTCTGGCTACTACACTGCATCTAAAAAACCTCTGTGCTCAGTAGACGGAAGCACAGCTGCGGGCCTTACAGGCTTGCAACTTTGCCCCTGTAACTGTCCCCTTGACCCCATTGGCCCTGCCAAGGGTAAGCCTGCATCAGAAAGATATGTCAGGAAAATTGAGGTGACGAGACCTTCAGTGATGTGTGGACCTCTGACAAACATCCTTGTGATTGGAGAAATGAGTAAGTGGAGTTCAAGTCCAGATTGTCAAATACGTGAAATCTGTGAATCTGTTTGTAATCTGTTACAAATTAACAGGCTGCAAACAAAGTTTCAGCCGGAATTTTACCGCCCCTCCCGGCACAGGAATCAGAGCGGGCGAGGGGCAGACAATGGGAAGAGCCGTTGACCTCGAGCAGGATTTTACAGTTTCAGGATGAGCGAGGCCATAAAATCCCACCCATAATCTCAGTTTGAGTATTTAAGAGAAGATTTTTTAAAAATCTGTCTTTGGGATATGGGCAAGGTAAGCTTTGTTTTTGAACCACTGCAGTCATGATGGCGATGATGCTTTCACAATTGTTTTAGGTAAAGAATTCCAGGATTGGGAGTTTCCACTGAAGAAATAGGTATATTTCCATCTCGGGATGCTGTGGGACTTGGAAAGCACCCAGCATGTTATAATGTTCCCACAGTGTTACTGCTTTGTCATTCTTGCTGGTAGACTATAGCTGGCAGACATGGTCAAAGTAAGCTTGAAAAAGTTCATAGGCCACGGGGAAAAATAATGTTTATATTTGTGCATCCGCAAAGTCAATGAATAGTTAATAAATTGTTGTGCATTTTCTCTCTGAGACACAGCTTAAACGTGATCGCGAAATACTACTGAGGTATCTTTATAGACAACACTGTTAAATTGCGTAAAATGTCTGCGTTCTTACCATGCCAACTGTGTATAGATTGGCAAATCTACTTGGGCCACACGTGAAACAGCAACAACCTTCTCTGCGACCTCCATCCAATTACTCAGGTGGTGCTCTTGACAACAGGATCCACTGCCGTTCCAAGAATAGTCATGATGTGGAGATGCCGGCGTTGGACTGGGGTAAACACAGTAAGAAGTCTCAAAACACCAGGTTAAAGTCCAACAGGTTTATTTGGTAGCAAAAGCCACTAGCTTTCGGAGCGCTGCCCCTTTGTCAGGTGAGTGGGAGATCTGTTCACAAACAGGGCATATAAAGACACAAACTCAATTTACAAAATAATGATTGGAATGCGAGTCTTTACAGGCAATAAAGTCTTCAAGGTACAGACAATGTGAGTGGAGAGAGCATTAAGCACAGTTTAAAGAGATGTGTATTGTCTCCAGACAGGACAGTTAGTGAGATTTTGCAAGATTCGCATTCCAATCATTATTTTGTAAATTGAGTTTGTGTCTTTATATGCCCTGTTTGTGAACAGAACTCCCACTTACCTGACGAAGGAGCAGCGCTCCGAAAGCGAGTGGCTTTTGCTACTAAATAAACCTGTTGGACTTTAACCTGGTGTTGTGAGACTTCTTACTGTGTTCTAAGAATATCCACGCACCTTTATAACAGTTCTTGCAGAAGCATTTGGAAGTATATTGTCATTCCTTCACTGTCGCTGAGGCAAAATCCTGGAACCCTACCTTTCTACACCACATAAGAACATAAGAACATAAGAAATAGGAGCAGGAGTAGGCCATCTGGCCCTTCGAGCCTGCCCCGCCATTCAACAAGATCATGGCTGATCTGAAGCGAGTCAGTTCCACTTACCCGCCTGCTCCCCATATCCCCTAATTCCCTTATCGATCAGAAAACTATCTACCCGTGATTTAAACATATTCAACGAGGAAGCCTCCACCACTTCAATGGGCAGAGAATTCCAGAGATTCACTACCCTCTGAGAGAAGAAGTTCCCCCTCAACTCTGTTCTGAACCGGCCCCCCCTTATTTTGAGGCTGTGCCCTCTAGTTCTGGTTTCCCTTCTAAGTGGAAAGAATCTCTCCACCTCTACCCTATCCAGCCCCTTCATTATCTTATATGTCTCTATAAGATCACCCCTCATCCTTCTAAACTCCAACGAGTACAGACCCAATCTGTTTAATCTCTCCTCATAAGCTACACCCCTCATCTCCGGTATCAACCTGGTGAACCTTCTCTGCACTCCCTCCAAGGCCAATATATCCTTTCGCAAATAAGGGGACCAAAACTGCACACAGTACTCCAGTTGCGGCCTCACCAGTGCCTTGTACAGTTGCAGCAAGACCTCCCTGCTTTTATATTCTATCCCCCTCGCGATAAAGGCCAACATTCCATTCGCCTTCTTGATCACCTGCTGCACCTGCAGACTGAGTTTTTGCGATTCGTGCACAAGGACCCCCAGGTCCCTCTGCACAGTCGCACGATGTAATTTTTCTCCATTTAAATAATATTCCAATTTACTATTATTTCTTCCAAAGTGGATAACCTCACATTTGCTAACGTTATATTCCATCTGCCAGATCCTCGCCCACTCGCTCAGCCTATCCAAATCTCTCTGCAGACTTTCCGCGTCCTCCACGCAATTCGCTTTCCCACTCACCTTCGTGTCATCAGCAAACATGGACTGCAGCAGTTCAAGAAGGCAACACATCACTACCTTCTCATGGGCAATTAGGGATGAGCAATAAATGCTTGCCTAGCCATCCCATGAATGAATATATAATTTTTAAAAAGCATGGTGTTTTAGCTCTGTGTCTTGCTTTTTGTGTTAATAAAGCTATTTGAGTCAATTAGTTGGACCTGGCATTGCTAATTGTGTAGCTATTGCCTCTGAGCCAGACGGCCCTGGGTTCAAGTCCCCCTCCAGGACCTGTTGGCCACAAAAGAACCCATCCACTGGTGCAGGTAAGTCACTGTGTATTGGTGCCTGTCCCTGGATAAATGAGGGCTGTTAGTAACAGGAAGGTGTCTGTCTGTAAAAGCATCAAGAAATCCAAAACTGATGGTTGATCTGAAGGTGATCAACCAGTGTTGTGACAACCCCAAGTAGCATGGGAAAAGCTGAAAGGGAAATGGAGTGAGCCAGTTACCCTGAAAGGATGGATATTCTACATGCGCCTAGCACATCATGTGCCATGCACTGAGAACACTGAAATTATGTTTAGATGAGTTAGCCTTTTTCTACAAGAGAAGGTCAGAACAACATGCAATAGATGCCTAAGGAATAGTTATCCTGACTCCTCTGCAGCGGGACATTATCAGTTCCATTAGCAATGAGGTGGAAAAAGTATTTTTGCCAAGGATGCATTTAAAAATGTCAGTCCTTTCATTGTATCTAACAGGCTTTATTGCATTAATGAAAAAGTTGCTTAATCTGATGTCTTTTATGTAGTGTGCAAGATACTTTCAATAGATTTTTCTGGTTTGAAGGAGATTGGATGCAGTGTGATATAATGTGATTTTAGGCAATGAAAGACCTGAGAAATGTCAGCATTTTCATGGGATTAGCAAAAGACCTTTCTTCAAAATTAATTTTTGAAATGATTGCTGACTTCCTTAGAAGTGACACGGTACCTGAAACAGCAACTATAGCACTTCAGAGAGCATTTGATCATCTCGGTCAACATTCATCTTTGTAACCTCCAATCCCCTTCACAACTGGATTTTTTTTTAAGGAATTAATCAGTATAACAATAAAAGGAGAAGGAAAGATTTTAACAGGAATTACACCCCAATCTGTAAAACACACACACACAATGACTCTCTCACACACACACACACAATGACCTCTGAGGAGCTCTGAACCAGATAATTCGCCAGTTTTTCTTTAAGCGAAAGGACCTCACAGATATTACACTGTTTCTGTTTGTTAATTCTGTGGCCTTGTTGTTCCTTTCATTACAAGAGCAAAGAGTGAAAAAAAGTATGAATGAAGATTTGATCAGATATTTAAATGGTAAATGTTCACAGACTTTGCCATCAGCTATTGCAAATCCAAGAGGAAACCAAATAATTGAAAGAGGAATGCAGAAATGTAGTTAGGAACTGGAGGCGGAGTAGATCAGTGTTCCTTCTGTCAATCTGCATGAAAGCTGATGAGTCTCAATCAAATAAGGCATGTGAACTTATAATGTGGGTCCACATGAAGACTATAGGCTTGTTATGGAATGTCTGGTGTATTTTGTGTAATATGCAGGACACTTTCAATAGATTATTCTGGTTAATTTGAAAGAGATTGGGTGCAGTGTGATATAATGTGATTTTAGACGATGAAAGTCCTGAGAAATGTCAGCATTTTCATGGTATTAGCAAAATACTTTTTCTTTTTAAATTACTTTAACTGCTTGACTGCCTCTTATTAAATAGATTTTTAACGTGGAAATTGCCAGCAATTGTATAAAACATTAGATGAAGTCAGACATAATCTGCTGATGTAAATATTTCAGAGAGATCTGTGCTGCCAATAGTGTGAATAGGTGTATACAGTAGCGAGAAAGGTCTTGCTGAATTTTCTGAGACCAACCCCTCCTCTTAACTCTAATAGCCCCCTACACATGGAAAGTGAACATAGCAAATCTGTCTGGCAGTACAATTGACAGAGGAAGAACCAGCATTTGGGTAGGAAGCAACTGACAAAAAGTTTCACCAACCCACCTAACCTGCACATCGTTAGAGTGTGGGAGCAAACTGGAGCCCCGGAGGAAACTCACGCATGGGGAGAATGTACAAAGTCCAAGTCCACACAGACTATCACCCAAGGCCAGAATCGAACCAGGGTCCTTGGCGCTGTAAGGCAGCAGTGCAAGCCACTGTGCCACCAAATTCTAAGGCATGTCTGTTCGAGACTGGAATTTGAAATCACTTGTGTGGAAATCGGAGTTCCACTGAGACCAGTCGGCTCACCGGGTGACAATCATCTGGGGGGGGTGGGGGGGGGGATTTGATGTGAAATCCACAGAAGCTCTATTCGGTGACATCTGCCCCTGGTTTCAGAGTAGGATGTGTCTGATTACAGTTGGCCTGTTTGTTTACAGGGAATGTGTACTTAGCGAGAACAATATAGTATTATATTCTGTCACTTGTGTTATCCTTAAAAACCTGTGTACATTTGTGAAGATATAGATAGGGTGAAGGATCATCTATTTGTATGATTGACAATAATTTCATGTTTGGTAATTTATTTTGTAAAAAGTGGTCTTCGGACTCCGTTCATTCCTGTTTCTAAATACAAGTTATGGTCTCTTGATCCAGGGTTCCATTCTTGGACCTTCTTAGTGCCAATCTGGCAATGCCAACTTGTGCTAAAGGGCAGTACTGGGGCAGCGCCTGTGCATGTCCGTCTCCCCTCCGGGGGCTATGTTTACCTTTGCGCACCTGCAGATATCCCTTCGATTGAATCTCATTTTTAACAAGTCGTTGTAAACCTTACTGATGTGACACGACTTTGGCAAAAATTTGAATATTTAATCATAGGGATCATGTGGTGGGGGGGTTGAATAATAATATTAAATCATATTTATATCTATTAAAATTAGGTACAGTGCGGCCCCGTTATAACGTGATGGTGGGGGTCCATAAAATGTTATCGCGAAAAAAGTGGGGTCACGCTAAATCGGGGTCGCGCTAAATTTGCCAATCATGAGCGGGAAAAAAAGGGTCCAATGATTCACTGCGTTATATCCGAATTCGCGCTAAATCGGGGCGCATTAAATCGGGGTTCCACTGTACTTGCCTTTTGAGGGTGGCGAGGGGGCAGGGAAAATGAGGAAACACGGGATAGAACATTTGGCTGAGCATTTAAAGGTCCATTGATCTCGGACAGCAATTTCCGGTCTTGGGGCGTGCATGGGTGGGAAATCCCACCACTGATCTCCCCAGAGTAATCCCCCTGGAATCTCTGCGTTTCCCGATTCTCTCTGAATTTTCCGCCAGCATTGCTATTCTCTCTGTCAACGAATGCAAACTGAAAATTGCCCCATGTGTTTTGTTTTGTGAGTGAGTCCAGAATGAGGGGTTACTGTTTTAGGACAGAGATTAAGAGAATTTTTTCTCTCAGTGACTTGTGCGATTTTGGGACACTCTGCCTCAGAAAGCGGTGGAAGCAGGGTCAGTGATTATTTTTAAGGCAAAGGTAGACTGATTCCCTTGCCAAACAAGAATGTAAGATTATGGAGTATAGATGGGGAATGTGGAACTCAACACAAACACACCAGCCACGATCTTATTGAATGGCAGGAAGAACTCAAGGGGCCAAATGGCCTACCTCTGCTCCTATTTTGTCTGTTTGTAGGTAAGAGTGTAACCAACTGAGCTGAAGTTGACAGGGAGTAAAGGTGGAACTGAACATTTCTGTTTTAGAAATATAGAGAAAGAAATGGGGGGATCTGATGTCAGTTAGGTGGTGAGGGGGGAACATCATTTCATGGATGGGAAGGATGGAGTATAAAACCCATCAACTTCTCGATTTCCCCATGTTAGGACCAGGGAGGGAAAAGCCAAGATAAACCTTCCCACCCTTGAGCAAATTGAGATCATTAAGTGGCCAATTAAGAGCCATCTAAGGGCCACTGCCCACCGTAGTGGACAGGCTGCCACGCATCCCCCTCTGATTGGGTTCGGGTGAGGAGGAGGAGTGGGGAGCAAGTGGTACCTCCTGCTCAGGCACTCTGTACCCAATGGATTGTTTCACAGGGCTGCCCTTGTTGGATGATACTCCCTTACTCTTTAAACTGACACTCCCTCCGCCTGATTAGCCCTGGCGAGACCCCTCACTTCCTTGTGTTCTGGGACTTCCAGTAATATTCCTCCTCTCAGGCTGCCTGCAGTGCTGACAATAGCCACAACTTGTTGTGGCATTTCTAACACTGAACAGCCGGCAGCCTCTGACGGGCAGTCCTTTGAGGCAGGCCATCCATTGTGAAGGTCCTAGGAACTCGGCACCATCAGATAGGTGTCTGATCACGTTGGAGCTCCTGGGAATGATGGTGGGGTTGCCGTTTTTCTCTCAAATTGGTGGACAAGATGACCACCGCAGCAATCAAATCCAACCCAGTGTCGCCACCTTCCCCAATAGGTGCCTCGATTTAAGAATCCACCCTCAGTACATAGAATCCCTACAGTGCAGAAGGAGGCCAATCAGCCCATCGAGTCTGCACTGACTCTCTGACAGAGATGCTGGAATTTTACTGCCTCGCCCACCCGAGGCTCGTAAGATCCCACCCGAGGCCAACAGAGAATGCCATTGTGTGAGCCTCACCCGCCCTGATTGTGGGGTGGGCGAGGTGGTAAAATTCCAGCCAGTATCTTACCCAGCCCACATTCCCGCTCGATCACATATTTACCCCGCTAATTCACTAATCTACACATTTTGAAACCCTAATGGGCAATTTAGCATGGCCAATCCACCTAACCTGCACATCTTTGGAGTGTGAGAAGAAACCTGAGCACCCGGAGGAAACCCACATAGACACAGGGAGAATGTGCAAACTCCACACAAACAGTGACCCAAGGCCGGAATTGAAACAGAGTCCTTGGCGCTGTGAGGCAGCAGTGCTAACTACTGTGTACTGAATTACTTCAGTACTCATTTTCTATCAGTGAAGTAAAATTTGTTATAGAAACTGATAATCATAATTATTGTAAGTCAAGATTGCCGTTGGCCTAACATTTTACACATTGGGTACCTAATTCCCCAAACCCCAACAAGACTCATCTTGAAATTACAGCTTTAGCATCGTGGCACAGTGGTTAGCACTGCTGTCTCACAGCGCCAGGGACCTGGGTTTTATTCCCAGCTTGGGTCACAGTCTGTGCAGAGTCTGCATGTTTTCTCCATGTCTGCGTGGGTTTCCTCCAGGTGCTCTGGTTTCCTCCCATAGTTCGAAAGATGTGCTGGTTAGTTGCTTTGGCCATGCTAAATTCTCCCTCAGTGTACCCGAACAGGCACAGAAGTGTGGTGATGAGGGGACTTTCACAATAACATTCATTGCAGTGTTAATGTAAGCTTACTTGTGACACTAATAAACATAAACAAACATTTTTAGTGACAACACTTCAATTGCAATATTTATCATCAAAAATTGCAAATCTTTTAAACTAATTTGCTGTAGCATATGAAGCTTGTGATACTTAAAACTTTGCACTTAATTTACGTTTTCCCCTATCTCTGTTTTTGAAAAAGACACATAACATATGCCTGGGGCTTAAGCTCAGTTCTCACCAATAGATGCGTTACACGTAAAATTACAGCACCGAGAAAGATTACGTTGAATTCATTCTTATTCTCCCTGAACATGACACAAGGATACTAAATTCAGTATTCAATAAACACTCAAATTTCATCCCACTTCAGAATTTTCCACTGTTCTGAATTCGGAAAGCTGCTGTAATGTTAGAACAGATTGACAAAAGATATTTTCATTGAAGGTTTCTGGAAGCTGTGTATGTTTAACACTGCGGCACGGTAGCACAGTGGTTAGCACTGCTGCTTCACAGCTCCAGGGACCTGGGTTCGATTTCCGGCTTGGGTCACTGTCTGTGTGGAGTTTGCACATTCTCCTTGTGTCTGCGTGGGTTTCCTCCGGGTGCTCCGGTTTCCTCCCACAGTCCAAAGATGTGCGGGTTAGGTTGATTGGCCATGCTAAAATTGCCCTTAGTGTCCTGGGATGCGTGGATTAGTGGGTAAAATATGTAGGGATATGGGGGTAGGGCCTGGGTGGGATTGTGGTCGGTGCAGACTCGATGGGCCGAATTGCCTCTTTCTGTACTGTAGGGTTTCTATGATTTCTATGACTGCTGCACGTATTATAGTCAACATAAGGGTGTAAGCTTGTTAATCACTTTTTACTTTATGTTTTATAATGGTGTGCCGCATGTTTTATTTCTGATACAGATTGCATTGCATAGCGGCATATTTAAATGGTTGGTGCATGGTCACATAATCAAAAGGAAACTCATGGTTAACTGCAGTTGTGGTCTAGGATCCTGCAATATGTAAGATTACCTCAGAATTACAAGATCTGCTTATCTTCCTGTCTGGACCACTGTGAAAATCCAATCCCAAACATACAGATTCTGAAATGTCAGCATGCTACGATAACACTGAGATACCCATCAGCCTGGACAAACACTGGCTTGAACTAAATCACAGGAGTTGCTTGGCCTACTGCTAATGGCCTTCTGAAAACAATGTTAAAAACCTGATATAAAAAGAAGTATTTTGAGAACTTCTGTTCTGAAGTAAAAGACTTGAACAATTTTTCCCAGCAGCATTGGGCAGCCAGTTAGGGCACTAAATAGGTCAACTAACCCTATTGTGGAAATGGAATGATATTTCTCCGATGCTGGACTGGCCCTTCACCATGTCAGGAACCCAGAAATGGAGCCCAGATGGTCTCGCAGCAGGAGACCTTTTAATAAGATGCCGGCAGTGTGCAGGTTTCCCTCACTAGAATGGTAGCTTTTGCAACCACTTCATAGAAGCCGATGGCTCAGCTAATTGTAGCTCTTGCTGCAATGGCAGCCACTGCTGTCCCACTGAAGGTTTCTTGATGGACCATGCTGAACAGATTTCCTGATGCTGGAACATGACCACCATCCCTAATTTGATGGGACTTTTGAAGGTGGCTTCTTAATTGTCCGCCTCTGTAAAGATCGCATTGACTGCTCCTCCATGGCCATTTCCATGTTCCTGACCTGGAATTAAAGCCAATACTGGGATTGTGGCCCACCCAGGAGAATTCAGCCTTATTTAACTGGAATAAACACTAGGAATGGTTCTGCCTTGTCTGGAGTCTTTGCTGAATTAGTTGATTTCAGTTAAAGCAATGGTAGGAATTGCTGCAATTGATCTCAACATCCCAGGGTCTCGCAGAGGAATACATGACTAGGAAAACTGCTCTTGTTTACTGTCCAATGACCCCTTAGCCACATTGACCCTCAATAATCTATTGAAGATTATTGTCAATAACCACTCTTAAGGTTCTCTGCAGGGTACCTGGCACTAATGGAGCTGAACATCAGTCAGACTGATTTTAGATATTGACTTTCAACATCAAAAGACATTTATGCATATATAGTGAGAAAATACGATTTATAATGTATTATGGTGTTTACTTTGCTCATCAACATTCGAGGACCAAGTTGTGAATTTTAAAAAATTGGTTGGTATCCAATAGGCTGTTGTCTTTTGGGACTTTAGCCTTTGTAATTTATGATGGTGAGTTATTTGCCCAGAACATTACTTGTTTTTCCCAAAAGGTAGTCAGATCTCTTTTCTAATAGAGCTTTCCATGCTTAAAGAAATAATGCCCATCAAAGTCAGCCTAAGGATGGTGGTGGAAGTGATTTACGTCCAAGTTTCGAGCACCGAATCATATTGTGATTTTTTTTAACCTTAGAAGAACATAATCTATGGTGGAGAATTAGTCATATTAGTTTTTAATAAAAATATTTTTCTCAGTATTATTTAAATTATGAATTGCTTCATGCACATTTCAGCTAACCATAAGCAAGTTTAATATCAACTTCCATTGCCCATCCAACATCCATTCAAATTATACTGTAGGTTTATTCAAAGAACAGGTTGTATTTACATTGCACTTTTAATGTTGCAAAAGCACCAGGATACTACCCAAAGAGAATATAGCTTCAGTGGACTCCAAGATGTTGGCAAAGTTGTTGGTGACCAACTGTTCAGAACAGTTCCAAATTCGATACACATCCAATGAAGTGAATTTCAAGAGGGGTACAATTTAGACAATGGCTACAGAATCATCATGCTCTCACTTAGCTGCAATGGTTATCTGCTGGTGTTGAAGTGAAGGAACTTCCATAGACAATATAGGCCGGTTTGTTTCTGGGCAGACTCATTTGCTCATTGAATTCAATGATGCACAACCAATGGTTCTCTTTCAGACTTGACTGAAGAATATGAATGGGCTGACCAATTTTCCCTGCAGCTAGCCTGAAAGCATGCAATGAGGGTCTCCTTTTGAACTTTCAAAAGTGCATATTAAACATTATCAATACAAATTGCCATTACATGTGAACAATTCACCAAACATCAAGGGAGGCCTATGAAATGATCCTCATCTGTTGAGAATTGTCGGTTGCTTTCCTCAGGTGACAAGATAAATGGAATAAAATTAAAGCTCTACCATTATCCCAAATCAGTCACCACACACCACTCCATCCTGCCAACCAGCTGATTTATCTTCCAATTTAACGAATTGTAAATAGAATAAAATGCTCAAGAAATTAAGTTGTGACAGGAAAGTGGATATCTGCAGATGGTATTTGGAACTTTTAACAGTCAAAACTGTTTAGAATTTGTCGAAAATCTCTACGAGAAAATATTTATGTTAAGTGGGTGATAACTTTTTTAAAAACTAAAAACTTTGTAAAAATGTATTTACTTTTATGTTTTAAAAATAAGTAGAAATAAGAAAAGACCATTCACACTTGTTTTAAGTTGTTTAGTTTATGCTCACCTCACTGTCATTTCTCGCATCTTGATTTTAAGCCCAAGGAATACATGTTTGGGAGACTCTATTTTTCACACTTTTTTGTTGCATTCATTGTGGTGTCACTAGATTGGTAATCCAAGTAAATACTTTCCTGGCACAAGTTCAAATTTAAATTCAGTTAATAAATCTGGAATTGAGAGCTAGTCTCAGTATTTATGACCATGGAACCATTGTTGATTGTTGTAAAGTTTAATCTGGTTCACTATCACAGAATTCTGACCACGCAGAAAGAGGTCATTCGGCCCATCAAGCCTGCACTGACAACATTCCCACTCAGGCCCTAACACAGTAACCCCACGTATTTACCCTGCTAATGCCCTGACACTAAGGGGCAATTTAGCATGGCCAATCAATCTAACCCCCACATTTTTCGAGTGTGGGAGGTAACCGGAACACCCGAAGGAAACTTATGCAGACACGGGGAGAATGTGCAAACTCCACACAGACAGTCACCTGAGGCCGGAATTGAACCTGGGTACATGATGCTGTGAGTGCCGCTAATGTCTTTCGGGGAAGGAAATCTTCTGGCTTTACCTGGTCTGGCCTACATGTTCACAGTAATGTGGTTAATTCTCAACTGCCCTCTGAAATGGCCCAGCAAGCCATTCAGTTAGAGGGCAATTAGGGATGGGCAAAAAATGTTGGCGTTACCAGTGACATCCACATCCCATGAAAGAATAAAGAAAAAATACTTGAAAATCAAGAGTGCTGAAATTGGATGCTGATTTCTCTATTTGATTTTCTAACGCACGATCTGATTGAACTACATTTCTGAAAAAATGTTGATACATTCTATTGTGTCCTACTCTTCTTTGAATGCTTGAAGCAAGCCTGAATATATCGCATTAGGTGGCAGCGTTGACCACTAAATGTTAATTGTTTTTGACTTTTAAATTGTCAGTTTTTTAAATTTTCCCTGTAGTTTTATTGAACTGGCTTTCTTAAAAATAAATAAATATTGGATATCTAGACAGATTTTTCCAGTCCCTTTGTTCACCAGTCTGTTTCTACAATCACAGTATAAGTTCCATTACCCCAGTGTTTACAGAGCAGGGACTCATGTGGTAGGATACAAAACATTTTCATTTGCAGGTGGCTCTGACATCCATCATGATGAAGTGCTTCGAAAGGTTAGTCATGGCACAAATCAATTCCAGCCTCCCAGACTGCCTGGATCCACTACAGTTTGTCTATTGCCGCAACAGGTCCACAGTAGACACCATCTCCCTGGCCCTGCACTCAATCCTGGAACACCTAGGTAACAAAGATACCTATGTCAAACTCCTATTTATTGTCTACAGCTCAGCCTTCAACACTATTATTCCTACGAAACTCATCTCCAAACTTGGTGGCCTGGGGCTCAGCTCCTACCTCTGCGACTGGATCCTGAACTTCCTAATCCACAATCAGTAAGAATAGGCAACAACACTTCCTCCACGATCATCCTCAACATCGGTGCCCCACAAAGCTGTCTCCTCAGCCCCTTACTTTACTCTTTATATCCCAGGACTGTGTGGCAAAATTCCCCTCCAGTTTGATTTTCAAGTTTGCTGATGACACCACTGTAGTGGGTCAGATCTCCAACAATGACGAGACAGAGTACAGGAAAGAGAGAATCTGGTGAACTGGCGTGACGCCAATAATCTCTCCCTCAATGTCAACAAAATGAAGGAGATAGTCATCGACTTCAGGAAGCGTAGTGGAGAACATGCCCCTGTCTACATCAATAGGGACGACGGAGAAATGGTCGAGGGCTTCAAGTTTTTAGGTGTCCAGATCACCAATAACCTGTCCTGGTCCCTTCATGCCAATGCTATAGTTAAGAAAGCCCACCAGCGTCTCTACTTTCTCAGAAGACTAAGGAAATTTGGTCTGGCTGCTAAGACTCACACCAACCTTTACAGATGCATCATGGAAAGCACTATTTCTGGTTGTATCACAGCTTGGTATGGCTCCTGCTCTATCCAAGACCGCAAGAAATTGCAAAGGGTCGTGAATGAATCCCAGTCCATCACTCAAACCAGCGTCCCACCCATTGACACTGTCTACACTTCCCGCTGCCTCGAAAAAGCAGCCAGCATAATGAAGGACCCCACGCACACTGGACATACTCTCTTTCACATTCTTCCGTCGGAAAAATTCACAAAAGTCTGAGGACATGTACCAGCCAACTCAAGAACAGTTTCTTCCCAGCTACCATCAGATTTTTGAATGGACCTGCCTCGCATTAAGCTGATCTTTCTTTAAACCCTAGCAAATGACTGTAACATTACATTCTGCACTCTCTCCTTTCCTTCTCTATGAATGGTATGATTTGACTGTATAGTGCGCAAGAAACAATACTTTTCATTGTATACCAATGCATGTGACAATAATGAATCAAATCAAGAATACAGAGGGGAGAACTATATCTCAAACTCAGATAAAAGTATGGTCTCCTGCACCAAGGTGGCATTTCCATTTACTGCACAATCCATTACTGCGATGACTGGGGAAGCTTTCCCAATTAGTGGCATTTATTGCTGGACTATGTCTGTTTTTTGTTGAATCAACATGCTGGAAGTGAACCAAATAATTTTAAAAAATCAGGCTTAAACAAAAACTTAACAAATCCATGCTGCTCAGAAGAATAAATAGCAAGCAGGAGCGTGCAACTCTGGCAACATAAAGTGTTACAGGTCACAAAATACATAAAACGTATCTGGTTTTAGCATACAAAATGGCAATATTTCAATCCTGACAAAGTCCAGAGATGCTGAACCTTGAACTGAGCTTCCTCCCCCACACCCTGACATGCAACCTGTCTTTGCAAAGACTTTTCCTTTTCCATTACTAAAAACTTCATCTGTATTCTCGGTGCCTTGGAATGTAATTTCTCCAATGCTTTCACATGATGAAAAAGAAACCTTACTGATGCCCCTGCAAATCCTCCCCCCACATCACCAGTTGTTTCTCTGCCAACCTGTGGGAGAAATGGGTGTGGTGGGGGGCATGTTTCCTGCTTAGTTACCACCCTGGTGCAAAGATACTTTTAAAAACAGCACGGAAATAAAACTAAGATGAGAGACTAAATATCAATTTCACAATTGTAGGAGTTTGGAAGAGATGCATCAAATTGCGTGAACTTCAGGAGCACAGTTAGTGGCATTATCTGGACCCCTACGTTATGATAATGGCTCCTAAGTCCTACTCCTGAGTCCCTCTATTTCTCAGTATGGGTATTTATTTTGAACATGGTGCAAAAATGTGTAAAGGGACAACAAACACAGTGGAGCATTGGAGCAGATGGAGTCTTTGCATCAAAAATTGCCTTTAGTAACTATGGGAGGAATTTCAGCCCCCTCACCCCCACAGTGTGTTTTCCAGCAGCAGAGGTGGCTCACCATGGCCACCGGAGGGGTCTTCTGGTTTATAAACAATATTGAAATTATTCATCTGACTTCTTCCTTCTCTTTGTTATTCTCTCTCTATCCATTTTATTTACTCTTTATCCAATCTGTCTTTCTTTGCTTTTAATTTACTTTCTGTACAGGATTTGATGCATAATTTACTATTGTACAGGGGCTATGACACACTCTGTGGGGGTGATCCTGAGCCTGTGTTCACCGTCCGTGCAAATGCCAGCGGGGGCTCAAGATCCTGAAGTCGTAGTTCTCACCGGCAAAAACACGATTTCTGATCTTCCCTCCTCACCAGCGACGTACTCAGGTTTGTGCCCTACATGGATCTGAATAGATTTAAATGTTATTAATCTGCCCCCTCACCAGATATTGACACTGTCATGTCGGCACAGTTTCCAACAGGTTCACAGGCATGAACCTATTATGGGGGTCTCCTTGGAGGTTCAAAGATAAGTATAGCCCCCACAGGGCCAGAGGGACATGGGCAGATGCACTGTCCCTTGGCACAGGTTAGCACTGCCTGGTTCATGCTAACCTGGCAGGACCAACCTGTGCCAAGGGGCAGGCCCCATTGGGAGCCTCATGGTTGTGGAATGGGTGGTTGGCGGGGGTGTCGGGATTCATTTAGATGTGATGGTTGTGGCCAGAAGCTGACGGAGGAGCTGGGGGATGCCAGCAATGGTCGTTGCGGGGAGGGGGGGGTGAGTGACGGCTCAGACTGTAGGGTGAGGGGGCGTGGCGAGGATGAGAGGCTGATGATCAGGTGGGAGGAGAAGGGGCTGATGATTGGGAGGAAGGGAGAAGGACCAGTGATCGAGGTGGGGGGTTGAGATTTATACATGTTCTGTTTGGAACACCCCTTGTAGATGACACCCAAGCTCAGTGCATCTAGGTTTTGTCAGTGTGTTTAGGCCCTGGCCCCGTGAATGACGGCGTGAATCACATCCCCTTGATTTTTTTCTGGCAGAATGTCTGCATTAGGGGTGGGCCTGGGACACCCTGAGGCCTCTGTGGAGGGGTGGTGGAGGGCGGGGGAATGGGGGAGGATTATTGCAGTTCTGATTGAGGTGCCTTTAAAGATGGCACCCCGATCTCTGAGCACCAGGGTTTTGCTGGCGTATTTAGCACTCCCCCCCTCTCTCTCTCCCCCCCCCCCCCCCGCATATGATGCTGTGCATCATGCCCCCTTGATTTCATTGGGCAGAGTGTCATAAGGTCTGAAGAGAAAACGGACTGGTTTCTCTGGAGAAAAACACGCCGGTTTTCACATTTGTAACAACACTCTGCTATTTTTTGGTCAGATTTAGTCAACTATTCTTATAATATATGGGGTTGTCGGAGCACGGGATTGATGCAGGCACAAAATTCAGCGAGAATCGAGGTTTTCTCCAGCGAAATCCTGTTTTCTGATTTTCCCCAGCCCTCGCTGGTGATGCCCTAGGGTTCACGCCAATAAAGGTGGAAACCTCATTTAAATAGATCTTGATAAATTTTAATTTGATTAACAGGTTCCCCCCACTGTATGATTCCCCCTCATTAAATAACCATACCTCATGGATGTGACATACGAGATTGAAGAATTCCAGCCTTTCTCTGTGCTGAACTGACCCACAATAGTGTTGAACTTCGAATCCAAGGCCAAAATTTCCGGCTGTTCCCGCCGGCGATATCTTCCGGTCCTGTCGATGGCAACCCTCCCTCCCCCTTCCCCACCCCGCCCCCCCACACCCTAGATTCCCCAGCAGTGGAGGGTGTGAACAAAGGGAAAACCCGTTGACAGCGGAAAGACTGGAAGATGTCACATCCCTTGAAACTAATTTTTAAAAATTAACTTTGATAGATTTTAAGAGACTACCTGAAAATGCAGTTGAAGCCTTGAGGATTTCATGTCTCATCCAAAATGGATCACTTCCAAAGTGTGACATTCAATTAGTTCTGTTCTGAGGTGTCAATCTTGATTGTCCACTCAAGTTCTACAGTTGGGCTTGAACACACATCCTCTCTCAGAGGTATGACTGCGAACAATTAAACCTGATTCCCTATCTGAGTACCGAATGCCAGCATTGGGTAAATCTCAAGCTCACAACAAGAGTGGTCCTATTTACCTTAAGTCAATCACATCCTTAATTTGGCCACTGCTGATGTTTTTTGTTGCCATCAGTTGGCAGGTCTCAGAATCATTATCACCAGATTCTAGGGTGGCAAGGTGCCACAGTGGTTAGCACTGCTGCCTCACAGCGCCAGGGATCCAGGTTCGATTCCCAGCTTGGGTCACTGCCTGTGCAGAGTCTGCACGTTCTCCCCGTGGCTGCTTTGGTTTCCTCCGGGTGCTCCAGTTTCCTCCCACAGTCTGAAAGACATGCTGGTTAGGTGCATTGGCCAGGCTAAATTCTCCCTCAGTGTACTCGAACAGGCACAGTGTGTTAATTAGGGGATTTTCACAGTAACTTCATTGCAGTGTTAATGTAAGCCTACTTATGACACGGGTAAATAAATTGTATTTAGATATATATATATATATAATCAGATATATATATATATAAAATGGAGACACTGTTTTGTAAAAGGAAATACTTAATGAATCTGCATTAGCCCTGTTATTCTGTAGAGCTTTCCTCTATCATCATTTTTACAGGATTAATGTGGAAAGCAAAAACCATTGATTTTAAAAGGTGCAAATAGAGAGACGATAGACATTTAGGACTAACAAATTCAGACACTTGGAGCAGGATTTTACAGCCTTGTTTGTCCCGAAACCATAAAATCCCACCCGAGGTCAACGGACCTTCCCATTGTCCAGCCCTGGCCCACTCTGATTCCTGTGGTAGATGGGATGGTAAAATTCCAGCATGTTGGCATGTTCGTGCCTAGCTATTTACTGGGAGAGCTGCACTTTCCACCCATCTTCCCCACACTCCCCTGTCTCTCCGAACCAACCTGCAAATGCCCTGAAAACCAATATTTATTTCATATGCTCTGAATTATCACCATACAGTCAATTAATTTAGATCATCTTCTGGCTAAAGATTGATCGCAGAATAATTTCTCAGCTGGAGTTACCCCCACAGACATACCCAATCTGAATCCTTTTAAGATGTACTGAAATTAAGCTCATTCACAAAATGCATTCCTCATAATTAACTTGCCCTTCTTTGAAAACTGCATTAACGTATTCCTCCCTGAGTTGAAAATATCTGGGAGAGCTGAAATTTAATTTGTCTACACTGCCATCAACAATGCTATAAAACAGTTACAATCAAACGCCTCTGTATTCAGTCAACATTAGCATATAAAAACCATGTTTCATTTCAATTGGAACAGACTCACTAATACATATGTAATTTTACTCTCAACACCCACACAAACCACCTGTCTGGGTTCTACACTGAACCTCTGTTGAACAATCTGTTCTTTCCTGTCTGAAGTGAAGTGATTAGCCCTCCCATGTGTTGCTAGTCGTAATAAACAATAATTAAATCAATAACCTAGATGTAGACACAGATACATTTTTGTCAGTGATGCAAGGGAAAATGTGGGAGTATTACTGCATTTGAAATCTTTGATCAACTGGATCTTAAAAATTAGAGATGGACAATTCAGACATTGAATCAGGAAAGAGTCCTTCATTTGAAGGGGACTGGAGATCTGGAGCACTCTGCACCCAAAAACTAGAACAATCGAAAAAAACGTTAAATTTTTTAATTCATTCATTGGACATGGGCATCGCTGGCTGGGCCAGCAGTTATTGCCCATCCCTAGTTGCTCTTGTTCAGAGGGCAGTTGAGAGTTAACCACATTGCCGTGGCTCTGGAGTCACATGTAGGCCAGACCAGGTAAGGACAGCAGATTTCCTTCCCTAAAGGACATTAGTGAACCAGGTGGGTTTTTCCGACAATCAACAATTGTTTCATGGTCATTAGTAGATTCTTAATTCCAGATTTTTTATTGAATTCAAACTCCACCAGCTGCCACGGTGGGATTTGAATCCGGGTCCCAGAACATTAGCTGAGTTTCTAGATTAATAGTCTAGCGATAATACCACTAGGCCATCGCCTCCCCCAGAATATGAGAATGACAGATTTTTGTTTGGTAAGGGAAGAAAGGCATGTCAGAAAACAGCACTGTGGGTGTACCTACACCTCAGGGACTGCAATGGTTCAAGAAGGTGATTAGCCACTACCGTCTGAAGGGCAACTAGTGATGGGCAATAAATGCTGGCCAAGCCAGTGACACTCAAATCCCATAAATTATTTTTTAAAATGGATTTACAATGCAGAGCAGCCATGATCTAATTGAACGGAGGAACATGGGTCTGTAGAAGGGCCATTTTGATCTGAAATAATGGGTGGGGTTTTCCACATCTCCCACCGCATGCGGCCTACTATTGACTGGTGGTGGGATCTTCTGGTCCCGCCGCTGTCACTTTGATTATCTATTTCATGCACCATCCCCAGTGCAGGGAAACCTACAACAGGGGTTCGCCACCATCAATGCGACCAAAAGATCCTATTGGCGGGAACAACTGGAAAATTCCAGCCATTGCAATCAATATAAATAATCCCCAAGCAGGGACAGAGTGTAATATTGCAAAATTTGTGGATGATACTAAAATACGTGGGAAAGCAGGTAGCGAAATGGATATAAAGACGGCTAAAGATAGGCTTGGAGAATGGGCCAAAATTGGGCAGTTGGATAGGTATGAGGTTATCGATTTTGGCAGAAAAAATAGAAAGCCAAATTATTATCTAAATTAAAATGCGTCCGGGCAGAGGGATCTGGGTGTCTATGTTCATGAATCGCAGAAAGTCAGTATGCAGCACGTAATAAAAAAGGCAAATGGGATGTTGGTACTTATTGCAAAAGGGCTGTAGTATAAAAGTAGAGAAGTGTTGTTGCAATTGTATAGGGTGTTGGTAAGACCTCATCTGTAGTAGTGTGTCCAGTTTTGGTCTCCTTATTTGAGGAGGATGTGATTGCATTGGAGGCAGTTCAGAGGAGGTTCACCAGATTTATTCCAGGGATGAAGACGCTGACATTTGAGGAGAGATTAAACAGTTTGGGCTGATACTCGCTGGAGTTTAGAGGGATGAGGGGATCTGATTGAGCTATATAAAATTTTAAAAGGGATTGATAAAGTAACTGTGGACTAAATGTTTCCTTTTATGGGGCAATTTAGAACAAGAGGTCACAGGTATAGATGGAGAGGCAGTAGATTTAATACTGAGATGAGGAGGAACTACTTTTTGCAGAGGGTGGTGAATTTGTGGAACTCACTGCCCCATTGTACAGTGGAGTCTGAATCATTGAATGGCTTCATGAAAGAGATAAATATATTTCTAATAAAAAAAGGGATAAAGAAATATGGGGAACAGGTGGGGAGGTGGATTTGAGACCAGGGAGAGATCAGCCATGATCTGTTTGAATGGCGGGGCAGGCTCGAAGGGCTGAATTTGCCTACTTCTGCTCCTAATTCCTACGTTCCAATGTTAACCCTTGTCCTCGCCACAGATGCCACCAGACCTTATCCAGCATTGTCTGGTTTTATTTCAGATTTCCAGCATCCGCAGTATTTTGCTTTCATATGGTAGAACAAACTCGATGGTTTGAATAGCCTCCTCCTGTTCCCAGGCTATCGTAAATTTACCATTGTTCAGGACAGAAGAGGTATCTGTAATCAAAGAGGAAATTGAGTCTTTTGAAGACAGCTTTAGAATAGAAGAGTTGTGGAGACGAGTTACAGACCCCATACAGTTTGGGCCAATGGTGTGTAGGATGTCAGAAACAGCCGCCCAAAGATGCTAGCAGGGAGTTTGACCAATGTTGATGATCTGATCTGATTTAAATATAATGGTGGAGCGCTCGGGTTAAGTGGGCACCAGCAAGCGGTAGGGTTCTCAGAATCCTCACTGAATCAAACTGATTGCGGTATGCAAAAAGGTTGGTGTGTGATGGCAGAGGTGAGGATAGGGTGTTGGTGTGGGGAGGAAAGGCAATCTTTGTGGGAGCAAGAGAATCATTCTAGTGCCACATAATCTTACCAAATTTCCCCACGACATTTTTGGCATGCTCACCGGAGAATCCAACAAGAGTCCCCAAATGGCTTTTACACCAACAGTTTCCCATTCCAATTGTCCCTGCCAATGAAGTAATAGAGTTCCCACCAAGAAAGGTCAGGAACCCCATTGCCATGCATTTATATCAACTTAGCAAGCTGCCCCACTGTATCATCCCCACATGTTAGGATTTTCCTCCTCATAGCTGGGGTTTAGAATATGTCCTGACAAACATGAACCTGGCTAAGAGAACCCATCGGGCATACACAAGGAAGCACAGACCCCAAAGGGAAAGGATCTTGCATGGGCATTATCCTGGCAGTGTCCCCAGCACAGGGACAGTGCCCCCGACACTGCCAAGGGGTACTTCTGGGGAGGGAGGGAATTCTGTTGGGGAGGTCTTTGGAGAGGGTGGTTCCCATGTCTGTGGAGGGCTCGCTTCCTGTGTTCATTGAGTGGAAGTTCCCCATGTCAGTAAGGGAGTTTTCCTGGGGGCGGGGGAGAGAGTGAAGTATGTGTGTGGGGACGGAACACCCCATGTCCATGAGGGGATCCTTTTCTTCAATTTGTTTAGAATGGGGCGCCCTTTTTAAAGGGCAATCTCTTGAAAGCCAATGTTCCCGAGCCCTCCCGCCTGCATGATGTTATGGGACACGTCCCTAGCATTCTTTTTTAACTAAGTGTCAAAAGATATGGTGCGAAAAGCCAGCAGTGGAACCAGCAGGAGGCAAGAAGCTTTTCCTGTCTGAGGTGACACTTCGTTAGAAAATGATAAAATTTCACCACAGTATTTATATTATTAGTCAAGTTATTTTCTGGTCAATGGTAACCACCCAGATATTGATATTTGGCAGGGGGGGGGGGGGGGGGGGGTCACAGGGGCGGTGGGGTGGGATAATTCAGTGATGGTTGGACCTGAGAAGGCTTGTCTACAATTCTCTATTGACAGCTTAGCCTCACCACAAAGTGGGAATCTTTTGACCATGTGCCAAACAACCTGGGGAACATCTATACAGGAATCCACATCTGTGCAGAGCCACTCGATGCCCTAGTTGAACTGACCACGGAGAACAGAGCAACCGCAGCTCCCTCTTTAGAAAATATCATAGAAACATAGAAAATAGAAGCAGGAGTAGGCCATTTGCCCCTGCGAGCCGCTCTGTCATTCATTTTGATCATGGTTGATGCCCATTGTCATCAGCTCAGCCAAAGCACCATGACAAATATGAATGGAACACTGCAGATTTTGGGTTTCAAGTCACTGCATCATGCAACTTGTACGATTACACACATTTATTATATTAGGAAAAGCTTTCATTCAGAACTGCTGTCTTACGTTATTGCTCCCTCTCTTCTGCCTGCACCATATGCTCCACTGACGTGCAATGCATAGCTAACTACAGTAATCCAAAGAGACCTTGGCAGTGCTGTACTGTAGCAATCCCCCTCTGATGTGCCATGGTATCCGGATTGCTGTCTGTGCACTTTGATGGTGTGCTTGATTATGACTCTGGTATTAATGGTTGCAGACCAGCATCACATTGATGAAATGGTAATCTTTTCTGTACATGAAAGGACTAACACTGGGATTAGGGGTGTTCATTGCACTGAATACTGTCAACAAAGTCTTGCACTTTGGGGAATCGTGTCACATCACAGAAATGGAGGTGGTTACCCGACTGCTGATTGTTTTCCAAAGGAAAACTGAAGCTTTCACTGGTCTTGGTAAATAATACATCAAAGTTGCATGATGCAATGTGCACTGAAGCCTGAAAAATATGCCAGAAATATCCCATTGTTGCTTGCTAGGAGCCTACAGCAAAGAAGCTCTGCACAGCTGTAACCTTAACCTTCACAAGCACAGAGAGAACTACTACTGTTGCAGAAGTGGCTCCCAAGTCTGGCTGCAGGGCTTATTATGTTCAGTTATGACCTCATCTGGGAATTTTAGTCCTTGTATTGAGGGGGTTCGAACATGTCTGGAAACACATCTGTCTGGCAGAACTTCCCTGATCCCCTTCCATCAAAACCTACAAATATTGTGGCAGGCCCAGAGGGGTAACAATATCTCCTCTCAAATTAGCTCGCTAACATGGTTCAATGGGCAAGCAGGCACTAATAACCGAAGCAGCAAACTGTTGAAGCTGACAGAAATTCTCCAAAATGTTTCACCACCTTCCATAATTGTCAAAAAATGGAAACGTGAAAGAAATGTTAACGTTAAAACAGGTATAATAAAAACTAAAGCAAGGACTCGGCTGTTTTATCAGCATTGGTCATGGTGTTTTGCCTGGGGTTATGACATTTGGTTATTTGCTAAAAGGGTGCAGCAGTTCAGGATGTCCCTCAGCTTAGTGAGGAGGTCCATTGGCACCACACAGTTATGAACTCCTTCTCAGATGCTCCTTAGATTGAGTAGTGTTCAGGTGTTCCACTCATATAATGAAGAATAATTTACATCTGATGTGGAGTATTAATTATTCTAGAACACAACTGCTGTGCCAGTTTTGAGCACTTCCATGTCAAAGTATTGCATTAAGTGTGCACGAAGCTTTCTTTAAGCTTTAACAACCCATTGGGTTGGGAGCTGGTGCATGATGTACAGCATCACCAAGCTCACTGATGGTTACATCATTGACCCCTATTAAAAGGTCAAGCAGAGACCTAGACTAGGTCTGTTTCCTACCACCCTGAACTGATGATTATGATGTGAGAGAACTTTGTATTTTCTCCTCCACCCTTTGAGGTTTCCACCCTAGTATCTCAGCTCTGACCAAAACATAATCGGAAAGGAAGTAAGATCCATGTTCCATGGTACAGCACTTTTGTATATTGTTTCCCAGCACCTGTGAGCCTCATGATTAGGTGGCACATATGTAGTGTAAAGGATTGTAGGATTAAGCCAAGGAATGTGTCTTCATAATCAGTCTCTGTTCATCTCTCTCTCTCCCTCTCTCGATGATTTCTAAAGCATTTCCTCTGAGTCTGAAATGAGTTTCCCTCATGTTTGCTGATTGCAGCTCCCTGGATAGCAGATCTACTGCACTAGTGTAATCTTTTCATGGGGGAAAAATGCAGATTAAAAAAAGACTGTATTGTGCCTTCCGGGTTTTCTTTGCCAGCTGTTATGCATTTTGTCATTTACATTGAGTGCTGATGTTTTCAACTGCATTTAAGATGGTCATACCAACAATAGTCTTGTTTATCCCATGCATAGAAATTTTAAGTGATATGAAATAAGCTCTTTAATTTCAAAAACACCAGGGAATAAAATCTATCCAGATCTCATAGGGCCTATGGAGAATTTAATGACAACTCAGCACAATATTCTGTTACGTTTGTAGGACATCATTTTATGAGACTCCAGTCCCATCACAGAACCTCATCCGTTTGAAGCAGAGGTTCCAAATCCAATTCTTTACCCATACCTACTGGTGCACTAAGGCAGACTTTGTCTGTTTCCATGGCTAGTTATTCCCAGAACAAGTCGCTAGCCTGTTGTCAGTTGTTTACAGTTTAAGAGGCGCCGTTCCACATGAAGTGTGGCTGACCAGAGGTCTCTCCAGCCATTGGCATGTTGCAAGGATTTGGAGGTTGACATCCAAACTGTTTGACCGCATTATGAATGTACCTATCTTGGCCATCAGGTCCTGAGGTGGGACTCGAACCCAGAATTTCTGGCTCAGTCAGGGGTGCTACCCCCACTGCACCACAAGACTTTCTCAGAGGCAGAGGCGCAGCTTGAAAAAAACTCTTTCCATGCACATGACTGCGATCAGTCTGTTAATTTTATTGACTTTTCTGTCTAGTAAGAATGAATATCCGATTCTAAGCTCCAAACCTATTAAATGTGGAATATAATATCAAAAATCAGACAGCATGTTTTCAAATCAATTGAAGGACAAGCGTTTAAATTTAGTGTGACAAATTCTGTACTAACCACCAGTCCCAAATTATTCCCAAGATGCACTCATGTGAAGGTTTGTACAGTAGCATTCTTTCTTAAAATCTGCCCATAGTTTTTGTACCCTAGTGTATGGAAATGTGGGGTGTTACTACAAGTTGGAAAATTGCAGCATTTGAAATGTGAGAGCTCAGATATGGGGCACAGAGATATAACAAAAGGGTGAATTTAAGAGGTGAGGTTTTGCACAGTGAATGGTTCGGGTTTGCAATGCTCTGCCTGGAAGTGTGCTAGAGGTAGGTTTAATCGAGGCACTTAAGAAGATATTAGATGATTACTTGAACAGAAACAGTGCGGGGCGGGGGGGGGGGGGGGGGTGCACGATCTTGAGCCCACATTTATCATCTATTTGAATGCGGACAATGGACAATGAACCGGAACAGCCGATAACAGACCATTGTCCACAGCAAACTACCCAGCCTTCAGGAGAACAGTGACCACGACACCACACAACACTGCCACAGCAACCTCTGCAAGATGTGCCGGATCATCGACACGGATGCCATCATCTCATGTGAGAACACCATCCACCAGGTACATGGTACATTCTCTTGCAACTTGGCCAACGTTGTCTACCTGATACGTTGCAGGAAAGGATGTCCTGAGGCATGGTACATTGGGGAGAACATGCAGACGCTACAACAATGGATGAATGAACACCGCTCAACAATCACCAGACAGGAGTGTTCTCTTCTTGTTGGGGAACACTTCAGCAGTCACGGGCATTCAGCCTTTGATCTTCGGGTAAGCGTTCTCCAAGGCGGCCTTCACGACACACGACAATGCAGAGCCGCTGAGTAAAAACTGATAGCCAAGTTCCGCACTCATGAGGACGGTCTCAACCGGGATCTTGGGTTCATGTCACACTATCTGTAACCCCACGACTTGCCTGGGCTTGTAAAATCTCACTAGCTGTCCTGGCTGGAGACAATACACATCTCTTTAACCTGTGCTTAACCCTCTCTCCATTCACATTGTCTGTACCTTTAAGACTTGATTACCTGTAAAGACTCGCATTCCAACCATTATCTTGTAAATTGAGTTTGTATCGATATATGCCCTGTTTGTGAACAGAACTCCCACTCACCTGATGAAGGGGCTGTGCTCCGAAAGCTTGTGCTACCAAATAAACCTGTTTGACTTTAACCTGGTGTTGTGAGACTGCTTACTGTGCTTACCCCAGTCCAACGCCGGCATCTCCACATCTTGTCATTTGAGGACAGTATTGGGCTCAGGCATACAAAACACTTAAGTATAAGTGTAATGGCATAGCACTGCACTGGGACTGGGACCCTGTTATCTGCAGCTGGGTGAATTACAAATTTTATCTTCTCCTCAATGCTGTCGGTATGATCGTTTCCGAATGTCTCAGGTTTCCTTCTCAAACTTTTATCAACTCAAGTAAATATCACTAAATTTGTGCATGTGTAATTTCAGAGGAAGTCTTTTTTTTTGTTGATGAGATAGCTCTACCCACTATAAAATTGCTGGCATCATGTTTCCACTGGAGGCAAGTGCTTCCTGAGTATATGTCATCATTGATAACTTTCTGCAAGCATTCTCAATTTTTAAAAATAAATCATTGCACATCTTTCTTTCATCTTCTCATCCCCTGTGGTTGTGTCCCCAGCTTTCCATATATTCCCATTACAAATCAGCAGCTGTTAGGCAGCGAGGTTTGGCTGCAAGTTGGCAGAACAATACATTGCACTGGGGAGTGGAGGAACATGGAGCCAATTCCCCACTCTAAGGAGCTGTCAATCTCAGCCATCCTTTATAATGATGAGCTGAAGAAAGGCCAACTGTCTCACTGTGGGTTACATAGAAAAAAAATGGATGTCTCTTGTTCACCACATTAGCACTATGGTCAGTACAATGGTGACATTCACAACAGTGTCAAGACAAGACTACATGTGAGGTCAATTTATATAAGGGTGGGCTGCCCCTGAAAAATAATCACGATCATAAATACCACTATTTTTCTCCTCCTGAATTTTTAGATTGGAGAACCATTACTAGCATTCCCCTCTCTGAGAAAATTTTAATCACTCAATAATTGAAAAAGTTACTACATTCAATCCTACTTGGTCATGAGCAATTAGTAACTTGCAACTGCTTTTATGATGCATTTTACTGGATTCCAAAAATTCAGTACCCATGGCCCAACCTCTGCTCTTTATGCTGGTAAATCCATTCTCTATTGCTTGGCAGCAGAGTGAATGAACTTGAGTCTATGGGACTGCTGTCAAGCTATGGAAAACACATTTAACACTATAAACAGCAGGAGTTGATTCACTCAACTTGGATTCCCAGAATCCAAACTTAGACAAAAAAGCAGTTTATAACACTTCAAAGAGATGTGAATGCCTCCCGTGATGGACTGATTCATTACCCAGCTGCAGTCTTGCGTTTGTTAAGGGAAAATGGTTGTCTTTGTTCGTAACCTTTTTTATCATCAGGTTTTTTTGTTGACATGGTACTTTGATGTCTTTTTCAAGAAAAGTTCTTGGTCTAAGCCAATCAGTGTCAGTAATCCTGAGTCTCCACAATTGGTGAATACCTGCTGAGTTAGTCGATCTTGACTTTTTTTTAACTCTTTGTTTCTTTCTTTCCTGTGACTCAAACATTGGTGCATTCCTCGAATGAACATGTTGCCCCAGAAGAGTTTCCCTTGTATTCAGATAATTCATGTTTTAAAAACTTTTACCACATCATTTGCTGTTGTGGCGTACTTGGTTCACTCTGCTCTTGGGAAAGCTAACAAGATGGATTACTTTTCTGAAAGGTTTTCTGTGAGTTTTCAAACTATGGGTTCAATGTTTAGTTTATTTCATATGACTGTAATGAAAATCCTGTAACTTCATATCAGCAGCTGTTGCAATTACATTGTTGTGTGCATTTAGTGCAAGTCTTTCTTGATTTGATTTGCTTCACAATCTGGAGGTGAAATCTTATTTGAGGTGAGATTGGTGCATTTCCGAGGTACCCTGCCACACAGCAGAAATTTTATCAAACACTTTCCAAACTGTTGGAAAAGGTACAACTGTGTGGATCAAAGCTTCCTTCTTGATCACAGTTCCAGCAAAGGAAGTCAAAGAAAGAATATTGATCCATTTTCATTTAAGTTTGATTCAGTAGACACTGTTTAGAGGTCTGTAGACAAGCTCCTACCTTTGATGTACTGTTAATGTTCAAGGATCTCTTTCTAACTCACACAAAATACTTGCCAGGATTTTCCTCTCTCATTTTTGTCGGTCTGGTTCGGTGATGGGAGCATAAAATCTTGTGAGATGGCCAAATCGCGTTTCATGCCTACATAAAAATCACGGACTTCCTGATGAAGTATTGCACACTGGGACAGTCTTTAAAAATGGCACCCCAATCTTTGAAAATCAAAGTTGCTGGTGGAGCAGGCTCAATCAGAGCCCGGCTTGCTGGCGTGACATTGCGGGGCCCACTCTTTGCTGGTTTCTTTTCCATGTCCTGAACGATACACCAGTCAAAGCTGCCATTGGTGCCAGTGGATTCAATGCCTTTTTCCCACCCATATCGGCCTGTGCTGAATTTAGGGAAAGTTTCACCCACTACACCCACTACTTTTACAATATTAGTAACTTAATTCTACTGTAACAATATACACATTACATCGCTCTGATAATTTTGAACTACTTAGTTCAGCATTATGATGTTTCAGAAGAAGTGCTGAAAATCTAGCCTTGCTTTCAATTTGGCATTGCATTCTGCACTGCATGTAATAGCATATGTTTATTTCAGCTATTGCAGTTGATTCAGAATTTAGATGTTACTGTTCATCTTCCCCAGTTCTTTGAGTGAGTTACGTCCTCACGAAAAATAACCCATGATTGTCACACCTCCACAGGGAAGCGAGCTGCAGCAATACGTTTAAAACATGTTAAACAACCAATGGGGGAACCAGGGATTTTGTATATTATATAATGACAAAGGACTGAAGATTGTGGGAGTGTCTGGGTCACTGGCTGGAGAGCCAGCAAGAGAGCTTTCTCTCACTTCTCTTCAGGAAGGCACTTAACAGACCACTGGTGAACCTTCCTTCTGGATCAAGGACCAGGGGAGCGGATGCCCCATCTGCTGAGAACCACTGGCTAGAGTCTGATGGCTCTATTCAATGGCAGTGGCTGGTATGTCACCCAACCTGAAGGCCTTGGATTATAGCTAGAGCTGCGATGAGTGATGGTGGGGGGAGGGGTTGCCATGGGGAAGGAGGAAAGAGAAGTCGGGGGAAAAGGGAAATCGGCAGTAAGGGCGGAAGGGAGGGCTGCCTCTCAGTTTTCCGTGTTCCCTTCTCAATGCTGGGTCTTCGATTAGTTAACTAATTAACCAATTGGCAGCAGGATGGGATCCACATGCCCTCGTGCCATGAACCTAATCAGGACTGTGACTGTGGGTGGTGGGGTCATCAGACAACCCCCTCCACCTGATTAAAACCCCTCTCCCGATCCACCACCAAACTCACCATGGGGGAAGGTACAAGGTTCTGCCAAAAATTGTAATGGACCTCTCATATCACAGACAGAACACACAAAAACAAAATGGTCACTTAGCTCTTCAAGCCTCTTTTTGCTATTGACCAGCACATCCTGCTCTACCACTGACTCAAATTCAGTTTATTTCCTCAAAAAAAGATTCGGGAAGATTTCTACTTTTGGCAAAAATTAAATCAAGTAAGACTGATAATATAAAAAGGATTTGTCAGTATCTGAGATATGCTAATGGTACTGAATACTGTGCAATCATCTGAATATCTTCCCGCTTTTAACCTTATGATGGAGGAAAGGTAATTGATGAAGCAACTAGGAACGGTTGGGTTAAATCGCTGAGGAACTCCTGCTGTGATGTCGAGGAGCTGAGATGATTGGTCCTCCACCACCACCTTCTTTTCTGCCATGAATGACTCTTGCCACCAGAGAGATTTCCCCCAGATTTCCATTGGGTGGGATTTCCCATGTCCCCCCCACCCCCACACCCTTGTCGTGTTTCATTAGCTGACGTTGGGATCTTCTGATCCTGCTGTTGTCGACAGGATTTCCCATTCTATGCACCCCTTGCCGCCGGGAAACCTGCAGCAAGGGTTCACTGTCAGCAGGACCAGCTGGCGAGACTGGCCAGCCATTGACTTTTATTTTACTCAGACACCTTGACACCATACATATTCACAAGATGCAAAGGCAGACAATCTCACCTCATATCATTCTAATTTCCCCAAGCTCTCTGCTCATCCTTCATGTTAAATAAACTTCACATGATGTGTGCAGGCAGGATAACAGGGAAAAAAAATCAGCCTTCAAGGTCTAGCGGCTTTAAAACATGGGTAACCAAGAACCATTTAACAAGGATTGGACAATGTGGAGATGATCAAACAGAATGTTGTCCACTGAAGTGGAAATGTGGTAATAGCACTGTCCCTGGAAGGTACAATAAAACAATATAATTTATATCATTCAGCCCTGTTATCTGAGTTGTTGAAGCAGCATCATTATATAATCACCATGGATGATGCAGTATTTGGTAATTTGGAACACAAAAAAAGAATGTTCGTGGCCCAGACTCTAGGCCAGTAAAAGTGAACAGTTTATTGGCCTTAGAAATTATTTGTGAAAGAAAAGCCGAAGGTTAGTGAGCTACAGGCACCTGCTGGATGTCCCAGCCACGTCATCAGTAGAGGATTTCAACTTCAGGCTGCTGGTAAGTCAGTACTGAGAGAGGAGGAATCAATCAGATGGAATGGGGGAAAGCAGGAACCGGCAATAATCTTCAGCATTATTACAGCAAGGAGGACGCCATCTTGTTCCCCGTTTCTCATTCAGAGATTCTTTTAAAAATTGATATCTTTTTGACAATGGTCTATAGATGTCTTTTTCAGAACTGTTGGTTAGACCATTGTGGAACAGGGCAGTCCAATTTTGCAAAGAGAGCTTCAAGCAAGCGTCAGGGTCCCTTTTTGTGTGCACGAAGCATCTAATGCCTATTTCTGTTTGCCATTTTTACTACCTTCACCAAATTTGCAATTACATTTGGGTGGCATGGTGGTTAGCACTGATGCCTCATGGCACCAGGGACCTGGGTTCAATTCCTGGCTTGGGTCACTGTCTGTGTGGTGTTTGCACATTCTCCTTGTGTCTGCGTGGATTTCCTCCAGGTGCTCCGGTTTCCTCCCACACTCCAAAGATGTGTGGGTTAGATGGATTGGCCATGCTAAATTGCTCCTTAGTGTCAGGGGGTTAGTAGGCTAAATAAGTAGGGTTGCTGGGATCGGGCCTCGGTGGGATTGTGGTTGGTGTAGACTTGATGAGCTGAATGGCCTTCTTCTGCACTGTAGGAATTTTTATGATTTGTAGTGTGTAATGAGTAAAATATTGCCACCTACAAAATTGGATGCTTACTTTCATGTTTTACTCTTACAAGGCCATAAATGACATTTCTTATATCGGTGTTGGCCAATCAAGTGTACTTATAATACCATTTTTTGATAACTTAGCCATTCTCAACAAAAATACAAAGTCATTTTCTGGCTCATCCAAGTCAAAACTTAATCCCTGTAATTCGAGATTAAAGTCCAAGAGGTTTATTTGGAATCACGAGCTTTCGGAGCGCTAATGAAGGAGCTGCGCTCCGAAAGCTCGTGATTCCAAATAAACCTATTGGACTTTAACCTGGTGCTGTGAGACTTCTTACTGTGCCCACCCCAGTCCAACACCAGCGTCTCCACATCATGCCTGTCATTCTAGGCTTTGAGAAATAATAGATTTATTCTTAAAGACGAATGTTTTGGATTTCATGCTTAAAGGGCCTGCATTCAAAATCTTGCCCTTGTTTTTCAACAAAATAAATGTTTCACACAGAAACCTATTTATGTTGTTCTCCTTTCCTTGCAGTTCAGTACTTTCATGTGACACATGGTGAACACATGTGAGGCAAAACTACAGCTGAATGGTGTCAGTATGTCATAACCATTTTGAAAGTAATATTAAAAATTCAGGGAAATATGAAGAAAACCAATAGTCATTTTAGTTCACAGCTGAGGGATAAAAAACAATGGTAGGCTGGAAACAATGCTGTCGAACAACTTCTCTGGGTAAACTGGCTGAAAAATGACATAAATTTACATATAAAGTAGGTTTCTTTTTCATGTTTAATGACCCAAATTTTTATTGACTTCCTCCATTTACATCACATTTTCATCGCAGAAGTATTAATGCACATACTTCTTTTAAAAAAAAATTATGTTGGCAATTTTTAATTCTTCCAATGTGTCAGAAAATTATCTGACTCTATATGGAAATTATTGTGTGTATTTATATGGTAATTACACAATTTGGTTTTGAAGTTTTGCATTATTATTCTAAGGGGGGGGGAACCAATGCCAAGAAGCCAGTTTGATTTGAGTATGCATGTGGTATCACATTGAATTCTGTGCTGGGCCTCTTGATCCTGTATTTGTTTTCGACGCTATGGTTGATTCAGAATTTGAATGCAGCTTCCCCAGTACAGTACTGCAATCTTAATCTTCTCTATTAACAGATCCTGAATTAATTTTCTAAATAAATGCAATCCATCATTTGCATCAACACAAAGAATCCATGAATAGCAGTGATTCTATTACATGGGACACACTGCAGTGTCTTCCCTGATCAGCAATTCGAAACAGAATGGACAAAGATCCTGGACACTTAATGAGTACAATCAATCGAAACAAGAAGGAATTTCTGCTCACCATGAGATGAAAGCCAGAAGGAATTTAAAAAAATCAAAATGTTGTTGCTTCAAGATAGTTCTGAACTTTTAAAATTTGATCCCATTTGGATAGTTTAAATATTTAAAGAAATAGTGGGATGTTAGCAGATCAGCAAGTCCCACAGCAAGGATATCATTCTTAGTCAGACCCTTTCAACTACAAATGGAAGTCCTGACAAGATTTTGAACTTCTTAAAGGACTCTGTATAGTTCAAAAATCAATTTATTTTGTATGTTTGTGCTGAATATTCCCTGCTCTAGTCAATCGCAACAATGCCTTTTGACTTGGCTCAAGGAATGCAACTTATTAAAAGAGATATTGCCAATGTGGGATAGTTGGGCCAACTTTGAGACCATTCAGTTCTAAATTTAGGGGTGGAATTTTAAGCACGGCAGAATTTAAAGCACAAAACTGGAAGTGTGCACCAATTACGCTCTCGTTTTATTTCTGGTTCCCACATAATTCTAATTAAATTGAAAGCTTGGTGATGTGCATGAGAGATACGTGTGTTCACATAGTGGAGAAGCTTCTCAATTGTGAAACCTGCCACCAGCTGACAATGCAGTAGGTACGGGCAGGCTAGAAAAGAACGTCCTGCACAAACAAGGAGGCTTTTCATCATGGCCACAACTTTCCTGCCCAACTTTATTGCCATTAACATAATACTTATGGAGATCAAAAGCTGGGTGTTTTTCAAATTTCACTTGTTAATATTACCATAGAGCCATAGATCCCTACAGTGCAGAAGGCCACTTGAATAGATATGTGCTTGATGGCTGGCATGGACTCGATGGACCGAAGGGCATCTTTCCATGCTGTAAATTCAAGATAGTTTGTAGCATTGTTGTGATTGACTAGAGCAGGGAATATTCAGCACAAACATACAAAATAAATTGATTTTTGAACTATACAGAGTCCTTTAAGAAGTTCAAAATCTTGTCAGGACTTCCACTTGTAGTTCAAAGGGTCTGACTAAGAATGATATCCTTGCTGTGGGATTTGCTGATCTGCTAACATCCCAGAAGCGGTTTTCCAGCCTCACTGTGTTTGTTGCAAATTGTGCCAATCACAGAAAATTGTATATGGCCCTAAAAATGGGTTTCTAGCCCGGCGCCAAACGGCTTGCAACTGTCCCGGTCCTTGTTACTGGCACAAACTGAAATTCGCCCAGAAAGGGCGCAAGGCCAATTAGCATATTTAAAGTAGTATTTAAATATGCTTAGCATGTTCCACACCGGATTCCCCCAGCTCCTGGGATGTTCAGACCCTCAGATGCTCAATGAGCCTGGCAAGAATCACTATTTGTCTCTACTAACGGAGACCAGGCATGATTGCCATGCTGGGGGCCTCGGAAACCATTGGCACCCTTGGGTCTTCCAACTTATTTAATCTCTTCAAGTCCCTCTGCAATAGAGTGCTCCTATCTACATTACATCCTATCCCTGATAACAGACATATAAAGAAGTAGATGCCCTTTAAGACAAAGAAAACGGTCAGTGCAACAATGTCATCAGTGCATCATTGGATTAATAACTATCAAGGAAATGCAATGACAATTAATTTTACAAGAAAGCCCTTTTTAGCATTATTACAAGATGGTCTTTACATGGTTTATTAAATCGTGTTTTGGTACATTATTAGAAATCATTTGCTGTCAATTTGTTTTACTGGGGCTCTGGTAAAATACATTTTAATTACTTTCTATAATAATAAAACACTTAATTAAACTGTAGTGCACAAATCAAGCTGTACGTGGGCAGAATTATTACCCTGAATTGGGAGCAAGAATGGAAGCGGGAAGGTGTATAATTTTCTATCACTGACATGCGATACCAATCTGTGTCCGAGACATTTGTTGGAGGCCAGTTCGAAAGCAGAATGGATTGGCGCAATTTACAGGTTAATTAAGGCCAACTATCAGACACCGATTGGGAAATTCAAGGCAGTGCAGAATTCCAGGATGCCTTTGAGTTCGCCACCTGCCTTCAGCTGTATTGACATTTTTCTGATGGTGGACTAACCCCTCCATACCATTCCATCCCTTGCTCTGTCAGAATCCTGTAAATGGAGTGGATGTAATCTCACACCAGGAGATCCAAGCCTTTTATTAAATTGCCAGCATTAAATTTCCACTGCCCTCCCATTGAAATCACCTTCAGAATACCACTGCCACTCTGCTGCTGGCCCCTCAGCAGCATCCAAGCTACTACCAAGGATTGTGTCGAGTGAGCCCCAGATGTTCAAACATGGCTGTAAATTCTCAATGGACAGGGGTCCCAGAGATGGCTTCTCAGTTGACAGTGGCCTCTGGGAACATTATAACTGAAGTCCCAGTAGAACATTTAATTGTTCCTGTCCTGGAACTGAGGCTGATTCAGGGACCACAACTGACCCAGAAGAATTCAAATATTTGAATTAATCGTCGTATAAGAAGACAAATAAAAACAAATCCAGAAATAGTGGAGCTCTGTTGGAAAACCAGTAGGACCGGTACTAGGTTTGATCAGTATACATGGGATTTAGCCTTCAGGTTAACTAAAGGCTAAGTGAGAGTTGGAAACTTATTTAACTTTGCTAAAGAAAAACAATGGAATAGTTAATGGAACTAAACACCAACAAATCCCCTGAACCCAAACCTCCAGCTCCGAGGATTCTGGAAGGAGTGGCTGCAATGGTAGTGGATTCATTGGTTGTGATCTTGCAAAATTCCTCAGATTCTGGGATGGGCCTAACGAATTGGAAGCCAGCAAATATAAAACCTTTGTTCCAGAAAGGAAGGAGAGCAACCAATCATTGGGAAATCACTCACTCGGAAATTGCTGATATTAATATTAAAGAAGGGATAAGAAGGAACTTGGAATATCATGACATGATTCAGCAGAGTCAGCATGCTTTTATACAAAGGTTTGATAAATCTATTAGATTTTTTGAGGAAGTAATTAAAAGGATAAATAAAGGAGAACCAACGGGTCTAATATACTTGGATCTTCAAAAGACATTCGATATAGTGCACATTTGAAGAGAAATTCGAACACTCAACGATGCACTGAAATAAATGACACCACAATTCACATTTGTAATCAAAAACAAATGTTATTGGATTTATTGACAAGATTAAGAAAGCAGGCATTATTAACTTTGCCCGGTCGTTTTAAAAATTATTTCATGGGATAGGACGTTCCCAATCTGAATTGGCCCTGAACTGAATGGAATAAGAGTCTACCTCATTGTTATGGATCTGGAGTCACATACAGGCCAGACCAGGCAAGGGTGGATGATATATTTCCCTGAATGGCATCAGGGAAATAGATGGGATTTTATAATAATCGACAATGGTTTTTGTGGTCACCGTTATTGCGATTAGCTTTATTATCCCAGATTTACTGAGTGATTTCTAATTTCGCCATTTGCCATGGTGGGATTCTCTCCAGATTATTAGTCTGCCGACTAGTCCAGTAACATTACTATTATGCCACCATTCCACTATACTCCGAGATTCAAAATTCCTTGGAAATTCTTCCATTACCTTTTGGCTGAGTTATCCTCCAACTTTGTTTCTAAACCTCACAGCTATGGCCTTCCCAGTTCAAGCTTTGGCTTCATTACATTCTCCAAGCTGACACTTGCTTCACAATGAGAGTTATTGCAGATTTCTTCCCCGAGCTCCAGACAAATATTTCAGCCTTTATTCCCTCACAAACCCTGTGTCCAAACTGAACTCGGGCTTCTGCCATGCAGTGAACAATATTGTTGTCTGCTTACGGTTCAGGTCTTGCTAACATTTATCTCCTCTGCTCCCCCGACTCAGAGGGCTCAACGATCTCTGTCTGTTTCAAAACTGAACTGCTTGTTGCTGTGAGCTTCACACATAAACCCAAGACAAAATGAAAGTTCCCTGCAATCTATCTCCATGGCAATATGGCATACTTGGATGTTCCAAACAGAAACACAAACTAACTATCTGTTACCACCAAAATTCCTTTGACTTTGTGGCTCATGTTAAATTAAAATTTCTAATGGATATAATTGTCCTTTCTCTGGACTTCAATAAGAAACTTCATTATTTAAATTTGAGCTGTTTGATCCCATTTGATCTGGGAGTTATGTTAATAATTTTAATATTTAGTGAGATAAGGTTGGAGACTTTGGCTCTACGACAGTTCCAGAGATGGATTGCCCGTTGTTTAAGTTTCCTCCCTTCTAATTCTGACTTCTTAATGACCACAGATCTGTTTACCAGTTCCTCCACCAAGTGTTTCCATTTAACTTGCATTTTAATACTTAAATCTCCAATGTAGGGCTTATATTCTTAAAATTAAACATTATGCCTCGAAAACACATGAATAATGGAATCAGATATTCACAATTTCTGGGGGCTGTGGATGCTCAGATGTTGGATGTATTCAAGGCTGAGATCAGCAGATTTTTGGACAGCTAGGAAATCAAGTAACATGGGAATTAGGCAAGAAAGTGGAGTTGAGGTCAAAGGTGGGCCATGATCTTATACAGCAGCGGCACTGGCTGAAGGGGCAATATGAATTACTGCTGCTCCTATTTCTTATGGTCTTATAATCTGTTGCAGTCTGCGGCATTTCTCTATTTAACAAGAATTATCTGAGCAAAAGAAAAACATTTGATAGTTTCTCAGGCTTCTTTATCATATTTGGGTATGCTCTGAGTTCTGTGATCTACTTACTTGACTATCAGGAGCTTATTTTAGACTTCATTTTTATTGCCTTTCATTATTCTGAATGATCTCAAAATAAAAGCATTCTTTGCTTTTCAACCATTTTGTAACTCAATGCAATTTGTCACTGTCAAGTTTAGTGTTTTTCATTCCATATTTCTCCAGCAGTTTTATATCTGAAACATAATGGATGGCAGATGTATTCAGGAACTAACTTGCAGGATCCTGAACATATTATCTGTCTTGCCCTTTATTGCATCAGAAACCTTTGTTCTAAAAGCTGCCTTTAGTGATTTTTAATTGCAGGTATTTATAATAGATTCAATTGCATGACTGGCATGATTTATTTTATGTTATCTAAGTAAAGGAGAATGTAGCAGATACTCTTGTTGACATTCCAGTGTTGACTTGGCCATTAATCTCCTCATAACATTATCACACGTAAATTACATAAAATGCACCACAAAGCTGACCAAATCTCCTATGTCACAGTGAAATAGATCAGCTGCAATCATCAGGATTAAAACTTGGGATTTTGAGGATTTTTACAAAACTTTATTCCTGCAAATAACGTAATGTGGATCGCTGTCCTATAATTGCCGTTGCAAGTGCTTTCCAGAAAGCAAGAATGTGCTATATTTACATTCTGTCTTCTACTGGACTGAAGCTGTAATTTCCATTCCTCAGTGCTGCTAACCACCTGTTTTCAACAAAATACAGTTACAATCCACCCAACTGTCAATTTCTTCTCAGGTGTTGGGATGGTAATTCAAATTGGGCAGACATACTAAATGGAGAGCATCGCATCGCCTGCTTATGAAGTGCCCCACTCAATATTCAATTCCATGGACTTAAATGGACCTGAAGTTCAAACGAGGTGAATAACAGGCAGCCGATGTGGTATGGCTTCCTTCTTTTTTTAAAACAGCCATTCAAGGTTAATCTCCACACCAAATATTTGCAAAAATCATAAAGGGTGTTGCTTCTTGTGCTGAGGACAATAAAAGGCAGAAACCTGATTCAACATTTTGTACAAGTGTGACTTCTGAAGTCATTGGTAGTGTCAGATTACAAAAATGTAGATAGTTATTGGCGCTGGGTCTCTCACTGTTTGACTCAAAGTTCAAATGAAAGCTGAAAATAACTTGTGGTTGTTCACACAGTTTTGCAATCTGTCCCTAGTCTGTGTATTGTGCCAGCATTGCCACACAGGAAACCAGTGGATGCAGATCTGTAAGACACGGGGAGTAGAAATTCACCTTGAGTGGTGGCATAAAGTGGGTGATGTCGGATTTGCCACCTGTTATCTATGACACCTAACACTCCACTCCATTGCAGTCAGTAAAATTAAATATCAAGTGCTGCATATTTGAGGGTGACGGTGGCATAGTGGGAATGTAACTGGACAAGTAGTCCAATGGTCCAGGCTAATGCTCTGGGAACAGGTTCAAATCCCACCACAACTGTTGGGGGAATTTAAATTCAATTAATAAATCTGGAATATAAATCCTGTCTCAGTAATGGTGGCCGTAACAAGCTATCATCAATTGCTGTAAAAACCCATCTGGTGCGCTAACGTCCTTACTTGGGCTGTGATTTTTCATGCTCCCCCCACCCCTCCCTCCCACAGCAGATGCAATAAACCATCAAACGTCTTGTCGACTTCGGTGGGACCGGTAGTGGGAGGGGTCAGAGAATTCTGGTCTTTATTGGTCCGGTCTTCATGTGACTCCACACTTCAAAATATGTTCACTCTTAAGTGCCCTCTGAAATGGCTGAGCAAGCCATTCAGTTTAAGGTCAATTCAGGGTAGGCAATGACTTCTGGCCTTGCCAGCTATGCCCATATCCCATGAAAGAATTAAAAAAATAAAGAAACAGGTGGCCAATCTGATAATGACTGTTTGAAATTTCTACCTTAAGAAAATTCTGGTTACTCTCCTTTAACTAGCAATCTGTCAGGACGTTTAATAACATTGACAAGAATTTTCACTTTTATTCATACTAAAGTTTGTTTACTTGCATCTTTTTGGGTGATGTTCCCACCATTTTTAAACATGATTGCAATTTGCATATTCCCATTTTATTTTGCAAAATCCCACATGGGACCATTCACTCATTTTTCTTCCCACTCTGTCAATTCAGTTGATGCTTTGTTGAGCTATTTTGTCAGGATCGCTCAAAGTCTACTGTAACTGGATAAGTCAAACCAAGTCAGCCCATTACATTTTCAAGTGGTGATACTAACGATGGGCACCACTTTTAAATAGAAATAGTACACTTGTGTGTGCAAATTTAGCAGGTTCCTGGCAAGGTCATCATTTATTGTCCATCCCCAATTGCCCTTGACAAGGTGGTGAGGGGCTGATTTCTCAAACCACTGCTGTCTGTGTAATGTTGGTACATCATAGTGTTGTTAGGGAGCGAGTTCCAGGAATTTGATCCAATGGCAGTGAAGGATTTCCAAGACAAGATAGTGTGCGATTTGAAGGGAAACTTGCAGGTGGTGGTGTTTCCAAACACCTGCTGCCCTGGTTCTTCGAGCAGTGGAGGTTGTGGGCTTCGAAGGTGCTGCTGAAGTTGCCTTGATTTACTGCAGTGAATTTTGTAGGTGGCACACAGTGCATTGACTATACCTAGTGGTGGGTGTGGTGCCAATCAAGCAGGCTGCTTTGTCCCTGATGGCGTCAAATTTCTTGAGTTTATTGGAGCTAAACTCCTCCAGGTGAGTGGAGAATATTGTGCCTTGGAGATGGTGGACAGGCTTTGGAGAGTCAGGAGGTAAGTTACTCACCACAGAAGATCAAAAGTTCGACCTGCTTTCGCAGCCATGGGATTTATGTGACTGCTCCAGTTAAACTTTTAGTCAATAGTGACACCTAGGATGTTGATATTCATCAGCATGTGTTGTGTGCAGCATTATGGTTTGAAATGTTCACATTGTATGTTCCGATGTTCATTTTCCTAGCCAGACTTAGTGATAATTGGTAATAGTGGGTGCACGCTCTCATTACACTGTGAGGAATACAAAAATCAACTGCCTGGAGAGCAGCTGCAATGCACAAAATATCCCCAAAAAATAATACATCCATTGGGACAAACTGGCAAAACCAAGCTGCAAAATGTCTGACATTTGATTTTGTGCAGAAGCAGTTAGTCCAGCTTAGCTACTCTGTTTTAATAATGTGTTTGTCTCTGGACCAATGGATGCATTGCTTGCACTAGTCTACTGGGGTAAGTAATTGCATACTAACCTGTGCCTACCATCAAGAGCAGCAATGGCGTAACAGACCATAAACATGGCACCGACTGATAATTGCACAGATTTTCCACAGTTCAGCAAGTACGATTGCCAAAAGTTCAAAGAAAAGTATGAAAATATACTCCATCGATTCTGTTGTCACTGAGGTTTCATCCTGCACCACAGTACTTTTGGGAAAATATTGGCAGGGTTTGTGTAAGTGTACAGACAGGGTGGCATTATTTGTTGAAAAAAGTGACAATCAAATAGCCAATTAATAATTTGTGGCATAAAAATAGTTATCATCCCACTTTCTAAAATGACACAGGGGAATGCATGTCAGGAATGCAAATGTAGTTATTACTTCACGGATGTGCAATCACAGGAAGTAGTGTATTAACTGTTCCAAATTAATCTGTATCATACAAAAATTCTGTGGAACAAAAATAGAACTTGATATAATGTGAACTTAAATCAACACAGACAGCAGATATGAATTTGGCATTAGGTAAGAACCTATGCAATCATACGAAACAACCTAGCGCTTACAACATACAGACATAGTTCAGGGCAAGGTGGCTGATGGAACAGGCACTGATGGCACAGTGGAGGCAGAGATATGCTAAATTATAAAGTGACAGCGTTTTATATCTGGATGCTTTTTAATTAGCGTATACAATATAGCTTCCTGTCACTGCTGCCGATAATGGTTCTCCCTGCATCCATTTACCTTGCAATGAATCCTCCCACTCTGGCCTGTTCTTCACAGCGCTGTCTGCTCCAGGCCTATTAAAATTGGACCTTTCAACCGATAGTTGCCCCACTGATTCTTTTGGCTCCCCAAGCTCCAAGTCACCATTGCCTCCTCCCTGCTTCACATTGCATGCATGAGATGAATGAATTTACTCCATGATGTAATTAAACACACAATACAATGGCAGTTTTGAGTTTTAATTAGTAAAAGCTTCCCAGCTCAGTGCTAAGAAAGTTTTGCCCTATTTCTGGAAAGGAAGAGATTTATTAAAGCCTATCCACCCACCTAATTCCTCCTGCTGTCTTGTAATGCTCCTGCTCTTCCTGCCTTAAGTGCCAGTGCCAAACACACTTTGTTACTCCATTATTGCCACAGAAATGTTTTGCCAATCATTCTTTCAGCTACTCAATCTTGTCCCAACTCATTATTGACTTTGCCCCTACTTGAATTAAGTTGACTTTCCTCATCCTCAACACTGTCATCTCTTAGGTTGATTGGCCATGCTAAAATTGCCCCTTAGTGTCCTGAGATGCGTAGGTTAGTGGGACTTGTGGGTAAATGTGTGGGGATGTGGGGGTAGGGCCTGGGTGGGATTGTGGTCAGTGCAGACTCGATGGGCCGAATGGCCTCTTTCTGTACTGTAGGGTTTCCATGATTCTATGATTCTTACTATTCCTGCTGAGTGCCTAACTCCTCCAACTCTCCCCTGCTATTCCCTTTGGAGGTTCCATGCTCTCAATTGTTAATGCTCCCTATCAAAACATTGATAGCTATTTTCTTCAGCAGACCAAGAATTGGCTATATTGACCGGAATTCACCGGCCATTCATGCTGGCAAGATTCTCCGGTCCCACCGGCAGTGCATCCCCGCCCATGGGTTTCCTGCTGGTGTGAGGTGACATCAATGGAATTCCCATTGACAGCAGCGGGATCAGAGAATCCCGTCGCTAGCGAACAATGCACCACCTCCTGCCAGCAGGAAACATGCAGCTGGGAAGCGGGAGAATCTCGCCATTGTATTGAAACACTAAGGCTTAGATCTAATAGAGTTGGAATGATTCTGGAGCCATTTTGAAAGGGTAGATGGAACCTGATTCCTGTGAAAAAAGAAACATCCATTCACAAGTCTTCTTTAAAAAAAACACTTCTTACAACTCTATGCAAGTGTCAGACAGACCATCAAAGTATCAACTGCTTCAGACCTCTTAATCCTGCCCAAATAAACACTGATAAAAAAGATCAGAGAAATAACAAATTATAAATGCTTAAGGATGTCAATCAAGCAAAGTAAATGATTCAATTTAGTTCCCAAAACAGAATCCCCTGCTGAACTCATGCTTTTATCGGTCTGGGCTCACAGCTAAGCCTGCTCCGCAATTCCACACTTGACAATATCATTCCAGTCTCATTGGTTATGTACATGGTGAATGCTGAATGAAACAGCATGAAAGGTGCACAATATGCCACTGAGTTGGCATGGACCTTAGGGGAATGAATTGACATGAAGGACATTAGGGACCATAGGTGGTGGATGGGGAGGGCAGGGCAGGGGAGGGGGGGGGGGGGGGGCGGTGCATGGGCAGGCATCGAGTTGCCTTGGAAGATATAAAGAATCATGAGAATTGTGGGGGGGGGGCATAAGTTGGCATTGAGGGTGGTGAGTCCATGGGATGGTGGGTGGGGAGGTTACCAAGGGGGTGTAAGGGGTGAGGGCTAGAAGGACTAAAATCTTCTAAGACAACAATGATAAAGTCTGAACCAGCCCGCCTTGGCACTTGGCTGCCCCCGTCACTGCCAATGTTCTGCTCCCAGGCTACATCCCACATCCCCACCATCACTCCTCCACCCCGCCCACCCCACCTTGGCAGCAAAAATTGTATGGGGGGGGGCACTTTTTACCGAGGTGGGTTCAGAATGTCAGGAAATTTCCCAACTCACGCTACCAGCCTACAGTCTTTACTTTGTTTTCATTGTGATGGTTGGTTTTAAAACAAGAAAGTTAGTAAATGCACAGTAATAATTTAAGGAACTCGGAGGCAGTTTCAAGGTCACGGCTGTGAATGTGGAAATTGTGCATGTCTTAGACACATGCTGTAACTCCCTTGTTCATTCTCCAACCCTCACCTCCTCCCAGTACTCCCACATCCATAAAGTTTCTTCCAAATGTTCCTTGATCCTGTGCTCACCATCCCACCGCACTCAACCATCTCTCTTCCACCCATTCTTCATTTCTTAAACACCTTACTCAATACTTCCATACCATAGCACACCACACTCCAATACACCACTAACCTCTTCAACCACTCTCACACTCTCATCCAAGCCATCCATGACTAAAACTACAACAGTTCCACATTTCTACTTGCTTCTTACCTGCATGTAGCCTTAACCACCATCCCTACCTTAACTTACTGCAGCAACTCACCAGGGCACAGACCATGCAAAGGTCCATTGACCACGGGCAGGATTCTCTGATATTGGGGTGAGCGCAGCTGGAGAATCCAGGAGAAGGACAAGGGCAGCAGACACATTGGAACACCACTATTATAATTCAGGTCAGAAACTCCAAAGTGTTTTATAAAGTCCGCCTGGATCGTAAGTTTTGCACTTTGAATTTGGCTAGGGTGAGCATGAGATATTTTACTTCAGGTATGATTCAAATGACCCAATAAAGAGCTTTTATCAAACAAAGGTTATTTAGTTATATACTTAACATGTGTAGAAAGAAAATTAGCAATAACGTTTACCAATTACAAACAAGAAAAAAACCCAATGATATTATATCACCCTTAATGAATATAGGAAATGTCCCAATCAAACCAATCCCATAAACAAAACCCTTTCCACAGGTTTAACACAGCTAGGACTAATGCTCATGTGATACTGGAACTTAGCCCTTTGGTTGAATGCTGCAGTTCCCTTGAGGCACACACAAGTAAGCTTGGAGTCAAAACAGCTTCCCAAAACACCAGGGAGGGAGACTCTAGTTAAGCCAACCACCAACAGCAGATTTTCTACTCCAGGCAGGCCAGGAACCTTGCTTCCAGCTAACAGCAGAATTTCCAAAACCAGGGAGGGAGAGAGAAAACACTGCTTTCCAGCCTGATGGTCAACACCTTCTAAACCAAAACAGCAGCTCAAAACTGAAAATGAAAGAGTTCCAGTCATCCACAGAGCTTCTACAAATACATAAAGGGCAAAAGAGTATCAAGGGGGAGAGTAGGGCAGATCCTCTTAAGGATCAACAAGGTAATCTATGTGCGGATCCACAAGAGATGGGTGAGATCTTAAATGATTATTTCTCATCAGTATTTACTGTTGAGAAAAGCATGGATTTTAGGGAACTTGGGGAATTAAATATTGCTGTCTTGACGAGTGTACATATTACAGAGAAGGAGGTGCTGGAAGTCTTAAAGGGCATCAAGGTAGATAAATCCCCGGGACCTGATGAGGTATATCCCAGGACGTTGTGGGAGGCGAGGGAGGAAATTGCGGCTCCCCTAGCCGAGATATTTGAATCATCGATAGTCACGGGTGAGGTGCCTGAAGATTGGAGAGTGGCAAATGTTGTGCCTTTGTTTAAATGGGCTGCAGGGAAAAGCCTTGGAACTACAGGCCAGTTAGCCTCACATCTATGGTGGCTAAATTGTTGGAAGGTATTTTGAGTGACAGAATCTACAGGCATTTAGAAATGCAAGGACTAATTAGGGACAATCAGCATGGCTTTGTGAGTGGAAAATCATGTCTCACAAATTTGATTGAGTTTTTTGAAGGGGTAACCAAGAAGGTAGATGAGGGCAGTGCAGTTGATGTTGTCTACATGGACTTTAGCAAGGCCTTTTACAAGGTACCGCATGGTAGGTTGTAGCATAAAGTTAAATCTCACAGGATCCAGGGTGAGGTATCTAAATGGATACAAAATTGGCTTCTTAACAGAAGCTAAAGGGTGGTTGTAGAGAGTTGTTTTTCAAACTGGAGGCCTGTGACCAGCGGTGTGCCTCAGGGATCAGTGCTGGGTCCACTGTTATTTGTTATTTATATTAATGATTTGGACGAGAATATAGGGGGCATGGTTAGTAAGTTTGCAGATGACACCAAGATTGGTGGCATGGTGGACAGTGAGGAAGGTTATCTCCAATTGCAGCAGGATCTTGATTAATTGGGCCAGTGGGCTGACGAATGGCAGCTGGAGTTTAATTTAGACAAATGCGAGGGAATGCATTTTGGTAGATTGAACCAGGGCAGGACTTACTCAGTTAATGGTAGGGCATTGGGGAGAGTTACAGAACAAAGAGATCTAGGGGTACATGTTCATAGCTCCTTGAAAGTGGAGTCACAGGCGGACAGAGTGGTGAAGAAGGCATTTGGCATGCTTGGTTTCATCGGTCAGAACATTGAATACAGGAGTTGGGGCATCTTGTTGAAGTTGTACAAGACATTGGTAAGGCCACACTTGGAATACTGTGTGCAATTCCGGTAACCCTATTATAGAAAGGATATTATTAAACTAGAAAGAGTGCAGAAAAGATTTATTAGGATGCTACCGGGACTTGATGGATTGAGTTATAAGGAGAGGCTGAATAGACTGGGACATTTTTCTCTGGAGCGTAGGAGGCTGAGGGGTGACCTTATAGAGGTCTATAAAATAATGAGGGGCATAGACAAGGTAGATCATCAATATCTTTTCCCAAAGGTAGGGGAGTCTAAAACTAGAGGGCAGAGGTTTAAGGTGAGAGGGGAGAGATACAAAAGTGTCCAGAGGGGCACATTTTTCACACAGAGGATGGTAAGTGACTGGAAGAAGCTGCCAGAGGTAGTAGTAGAGGCGGGTACAATTTTATCTTTTAAAAAGCATTTAGATAGTTACATGGGTATAGAGGGATATGGACCAAATGCAGGCAATTGGGATTAGCTTAGGGGTTTAAAAAAAATAAGGGCGGCATGGACAAGTTGGGCCAAAGGGCCTGTTTCCATGCTGTAAACCTCCATGACTCCATGACCTGACCTGTCAACCAGCCTTCCCCCTAACAATGCAGGATCATAAAACAAATTCCAGAAAGTACCTGAGGCCCACAGCAAAACTAAACAAAACCCCATTTAAGCCTTTGAACCTGCAATAAAAGGACTTTCCCAGACAGCCCGGCAGCAATGAAAAAAACTGAAGCTGTGATGGCTGCAGAGAACACAACTTTTAAAAAAATTTGTAAAGGTGCACTAACGTCATACCACCACCTCTGAGTTCCACTCCAAGTCATGTGGAACTTTCCACACCCCTTCACTATCACTGAGTTAAAAGCTTGGAACTCCCTCCAGAACAGCAATGCGGGTGTACCGACACCAGACAAACTGCTGCATTCCAAGGTGGCGGCTCCCCATTACCTTCTCAATGGCCATTCGGAATGGGCAACAAACGTTGGTCTTGCCAACAGCGATGATCACATTCTGAGAATGAATTTTAAAAGTCTTCTGGATATTAGACTATTTTTAAAAAATGCATGACATCAAATTAATTAAATACCTAAGAAAATATATGTGAACAATCAAGGCCATTGATCTACAGTTTTCACAAGAAACGGATATAATCACACAAAGTGTATCTTATTATACTGCTAACACTCCCATAATGCTTTGTAATAAAATAATGTCAATTATTTAATTGCCATAAGGCAGTATATCCCCTAACTTGTAAGTGTCCCACGAGAGATCCACTGGTGCATATTAAATTGTACATTATTATTTTTACTTCACTACGAAAAAACAAATTACATTTTCAATCACTGCATTATTCCTGAAACACCTTTTGTTAATCCCTAATCAAGGTTATGAATAAACTATTAAGAGATATTAAAGCCATCAGCCATGCAGCAATATTCCAATTCCCTCCAATTAGTTTGCATTCATACCCATATTTCACAGATGAAAGGTCACGTCTGAGCTTTCTTCTCTTTCCAACTCCAAGTTGGGAAAAAAGAAAAAAAGTGGGAGAGCAATAATGATAGGCTATTGCAAGGGAAACAGAGGGAAGTTTCTGCGGCCTCAGACATGACACCAGAATGGTATTTTTTCCACCCTGGTGCCAAGAACAAAGATGTCACTGAGTGGCTGTAAGATGTTCTGTAGGGGGTGGGTGAACAGTCAGAGGTAGTGGTCCACTTTGGTAGCAAAGATATAGATAAAAAGAGGGACGAGGTCTTGAAAGCAGAACATAGGGAGCTTGGAAATAAATAAAATGGCAGGACGTCAAAGGCAGCAATCTCAGGATTACTCCCCAGTGCTACAGGTTAGCGAGGTCAGAAATGGGAGAAGAGGCCAGATAAGTGCATTGCTGGAGAGATTGTGTAGGAGGGGTGGGTTTAGATTCCTGAGGCATTGGATCGATTCTGGGGATCTGTACAAGCTGGACCAGCAGAACCAGAATCAATATCCTCACAGGGTATTTGCTGGTATTGTGGGGGCAGGCTTAAGCTCGAGTGGCAAGGGATGGGAACCTGAGTTGTGAGACACAAAATGGGGAAACAAAGATAGAAATGAGAGATAAAAAGGTAGAGCGCAAAAGTGGGAGGCAGAGGAAACAAGCATCATGGCAAATAGAGCCATACTACAAAAACAGATGTGTAAAAATGTTAAAAAGACAAACCTAAAGATACTGGCCACTTTCTTTTACCACTTTGCGCCCGGTGCAGGTTGCGTTAGAGTGAAGCACAGCTGGGCAATTGCAGGTGAGTGGTTTAGTGCATCTATGCTGGTGTGAAACCTTGTCAGTATCTTCCCACCCACCGCTCCCAGTAAGGGCAGGAACCAGATCAGCATATTTAAATGAGCATTTTCTGAGTCCATTCAAGGCTGAATTTTATGTGCTCGTGCAGTTTTCTGACCCTTGGGCGCAGTGGGAGTCTGACAAGAATCACTGCTGGTCTCCACAAATGGGGCCACACCAGAGCAGCTCTGAGACCATTAAAGCAATGCCAGGGTGCCAGGGCAGTGCCGAGGAGGCTGGGGCATGAGAGGGTGGGGCCTAAGGAGGTGGAACCTAAGGGGTTGGGGCATATGAGGCTGGTGGGGGGGGGGGGTGGAATCATGAAGGGGGGAATCATGGGTCATGAAAGAAGGCATGGGGAGGTTATTAAGGGGGTGTCATAATGGGGGGGGGGAAATCATGAAAGGTCATGCTGAGGGTCAGGAATGGGGACCTATTGGGAGGGCCTCAATGCCCGGTGCCAGTGATCTTTGTTGGGGAGGGGTGTGGGTAAACAGCCCGTCAATGAGAGGAAGGGGGGGTGCACCGATGTCCGTTGGGGGAGGGAGGGGTTCTCAATATCAATTTGAGATTGAGACCCCCTTTAAAAATGGCGCCCAAACTCTTTGCGGGGGTTTACTGCAGTGTTTAAGGCCCCGCTCATCTCAGAACTGCCCCTCTCCCAAGAATGGAAAATTGCAATCACACCGGTTTTCTCACCCGAAAGGACACTTCGAGCCAAATTCTCTGACCTCGCCTGCAGCTGGAATTCTCCGGTCCCACTGCAGTGATCAGGGATGTGACCGAGCACCGAATTCTTCATTCTCGCTGGCAGTGGCGGTGGGCTGTGAACGGCTGGAGAATTCCAGCCCCAGCCATTTTTTGGGAAAATTCCATCCACTATATCTGAGTGAAGTAGGCATTCACCATCAGGTAGATGAATTAATAGTGCAAATAGATGAACATAGATATGATATGATTGCGATCATGAAGATATGGCTATAGGGTGACCAAGGCTGGGAACTGAATATCAAAGGGTATCTGATATTTAGGAAGGACAGGCAAAAAGGGAAAGGTGGTCGGGTGGCATTGTTGGTTCAGGATGTGATCAGTACAATCGTGACATTTTGTTTGACAAACCTAATAGAGTTTGAGAGCATAATCAGCAGAATAGATAAGGGTGAACCAGTGGATGTGGTGTACTTGAATTTTCAGAAAAAGTTTCATAGAGTCTCACATAAGAAGTTAGTATGCAAAATTAATGCACATGGAATAGGGGGTGATATATTGATATAGATTGAATAGGAATAAATGGGTCTTTTTCAGAGTGGCAGGCGGTAACTAGTGGGTACTGCAAGGATCAGTGCTTGGGCCCCAGCCATTCACAATATAGATCAATAATTTGGATGAGGGAAGCAAATGCAATATTTCCAAGTTTGCTGATGACACAAAACTTGGTGGGAATGTGGTGTGGAGGATGTTAACAGGCTTCAAGGCAATTTAGACAAGTTGAATGAGTGGGCAAATATTAAAGTATATTAAAAAATACTAAAGTATTTATTAGTCACAAGTGAGGCTTAGATTAACATTGCAATGGAGTTAGTGAAATTCCCTGTGAAAAACATGACAGATGCTGCCTGACTTGGATAAGAATGAAGTTATCCATCTTGGTAGGAAAAACTTACTGCAGCTTGGAGTATTGTATGAGTTTTGATCTCCTTACCCAAGAAAGAACAGACTTGCCATCAAGGGAGTGCAGTGAATGTTCACCAGACTGATTCCTGAGATGGCAGGATTGTCATATGAAGAGAGATTGGTTCGGTTAGGCCTGTATTCACTGGAATTCAGAATAATGAGAGAGTATCCCATTGAAACATATAAAATTTCTATGGGGCTGGACAGACTGGATTCAGAGATGTTTTTCCTCTGGCTTTGGTGTCTATAACAAGGGGTCGCAGTCTCAGGATATGGGGTAGGCCATTTAGGACTGAGCGAAGGATAAATTTCTTCACTCAGAGGACGGTGAACCTATTGAGTTCTCAACCACTGAAGGCTGTGGAGACTAGGTTACTGAATAGATAGAATTTTAGACTCTAAAAAGACATTAAGGCATATGGGGAGAATGTAGGACGTATGGCATTGAGATAGAGGATCAGCCATAATAATTTGAATGGCGCAGCAGGCTCAAAGTGCCAAGTGACCTATTCCTGCTTCTATTTTCTATGTTTCTACGTTTCTAAGTTCTGTTGGACAATATATAGGCTGGTTTTAAGGATGCAGTATTTTAACCCATTGTCCATTTCCCTACATAGGAAGGCAGCTGGACAAATATATTTGCTCCCTGTAGCACTAAAAGATAAAATACTTGCCTTTTTACAGCATCTTTCATTGCTTCAGAGTGTCCCAAAGTACTCTGCAGCCAATGAAGTATTTGCAGCTGCTGTTGTAATGTTTGAAATGTAGTAGCCAATTTGCACTACAGCAAAATTTCACAAACAGCCACATGGCAATGACCAGATAATCTCTTTCGATCACTGTTTTGATCAGTGCTTGACATGAATTACAGAATGATTACCCTTTGTGCTTAGGTGCAGTTTGGAACCTTTCGTGGGAAGGATTCTCAGAGGAGGGCAGAGATACGGAGGAGGAAGGATTGTGCTATCACCTTTGCAGGATTCCAACAGGACATTCTTCAGATGTTATTTTGACGGAAGGAATTGAATCAGAGAATATGGCTGGTCAAAATGTCGATTTAAAAACAGGATATAATGTGCAGGCAGCTAAGGTCATGCTTTGCTTGGAAGACATTGAAAGCCTGCAACAGTTATGTTTCCTCCCCTCCCATCCCCAATCAAGGTAACCTTCCTAGAAAAAGTGATTATCTTGCCAAAAACATTGTAAAATATGTATTACCCCGAGCCCAGCAAATTGACCGGGGGTTAAGAATGGACCGCTGGGATGGATTAAAATTCCATCCCATTGCTTTTGTGTCAGGAAATCCAAAAGAAGAGTATCCCATTACCTGACGGATGTCTACAATTGATGTTAAGGGGCTTGGGAAATGGGGAAAAAAAAGAACGCTGGTATAATGCAGTGGCCATGGAGGTGAGAGGTTCATGAAATGGTGGCGGAAGTCCTTGGGAGGGGAGTCCATTGTCTTCACGCTGACATAGGATATTACCAGCAGCAGAAACCACAACACTGTAGCCACCTGCCAATCAGAGGTGCGCAACCAATTAAACCAATTACTTCACCAATTAAGGGCCCCGCTGGCACTTCACTGTTGCATGAGGGACACTTTGGGAAACTGCCCGGTAAATTGTAATGGCTCTCACTGTATTCCTGGTAGAGGATACCCTTCTTTAAGGCTGCTGCATGGTCCACAGAGGAACTCCCCCAGCAGCAATGGGTACCCAGCTGGAGGGCATGCTCCTTCCATTGTCGGGGCTTGCCGGCCTGACCCCGATATAATAAGTTTTAAAAAAGCAGTCTGGTCTGCAAAGGCATCCCAGATTGGAGATGCCCTCTTGTTCTTCAAAATGGATGGCAGCTGTTGAAACTGTAAGGAGGTAGGAGGTGAGCCGGTGGTGGTGCTGGTCCCAGTGGTCGTATCTTAATTGGCCTCTATGAGTAAAATGTCACTCAGGGTCCTGTTGTCAGCCCGCCCAAAATCGGGCCTCACCTTCAGTCCCGGCGGTGGGACAATCTACCTTGGGGAAAGATTCTGGCCAATGTTTCTGTTCCTGACTTCTATCCAACGAGCCTGCAGTATTTGTGGGTGCAAAAAGGGAACAGTGACAGGTTTAATGGTGTCAGCTCCTCTATTCCAATACCAAGTCTATCCCATTGGTGATGATCACACATGGATAATCATACCTTTCCGAGCTGAAGGCAAACTGTTAAAAACAAGAGAAAATGAGAAAACTGGAAACAAACCAGCCTCCCATCCATTGACTCCATCTGCACTTCCCACTACTTTGGAAAAGCAGCCAACATAATGAAGGATACCATGCACCCCCGACAGACTCTCTTCCATGTTCTTCCGTCGGGAAAAAGATACTAAAGCCTGGGATCACGTACCAACCGACTCAAGAACAGCTTCTTCCCTGCTGCCATCAGACTTTTGAATGGACCTACCATATATTAAGCTGATTTTGCTCTATACCCTAGCTCTGACTGCAACACTATATTCTGCACCCGCTGCTTACCTTCTCTCCTATGTACTCTATGAATGGTATGTTTTGTCTGTATAGTGCACAAGAAACAATACTTTTCACTGTATCCCAATACATGTGACAATAATAAATCAAATCGAAGTAGCAAGGTTGACTGGATTTATAGAACCATTCTGATTAGGTGCATTGGCCATGCTAAATTCTCCTGAAGTGTATCTGAAAATGCGCCGGAGTGTGGCGACTAGGGGATTTTCACAGTAACTTCATTGCAGTGTTAATGTAAGCCTTACTTGTGACACTAAGAAATAAACTTTAAAAACTTAAAAAGAATTGAATTGGTTGGGACCTCTGATATTTATTTTCTCATATTCTCAGAGCTATACACCATCTCATCGAGTTCCACTCCTATCTATTCTCCCCATAAACCAACTGAAGTTGAAAATGTGATTCTGCTTCTCTTATTAAATATTTTTCATGCTGAGAAAATCATTAAGAATTACTGACAGGAAAAACAATCAGCAAAAAAAATCAATAAAAAAGGATCGATTGCATCTCAAAATAGAAGTTAAAACACGGACTGACTTCCTGTTGACATTAACATCTCCTAAGATGGTTAAAGGCCTGGATCTTTCTTCATTCATTATTCTTTGGATCCACTGTTCTCTTTTTATCGAGTGTCCTGGCAGAAAGTGGTGTCTGAGAACAATTGTGCAATTATCACTTCAGTTATTTTTCATCAGACTGCATGGATGCAGATCGTTGTAATGACTTGAGTTTAACCAGTTGCAATTAATCCAAAAGAAAAACTCCAGATAATTGTCCAAATTACAAAAAAAACGTAAGGGCAAAACCAGAGTGCATCACATTGGAATAAGAAATGAAAATACTGGAAACACTCAGCAGGTTATGCTGCAACCATGTTCTAACAAAGGGTCACAATCTTGAAACATTAATCCCACCTTCCTCTTTCCACAGATGTTCCTTGACCTATTGGAAGTTTGCCACATTTTCTGTTTTTCAGATTTCCAGTCTCAGCAGTATTCAGCTTTTGGCACCACACGGGAATAGACTGATCAGCAGCATCATTGCTGGGATTATCTCGGCATTCACTGCAATTATTATGAGACACCAGCTGATATTTATGTGGCATCTTCAACATAACGAAACATCCAAGGAGCTTTAAAGGATCATTATCAAACAAAACATGACACTGAGCCACATCAGGAGGCAAAAGGACAGATGGCCAAAAGCTTCATCAAAGGGGAGTGGTTACAAAAGTGTCTTAAATCATAGAATCCTACAGTGCAGAAGGAGGCCATTCGTCCCATCGGGTCTGCACCAACCACAATCCCACCCAGGCCCTATCCCCATAACCCCATGCATTTATAGAGTCATAGAGATTTACAGCATGGAAACAAGCCCTTCGGCCCAACTTGTCCATGCTGCTCTTTTTTTAAACCCCTAAACTAATCCCAATTGCTCACATTTGGCCCATATCCCTCTATACCCATCTTACCCATGTAACTATCTAAATGCTTTTTAAAAGACAAAATTGTACCCGCCTCTACTACTACCTCTGGCAGCTTGTTCCAGACATTCACCACCCTCTGTGTGAAAAAAGTGCCCCTCTGGATACTTTTGTATCTCTCCCCTCTCACCTTAAACCTCTGTCCTCTAGTTTTAGACTTCCCTACCTTTGGGAAAAGATATTGACTATCTAACTAATCTGTGCTCCTCATTCTCTCTATAAGATCACCCCTCAGCTTCCTGAGCTCCAGAGAAAAAAGTCCCAGTCTATCCAGCCTCTCCTTATAACTCAATCCATCAAGTCCCGGTAGCATCCTAGTAAATCTTTTCTGCACTCTTTCTCGTTTATTAATATCCTTTCCATAATAGGGTGACCAGAACTGTACACAGTGTTCCAAGTGTGGCCTTACCAATGTCTTGTACAACTTCAACAAGACGTCCCAACTCTTGTATTCAATGTTCAGACCAATGAAACCAAGCATGCTGAATGCCTTCTTCACCACTCTGTCCACCTGTGACTCCACTTTCAAGGAGCTATGAACATGTACCCCTAGATCTCTTTGTTCTGTAACTCTCCCCAACGCCCTACCATTAACTGAGTAAGTCCTGCCCTGGTTCAATCTACCAAAATGCATTACCTCGCATTTATCTAAATTAAACTCCATCTGCCATTCGTAAGCCCACTGGCCCAATTGATCAAGATCCCGTTGTAATCGGAGATAACTTTCTTCACTGTCCACTATGCCACCAATCTTGGTGTCATCTGCAAACTTACGAACCATGCCTCCTGTATTCTCATCCAAATCATTAATATAAATGACAAATAACAGTGGACCCAGCAGTGATCCCTGATGCACACTGCTGGTCACAGGCCTCCAGTTTGAAAAACAACCCTCTACAACCACCCTCTGACTTCTGTCAAGAAGCCAATTTTGTATTCATTTAGATACCTCACTCTGGATCCCATGAGATTTAACCTTCTGCAACAACCCACCATGCCGTACCTTGTCAAAGGCCTTGCTAAATTCCATGTAGACAACATCAACTGCCCTGCCCTCATCTACCTTCTTGGTTACCCTTTCGAAAAACTCAATCAAATTTGTGAGACATGATTTTCCACTCACAAAGCTGACTATCCCTAATCAGTCTTTGCGTCTCTAAATGTCTGTAGATCCTGTTTCTCAAAATACCTTCCAACAACTTACCCACCACAGATGTGGGGCTCACTGGCCTGTAGTTCCCAGGCTTTTCCCTGCAGCCCTTTTTAAACAAAGGCACAACATTTGCCACTCTCCAATCTTCAGGCACCTCACCCGTGACTATCGATGATTCAATATCTCGGCTAGGGGACCCGGAATTTCCTCCCTAGCGTCCCACAATGTCCCGGGGTACAATTCATCAGGTCCCGGGGATTTATCTACCTTGATGCCCTTTAAGACTTCCAGCACCTCCTTCTCTGTAATATGTACACTCCTCAAGACATCACTATTTATTTCCCCAAGTTCCCTAACATCCAGGCTTTTCTCAACAGTGAATAGTGATGAGAAATATTCATTTAGGATCTCACCCAACTCTTGTGGATCCACACATAGATGACCTTGTTGATCCTTAAGAGGCCCTACTCTCTCCCTTGTTACTCTTTTGGCATTTATGTTTTTGTAGAAGCTCTTTGGATTCTCCTTTGCCTTATCTGCCAAAACAATCTCATGTCCCCTTTTTGCCCTCCTGATTTCTCTCTTAACTCTACTCCTGCACCCCCTATACTCTTCAAGGGATTCACTTGATCCCAGCTGCCTATGCATGTCATGTGCCTCCTTCTTCTTCTTGACCAGGGCCTCAATATCCCGAGTCATCCAGGGTTCCCTACTTCTGCCAGCCTTGCCCTTCACTCTAAGAGTGCTGACCCTGAACCCTGGTTAACACACTTTTGTAAGCCTCCCAATTACCAGACATCCCTTTGCCTTCCTTCAGACTCCGCCAATTAACTTTTGAAAGTTTCTGCTTGTTACCATCAAAATTGGCCTTGCCCCAATTTAGAATTTTAACTTTTGGGCCAGACCTATCATTCTCCATAGCTAGCTTAAAACTAATAGAATTATGGTCACTGGTCCCAAAGTGATCCCTCACTAACACTTCTGCCCTTCCTTATTTCCCAAGAGGAGGTCAAGTTTTGCCCCCTCTCTAGTCGGGCCATCCACATACTGAATGAGAAATTCCTCCTGAATACACTCAACAAATTTCTCTCCATCCAACCCTGTAATGCTATGGCTGTCCCAGTCAATGTTGGGAAAGTTAACATCCCCTTCTATTACCACCCTATTTTTCCTGCAACCATCTGTAATCTCCTTACATATTTGCTCCTCAATTTCCCGCTGATTATTCGGGGGCCTATATTACAACACTATCAATGCGATTTCCCCCTTCTTATTTCTCAGTTCTACCCACATAGACACAGTGGACGAACCCTCGGATATATCCCCTCTCAGTACTGCTGTGATGTTTTCCCTAATCAAAAGTGCAACTCCCCCTCCTCTCTTACCTCCTGTTCTACCTTTCCGAAAGCATCTGTACCCTGGAACATTGAGCTGCCAGTCCTGTCCCTCCCTTAACCATGTTTCAGTAATTGCTAAATTTCCCAGTCCCACGTACCCGGAGTTCATCTGCCTTGCCCGTCAGGCCTCTTGCATTGAAATAAATGTAGTTTAATCTGAACTTCCCCTGCTCTCTGTCTTGCTTTTGCCTGATCTGTCTGGTACTAGGATTACTGACACTGCCTTTACTACTTAATGTGCTCTGTTTAACTTCTGTGCTGTGCTCAACCTCCTCTTCTGTCTCCCTACTGCTTTGGATCATACCCCGCTGTCAAACTAGTTTAAACCCTCCTGAGTGGCTCTACCAAATCTCCCCGCCAGGATGTTAGTCCCCTTCCAGTTCAGGTGTAACCCGTCCCTCTTGAACAGGTCACCCTTTCGCCAGAAAATATCCCAATGATCCAAAAATCTAAATCCCTGCCCCCTGCACCAGCTCTAGCTAGTCCCGCTAAGCGGCAATTTAGCATGGCCAATCCACCTAGCCCTAAGATAGTTAAGCTCATAAATTGCTACTATTTTCAAGTTTAAAGTTTTGAAGTTTATCTATTCATCACAAGTAAGGCTTACATTAACACTGCAACGAAGTTACTGTGAAATTCCCCTAGTCGCCACTCTCCGGCGCCTGTTTGGGTCAATGCACCGAACCAGTATGTCTTTCAGACTGTGGGAGGAAACCAGAGCATTCGGAGGAAACCCACGCAGACACAAGGAGAACGTGCAAACTCCACAAAGACAGTGACCCAAGCTGGGAATTGGACCTGGGTCCCTGGGGCAGTGAGGCAGCAGTGCTAACCACTGTGCCACCCTATTTAAAGGAGAAATATGAAGTGGAGAGGCTGAGGGGTGAGAGGAGGAGACACAAGTATGAAATACAAAAAAAAATAAATCTGAACACTGCATAGTACAGTTGATTTCATTTGTATTTATTAGTGTCACGAGTAGGCTTACATTAACACTGCAATTAAGCTACTATGAAAATCCCCAGGTTGCCACACTCCGGCGCCTGTTCGGGTACTAATGGAGAATTTAGCATGGCCAATGCACCTAACCAGCATGTCTTTCGAATTGTGGGAGGAAACTGGAGCACCCGGAGTAAACCCCCACAGACACGGGGAGTATGTGCTGACTCCTCTCAGACAGTGACTCAAGCTAGGAATCGAACCCAGGTCGCTGTGAGGCAGCAGTGCTAACCACTATGCTACCGTGGTGCCCCAAGGAAGTTGATGCTTCTTTTGATGCCAGAAGAGGTGATCATTTCGAAGGACACTTATCTGGAATGTTACAAGTGCACCACGTGGGCTGTCCCCTGGTGTTAGTCAAAACCCCACTTTTTTCCATTTATTACAAAACAGTACATATCCAGCACTATCTTCTGATGCTGTACCCTTGGGATGATTCACCATTTTTAACATGTAATAGAGTGATCCTAGTTTTCCTGTTGATCAGTACCATAGCTGATAGGTTTTTCCTTTCCAATAGAAAGAGTGTAACACTGCTAGCAATAGTTCTGTGTTTAATTTTGAGATGAAGACCATCATTGCTGTCCTATTTGGCAATTTTATCTGTAACAGGTCCAACATCTTAAAGGTTACTGAACTCAATGAGATTTATGATCAGAGCTGTGTTGCACTTGAACTACACGCAAGCTCATAAATTGCTAGCTGCTTGAATAAAGTGAAGTACGTATTGCAAACCTCGAGATGATGTGTTTGATAAGCACTTTTCCACCTCTGTGTCTTCAGCAATTTATCACCTAAACACCTCTGATTTTGTGGGGTTCAATCATTGAGCTTCTTGTACTTGGATAGAAACTAAATGATTGCATTATAATTCCCTTATACAAAATCTAGGAGATAATTTTCGCTGTAAGAAAGTTTTATATTTACATAGTGGCTTTCATGACCTCAGGACCTCTCAAAGTGGTTTTCAGCCAATGAAGTACTTTTGAAGTGTGGCCATCATTTTAATGTAGGGAATGTGGCTGCCAAATCCTGCACAACAAGTTCCCACACATTGCAATTAAATAAATGATTGATCAGATATTCAGGGAAATAACAGCAAAATACCGCAGAGTCCAAAGATGTGCGGGTTAGGTTGATTGGTCATGCTAAATTGACCCTAGTGTCAGGGGGATTAGCAGGGTAAATAAGTGGGGTGATGGGAATAGGGCCTGGGTGGGATGGTTGCCAGTTGCAGACTTGATGGGCCGAATGGCCTCCCGCACTGCAGGGATTCAATGCTTCTATGTTGGAAGCCTGAAATAAATTTTAAAATGTTAGAAATTCCGAGCAGGTCTTCCAGCATCTGGGAAGAGAGAAACAGTACTAACATTTCAAGTCTAATATGACTCTTCTACAGAAGGAGAGTAGAAGGAAAATGGGTAAAATGCTATCGGAAGTGGGGGAAGAAGAACAAAAAGGGAAAGGCCGGGGTAGGGTAGTGAGTGGGAGAAGTTAACTGACAAAGATGTAATGGAACAAAAGGTAAAGGGAGTGATAATGGTTGCAGTAAAAAAGACAGAGCATTTAACCAGATTGAGTGCAAATGCCAGAATAATGTACAGCTCTGTCTGAAAACAAAAACATGCAAAAGAGATTCAAAACAGCAAATTACAATAAAAAGAGTTCAAGCACGGGATAGAGCTCATGGACTGAAATCATTGAACTCAATGCCGAGTCGAGAAGGGTCCAAAAGAGCTTAAATCGGAAAATGAGAACTGGCTGGGCCATAGGAGACAGAGGGTAGTGGTCGAAGGGTCTTCTTCCGGCTGGAGGTCTGTGACCAGTGGTGTTCCGCAGGGCTCTGTACTGGGACCTCTGCTATTTGTGAGATATATAAATGATTTGGAAGAAGGTGTAACTGGTGTAATCAGCAAGTTTGCGGATGACACGAAGATGGCTGGACTTGCGGATAGCGAAGAGCATTGTCGGGCAATACAGCAGGATATAGATAGGCTGGAAAATTGGGCAGAGAGGTGGCAGATGGAGTTTAATCCGGATAAATGCGAAGTGATGCATTTTGGAAGATATAATGTCGGGAGGAGTTATACAATAAATGGCAGAGTCATCAGGAGTATAGAAACACAGAGGGACCTAGGTGTGCAAGTCCACAAATCCTTGAAGGTGGCAACACAGGTGGAGAAGGTGGTGAAGAAGGCATATGGTATGCTTGCCTTTATAGGATGGGGTATAGAGTATAAAAGCTGGAGTCTGATGATGCAGCTGTATAGAACGCTGGTTAGGCCGCATTTGGAGTACTGCGTCCAGTTCTGGTCGCCGCACTACCAGAAGGACGTGGAGGCGTTAGAGAGAGTGCAGAGAAGGTTTACCAGGATGTTGCCTGGTATGGATGGTCTTAGCTATGAGGAGAGATTGGGTAAACTGGGGTTGTTCTCCCTGGAAAGACGGAGAATGAGGGGAAATCTAATAGAGGTGTACAAGATTATGAAGGGGATAGATAGGGTGAACGGTGGGAAGCTTTTTCCCAGATCAGAAGTGACGTTCACGAGGGGTCACGGGCTCAAGGTGAGAGGGGCGAAGTATAACTCAGATATTAGAGGGATGTTTTTTACACAGAGGGTGGTGGGGGCCTGGAATGCGCTGCCAAGTAGGGTGGTGGAGGCAGGCACGCTGACATCGTTTAAGACTTACCTCGATAGTCACATGAGCAGCCTGGGAATGGAGGGATACAAATGATTGGTCTAGTTGGACCAATGAACGGCACAGGCTTGGAGGGCCGAAGGGCCTGTTTCCTGTGCTGTACTGTTCTTTGTTCTTTGTGAGGTGAGAGCAAGGTGGTGAATTTAAATGGCAAGCTGGATACTCATGGCCATGCTTGTGGACTGAGTGAAGGAATTCTGCAAAGCAATCATCCAATCTCCGTTTGTCTCTCCAACGTAGAGCATTGGGTGCAATGAATAAACCACAGTAAATTGAAAGAAGGACAAGTAAATTGTTGCTTCACCTGGAAGGAGTGTTTGGGGCCTTGTACAGTGACAGATGAGGAGATAAAAGAGCAGGTGCCGCACCTCCTGCGATTGCATGGAAAGGTGCCATGGGAAGGGTGGGTAGAAAGAAAATGGTTTACGTGCCATCAGCAGCGGGGGGGGGGGGGGGGAGAAGAAGAGCAAAAGGGAAAGGCTTGGGCAAAGGATGGGAGAGATTAAATGACAAAGATGTAATAGAACATATGACAAAAGGAATGCTAAAAAGACAATTATACAGATCGAGGAGTGAGCCAGGGTATCAACAGTCCTTTCGGAATGCTGACAGAGGAAGAAGGGAAGATGTGCTTGGTGATGGTATCGCACTGGACGTGACGGGAATGGTGCATAATGATCCTTTGAAAGCTGAGGCTGCTGCTGTGGAAAGCGATGACAAGAGGAACTCTTGTTCCGGTTCTGGGAGCGAGGGAAAGGGCTGAGCAGAAAAGCGAGAAATGGGTCAGGCATGGTCGAGAATTCCGCCAACCACAATGGGGGGAATCCTCGGTTGAGGAAAAAGGAAGATACGCCAGAAGTGCTGTCGTGGAAGGTTGAATCATCAGAACAGATGTGACAGAGACAGAAAACTGGGAGAATGGAATGGAATCCTTAAAAGAAGCAGGATGTGCGAAGTGTAGTCAAAGTAGCTGTGGGAGCCGGTAATATGATGAATATTAGTAGAGTCTACCCCCAGAAAAGAAGCCAGAGAAGTCATTGAAGTGAAGGGAGGTTTCAGAAAGAAGTTAGCGTACTTTGCAAATTTGTGTGCCGATTAATCAACAAAACAATGATGGTGGATGCATTTACCAGCTTATTGACAACTTAATGAACCTAATTACACAACCTGCATCGACGTGGCATACAACTGCTAAAATGATTAAACAGGCAAGGGCAAAAGACATAAACTATATCAGAGGAGAGCTAAAGCAAGATAGGGTTACTATCAGTCCACCCAAATGTTACTCTGAGCATCTCAGAGTGATTCTGCAATTAAGACAATGTTAGAAAGTATAATCATAAAATTTGGATGGTGAACAGCTGTCATGTGAACCACAGGAATATTATTGTCATTGCAAGGTGTCTTGCTGCTTCCAATAAGTATTGTTTCATGAGCTGCTTGAAGTTGTACTTAGCATTGTTCTTCATTTTTTTGTCAGTGGTAGCTGCCACTGTGGAGATTAGCTGGTGTAACACTTCACATGGCTGACGTGCAATTCACTAAGGTATCAAGGAAAATGTATGTGCCGCAGTGAGTTAAAACACTCTCCTGTTACCTCAGGGATGAGAGTCTGAGTCTAGCCAGATTTGCAGGATAAAAATGTGCTGTTTATGAAGCTTCTACTTAACCCAGCAAACTGATTGAAAGATACAGGAGGGCTGGTGCTGTTGATAGAAATACCGCATTGATAAAGTAAGGCGTGCAGAGGCAGAGTAACTGGCTGGGCGAAACCTGATATTGATACCATGATCCCCGCTTTGCAAAAACTGGAGTTGGCTGTGGATTACAGCTCAGCCAGTGGCACGCTTATCAGTGAGACAGCAGCTCTTAAAGGATGACAATTTGTCATTAAAAGGGGAAGTTGTGCTGGTGACAGACAATTGACTAATCGTTCATAACTGCTGACTGTTGTGTGTTTTCATGCTGCCACCTTTGAATAAAAGCACATGTGCAAGCCACGCAGAGGGAAATCATCAACAGAGTCAATTCAGTCATTTAGATCACTCATACCTAGCCCAATGAGGAAAAAATACAGGGCTTCGCAGAAACAGGAAACTGAGTGTGTTCCTCAGTTATACACACCATTCATGTTTGATTTTTCAAGGATGCATGAACTGAATTTCAGAACACCCACATATTCTACTGTACGCAGCCATTATGATTTCAGTGTGGCAAAGTTTGGGATGGAATTTTCCTATCCCGCCTGCCACAGGAATTATAGGGGGTGGAGCATAATATTCAGTGGACCATTTAAAGTTCCATTAACGTCGGGCAGGAATTTTCGGTCTTGGGGCGTGCGTGGCTGGGAAAGCTTGACCTTGATGTCTCACTATCAGAGGTAGCATTACAGATGCTCAGAGGCATCCAGCCCAAGACTTGCATGGAGATCTCTCTTTGGGCTTATCAGAAATGGAAGCAATGGAATCAGTTTCTCAAATGTGCCTCTCCCAGTAATTTTTCACTCCTTCCCTCAATACATCCAGTCTCAAAATGTGGACTGAAATTGAGCAACTAATTGCTGATTGAAATGGTTTAAAAGGAGACTGACCCATCAGGGCTCAGATGAGTCCAGGGGTGGAGTTCAGGCAGGCTGAAGAGGACAGGGGATAGATCGATAAGGGTCAGAAGACTGCTAATGTTGTACCTTTATTTGTAAAAGGAGCAAGGTATAGGCCAAAGAATTACAGGCCAGCCTGTCTAAACTTGAAAGTGGGCAAATTATTAGAATGTATACTGAAAGACAGGATAAATTGTCACCTCTAAAGGTGCAGATCATGTGATATGGGGAAGGCATTTTCAAGTGCTCAGGCCCAACAAAGTCACTGAAACAATCTTCTGTGTTTTTCTTGCAATAGGAATGTATTAAAGTTGAACTTAAAATTTCTTTGACAATGTAATTTAGACAAAAGTAAAGCTCCCTAATGGTTTAGCGAGATGGGTATGACATAATGGCGAACTGAGTTTGCTGTTATTAGCCAGGACAGTGCTAAAGAGGACAATAATTTGCCATTGTACTCTTGGGTTGGAGAGGAAAAATCAGCTGGAATTCTCTCTACTCATCATTCAGCAGTGAATCGCTGTGGAAGGTACACATCTATGAGACTCAGGAGAGGACAGGACTGAAATCCATTGTGATCTACAGAGCTATCAGTGGCTTTGTGGGTGGAGTAAGGGGAACAGAATCAATAACCATTAGATTAATAGCTCTCAGTAGCAATGAAATACACACACAACAGATCTGATCAGGACTCCAAATGGCCATAACAAGAACAAAGAACATTACAGCACAGGAACAGGCCCTTCAGCTCTTCAAGTCTGCACTGACCATGCTGCCTGACTGAACTAAAACCCCCTACCCATAAGGATAAACAATTTCTAGATTCATTTATTCCCCACCCCCCCCCCCCCCCCACCAACCCCCATTATAAATGTAAATTTGTCATAATTTTTACTTTGAAATAATTCTTCAATGTTGACCATCATAGACTGGTATTATCTGATGCAAAAAACTGACTGTTTGATCAATTTTGCCCCCAATAAGCATTGATCATCACAACTAGGTTTTAATGTAAGAGATGTGAAAAAAAATCAGACATGGTTAGCTCAACATTAGCACGTCCCTGTCCAATATAACATTTAGATAGCATTTTATCCCCCCAAAGGGATTACTATCTGCAATGTCTAAATAGCAATTCCATCTCTATTAAGCAACACAGCTTTAAAACCAACCTTGTTCTCAACTAACAAGTTAATAGTCCTGAACTCAAAAATTAAATAAAACTAATTAAATTCACACATGTAACCAAATTACTCTCTGCTGACATGCTTCTGAGTTGCCAGCCAGCTTTATTTTCTGGATTTCTGGATGTTGTTTAATTTGATTGTGTCTGTGTAACATGAACTGTAGCAATTACTTGCAAGAGATGGTGAATTACGAAAAACAGATCTTTATTTTACACATGGCGAGACATGAAGAGACATGAGACATTAAGGGCGGCATGGTGGCACAGTGGTTAGCATTGCTGCCTCACAGCACCAGGGACCCGGGTTCAATTCCGGCCTTGGGTGACTGTGTGGAGTTTGCACGTTCTCTCTGCGTGGGTTTCCTCCGGGTGCTCCGGTTGCCTCCCAGAGTCCAAGATTGTCCAGGTTAGGTTGATAAGCCATGCCAAATTGCCCCTCACTGTCCCAAGTTGTATAGGTTGGAGGAGTAAATACATGGGGTTACGAGGTAAGCATGGGTAAGAGTCGATGCAGACTCGATAGGCCGAATGGCCTCCATCTACATTGTAGGAATTCTATGATAAACAAGTGGCCAGTTGAACATAGGGAAGAAAAAGTCAAACCACCAAAAATAAAATCAGCCCATGGAAGTGATGACCTTATTTGGAAGGTGATGTCACTGTCTTACATCTAGCTTTGGCAAATTTATTCTGCTGTGAAGGCTATGAGTGGAATTTTCAATTTTCTGCACAGAGTGCTGGTTGAGGGGTGAAAGCTGGTTTGCAGTTCGCAGGGTCCACAGCCAGTTTTTCTTGCCAGATGATCCAGTACTATGTACAGAGAAAATCTGGAGGTGTGGCCCAAGCTGACTCATTGGTGGGATAGAGTTGGAGAAAGCCGACAGCTGGGAATCTTGAGATCGAGACATCCTTTTTAAAGGATGCCCTGATCTCTGGTTGGCAACACAGGAGCTCCCCCACAGACAAATGGAGAACCTCCCACACCCGTTGGACACAGGAAACACCTCCACACGCACAAGGGGAACCCCTCACATCCAATAAGGAGAACACCCCCCACATGGATAAGGGGGAGGTGGAGGCCCTGCACACTGCCCCCCCCACCCCCCACAATGGAGAGTGCCAGTAGGATCCCGCAGCACTGCAATGCCGGGCATGTCCTTTTCCCCCAAGGGCTATATTTAACTGTGCTCCCCCAGTGGGTTCCCTTTTCCTGTTGCAGTTGTAAACCTTGCTGACATGAGCAGGGAGTGGGGGAATTTCCAAATGTGGGGGGACGATACAGCAGGGAAAGCACACTAATAATATTGAAATGTATTTAAATGAGATAATCACCTGCCTGGGTGGGAACCTCATTACATCATTAGTGATGGACAGGGAAAGTTGGAAAGCGAGATCTCATCAACAAGATTCCCTTTTTTTTAGTCTTGCAATATTTTGTGCCCATGTCCCCATTTTTTACACTCGTGGCGTTTGCGGGCACAAAATCGTGACATATTGTTACCAACGCAACGAACAAAGCTCATTTACACTGGACACTGAGAATTATTTTGCTTATATTGATCCAAACATATGATCTATTGTCCATTGTTCCATTATTCAACGAGATCTCGGCAGATCTTCTACCTCGATGCCATTTTTCTGTGCTATCCCCAAATCCTTTGATATATTTAATATCTCGAAATCAAACTTTGTCTTGAAAATGTTCAATGACTGAGCTTCCACAGTCCCCTGGGGTAAAGAATTCCAAAGATTCACCATCCTCTGAGCGAAGAAATATCCTCATTGTGGTTCTAAGTGGCCTGTCTCCCATTCTGAGACTGTGCCCCTGGTTCTGGACCACCTCCCCACCACCACCACCAATCTGGAGAAACATCCTTCCTAGATGTCTTGGAACCAAATTTGCTGCTCATCCCCAATTTATTGATGCCCTTTGGAGGGTATTCTCAAAATGGCATATGTATTGCAAGCTCAGTCTTACCGATGACCCACACAAGACATGAGTAATTTGTTTTGATATATAATCGAAAACCTTCAAGAGACATCCCAATACTCAGTTAGGTTAATAGGCAACAGCTTCTCATTGGCAGGGGCCTTTGAAAGAATTGTCAGTAACAAAATCCAAATAGATGCTGGTCTTTTTTTGTACTGGACACTCCTTTGTCATGCATCAATGCTCCCCGTTTCATGAACATTATACTTAGTGGAATGAAAAACCAAATAGCATTCATTAACATATCTGTTTAGAACATTAAATAAAAAGACTGTGAACGAGGACATCAGAGAAAAAAATAATCCTTACAATTTGTCTGTTATTTAGCAGATAAAGATTGATACAGTAGAAAGATGGACATTTGTTTTAGTATAGATAATACAGGTACGATAATGGTTTAAATTATAAAACAAATGATTGATCCTTCTAACAACAGTAATTATGGTGGTGAAAATAATGAGCTCTCAGTTCCTTTACTGATTAAATTTCAGTGAAGGTATAGTTGTGAGTATCAAGTGAGAAATATGCTCACATCTGTACTTTCACTGAATTTAGTGAGTGAGGAACGGATAGCCCGCTGCCAAAATCCACAAGAAAATCACTGCATTTTATTCTTACAAAAATACCAAATGAGAACAAACGGAAGATCACAGAAAAGAACCTAGATGTCATTAATGTCAAATAAGTCTTTAACCGAAGATATATTAAATGTCAGTGATTTCAGGGTGGTACCAGGCTTGGATACAGGAGTATGGTGTCAATGATCATATTATTCATGGGAATGGAAATCTGAAACCATGTGCCAAAGGCACTCAGCGTACCTTAATACAGATGGCCAACACAAAGGGAAAAGGGATCCTCTGCACAATAATTCATTAAGTCGTTGAAAAATAATTAAATAATTAAGGGGGCATTCCATAATGCAACTGGACCACTTGAGTAATGCTTCAGTTGCACAGCACCTTTGCAAATTGTGCCGTAGGTATTAAAACAAAGCCATAGCAAACTGGCCAGATGATGCCTTTTCCTGCATTATCTTTACTTTGATACCGGGACCATCCATCTCCCTCAAACTATGTCCACTGCTCCTCCTCTTGATGTTTGCAAGTTGCCTGCTGCATACCTGGCCAGTCATCTTTCATTGACTGTTGCTGCCTTAAGTTGTGGCACTATCTGCATTTCATAAGAAGCGCAGCTAAACAAAGTGAGGTGAATGACCTCAGTTCCTATTACCATGAGAGGTCAGATTTTCCATGCAGCAGCACGCCTTGTGCCTGGATAGCACCAAACAATGTTTGGAGACCACATATGACAGCAAATTGATAACTCAGCTGACAATGCAGAAATTGATCCAAGGTATCACGTTTTCTTTTCTGTATTTTAAGTTTTGTTGGTAATATTGTTGAGTGTTCTTATGAAGACTACAACAGCAAAGTGTTTCATGTTGTTGCAGGATGGAGTCCACACTGAGGGTTTAATTTTTGTGATGGAATCGCACTGAAAGATTTGAAGAAATAATGTCTGTTCATTATCAGGGAACATTATGGCCTACTGACAACGGGAACAATCAAAACAATGTAGAGTTGGTGTTCAGTGACATACTGAGAACATTAGGGTATCACAAATTAGATGTTGTCAATACTTTTGAAGCACACATCTCTTGTGAAGCATTGTTGCCTATAAAAAGTGACAGCTGTTCATTGTAAAATTCATGTGCTTTGATTCCACATTTGTCTATTTCAACATTCTTCCAAAATGTAAGGATAAGGCAAGCAGTCAGTTTTCCTGAGGTCTAACCAATTTCTAATTTTCAGAAGTTTGGGGTGGTTGTGCTGGTGGGATGTGGAAGTGCGGGGGTGGGGGCGGGGCAGGGACGGGGTTAAGTTGCAGGTGGTGTTGTCAATTAGGTACCATGTCCGTTTCAAAATAGACATATTTGTGCCTAATGACAGCTTCTAAGTAATTTATATGCCTTTCCAGTTACTCAACATTGCACATCTCTGCCAATGCTGCAAATAAACAAACAAAGCTTTCTGGGTTCAGGCTTCAGATGAAATATTGGAACAAGGGGTTAAGTTACAATTAATTTGACAAAGGTATTTTTACCAGGTTAACTCAACATCACTAATCAATCTCAACAGGTCTGACTGCATCTATGGGGAGAGAATAAAGCCAATGTTTCGAGTCGAGATGACCCTTTGGGAGGAAGGTCATCTGGACTCGAATTGTTGGCTCTATTTTCTCTCCCCACAGATGCTCCCAGACCTGCTGAGATTTTCCAGCATTTTCTGTTTTTGTTTCAGATTCAGATTCTAGCATTTGCAGTATTTTACTTTTATCACTCATCAGTGGTTGCTTTCTTACTTTTTAGAAAAGGTTTCATTACTTAGGTTGATTTTCCTTGTATTTGGCTTCCAAAATAGAAAGTTCCAATATATGAATCAGTGACAAAATACGACCTTCGTCTTTGATATTTATTCATATATATTAGGAACAACCGAAAAGTCCAGAATAGGAAATATAAAAGTCTGTTTTGAGATAGAAGTTGCGCAGCATTGGACAGCAGGTGTGAACTGGGCGTAGGGAATATTCCTGAGCTAAAGCAGGTAGACCCGAAGTTGGGTCTTGGGTTTCATTTAAAGTTGACAGCTGTGTCTGTATGGCCTCTTTAATGGATGATTTAGGATCAGGTGGCCAGGCGAGGATCAGTGAATAATGGCCAATCAGGAGTGAGGGCATGCGTTCCCGGGGCTGGAAGGCTTCAGTTGGAGTCAGGGCATTGGGGGTAGACCTGCATAGCTGTGCTGTTAAATACTGGGTGGGATCTTATGGCCTTACTCGACCTGAGGCCGGAAAATCCCGCCCGAGGTCAATGGACATTTCCATTGTTCACCCCTCGCCCGCTCTGATTCCTGGTGGGTGGGGCGGTAAAATTCCAGCAACTTAGCTGTACATAGTTTTTCTCAGTCAATAAATATTTTAGGTTGTTACTAGCCACATCGAGTCACATCGGGTTACTCTACCAGCGAACTATGACAGCTCCAAGTCTGCAGTTAGTTTACTGGTGAAGTGGACAGCAAGGTCTGGCTGCTGCAATGCTGGCTCTCAACCATACCCTGGAAGAGGGATTGAACACAATGTCTGTGAGATTGGGGAGCACCCTTGTTCCTTCTGGCTCACCAGGAAGGGTTTTGCAAAAAGCTTTTTGTTTAAATTGCACTTTGCTGATGGCTGCAGAGGCCACTGAAGAATCCTGAGTAAGGCAAACCCAACCCTGTCCTGCTCATGTCGAAGAGATTTGCAAAGGGCGCTTTTGACACATGTGAGGCCTTTCAAATATGTAAATGAGGGGCAGAACAGCTGTTTTAGACATTTGTCCAGAACAGCCAAAAACGGGCACTACAAATTTGGCAATTAAAGCAATATCTGCACAGATTGGACCAAGGCTACTCTGCGACTAAATTGGTAGGCTCATGTTAATCCCCACAAATGGGTATAACCCTTACAATTACTACCCCTCTTGTCTCTTGATAAGTAAGGATATATGACCAGCTCAACCAAAACTTTGATAAGATGTAAGATTATTTTCACCTTTGAAAACATTTACTTTGTAAGAAACTGCTGGGAAATTGATTGGCTTTTATGGGGCTGCTCTTTATCAACAGGAAGGTTTAGAGGTAACAGTGGTCTTCCTTCAGTCTGTGTCTGCATTCTAACCTGATTTCCATGAATAGGAGTTGGATGTGACTAACTGGAACCAAGTACGGAATAATTATCTGCCCTAATCTGCCTCATCCTGCAAAATGTTTGTATGGTTTTACACAATGAATGCCTCCATTGTCATAATGGGGCATCAAACATGATGACACCTGTGGATCCTGGCAAAAATTAGCAAATCTTCAAAATGCTGTTCTAATGAAACCTAAATGAATCCTTTGAAAGACGGTTTAAAATGTGAATAGTTACCAATATTACTGTGGTTTCCACTATCATAGATACGATTAGAGACACAGCTTGACAATACAGCCCTTTTCAGTCATAGGGAGAATGCTCAACCTTTGGTGCTTGGCAGATGGGTCAGTGTGATAGCAAATGTTTGATTGATTGTTCTCAACTTCAAATGCAACAATTCTGTGGTAAATATTTTTCACTATTGAGCTTTTGAGCTTAGTTACCAATTGGCATCTGGATGATATTTGTCCCTAGACAGAAATCAGTAGTGCGGTATGTTCACCATTGGGCAGTTGGTTGGGAATTGACACATTTATTCAGCATATAACTTTCCATATGCTATCCATACCACAAGGGGAGTGTCAGGTAGACGCGGGTCACTGAGGTAAGAAAAAAAAACAATCACAAAGGTCCAGCCAGAATGGACATCAATTACAAACTTCCTATTGGGCAACTTAAACTAGTTTTTTGCAGTCAGTGAACAGGGGGGGAGGAGTGGAGAATAAATTGAGGTTGGCTGAAGAAATAGTTCAACCCTGATTAAATAGATGAAAGCAAAAATGATCTGAGGATAGCAACATTCAGTGGGCTGACAGCTGGTTCAAGTTGCGAAAGGGTTAACCGAGAAGCAAATACTCAGGTGTCTGTATTACTTTGAGCAACAATCCTCTGTGGTGTTATCAGCCATAAATCTGTCCCAGCTTTAATGAGTTTTCACTGATGCACATCCATCCTCTTACAACCAAGCTCACAGCTGACAACCTGTCCTAAACCAGGGAAAATTGCAATGGTTTTGGGGCTAAGACCTTGGAGGTTTATCTTCTGACGATAAGTGTAGAATTCTGATGCCAGGCCCTCCTCCTCCGCTGCACAACCCTACAAGAGTCTAGGCAAAGGAAAAATAGAGCAAAAAAAAAACTGCTACTCAAATCAGGTGTGTGAGATAAAATGAGTAGAGCACAAATTCACACCGGGGAAAATAATCTTGTTTCATCACACTTTGTGTAATTGCATTAATGCATAACGTTAAAAGGAGCTGCTATCTCATTTCTATTCTCTTAATAATTAATTTTAATAGCAAGCAATACTAAATTATATTTTGGAATGATTTCTAAGCAATGACTCCGAAAAGCAAAACCCTTCAAGCACCTAGGCACCATACAGTGGATGATGTCAGCAACCCGACTTATTCCTCAAACACATTTACCTTGCACCATTTTATCTCGTGTACCTCATTTGACCAGTGTTTTTTTTTTGTTTGTGTTGTTTTCCCTTGACTTTTATTGCCACGGAGTGGCAAAGAAGAGGATATCTGTCACTTAAAAAGAAAGGAAATCAGTAGTTCAGTGTGCGCGCCACTGGGTGGTGGGTTGGGTGTTGACACTTACAATTATTTGGCATTAAATTGTCCAGATCCAGATGAATAACAGCAGAATTATTCACTTATCATCTGAAGAATAAGCTCCAGCATCCAGGTCCAAAACCATGACAACTCCTTGAAATCCTTTGCAACGAGGCCTACTTTACTGAGAATCTGAGCTGATGTTGGCAGCGATCAGGCATGTCGCATTATGGTGAGAGCTCATAACCATCCTTGATTTTCAAATCAAACTCTCTAGTCTTTGACTAGACATAATGGACTGTATTATTTAAATAGTAACTGAGATGCAGATATAACAAGATCTTTCTCTCGCACTCTGCTCTCATAATCCTCTTCTTGTTTTAATTTACCCTCTTCACTCTGGTCACTCTCAAGGCTGTTGACAAACTTTACAACATTAGTTAGATGTGTACACATGAATGTGCGTTATGTGCTTCATAAATTGGAGGATAGATTAGTATCTGGTCCCCAGCATTGTATTGTAATACTCTCACGTGCTGTCATACCTGTGAGACTCTTCCACTTCTCTCAGCTTTTCTATATATAATATATGGGCAGGATTCTCCAGCTATTTGTGCCAATAGGATTCTCCTGTCCTGTTGCGGTGAGTGGAGATTTGCCCGAGTGCCAGATCCTCCGTCATCTCTGGCAGTGGTGGAGGGGTGTGAACAGCTGGAGAATTCCGGCCATGCTGTCTGAATAATGTTGTCTCTTTGAAGATAGTGAGCAGTTTCGGACAGCACACTCTTTGCCCACTGAATACCAGACTGAGGGTCTTGAATAGCCTAGAGGATGTCAAAATTATGCGAATGGTGGAGGATGGAAGGTCTTCATTCTATCATAGCTTGGTTAAATTTGACAGTGGAAGTGAAAAACATTCTCCTAAACATCTGTGCCAGTTGCTTCCTTTAATATAAAATAGCAATCAATTTTCCAGTGCTTTTCTTTCCAATAAAAAGTCACAAACACATACTAATGTCACAATATTCCTATGCACACAAAGTGAATGCTTGTGCAGCCACCTGGGGGCAGGTTAGATTTATGAGTTTGTTGCACATTGTGCAGAGGAAGTCCACCCCTGGCTTGTAATTGTTGGATGCATTGCTTAGATTAAGGATTGTAAATGGTGCAGGAACTAGATTTGACTTTAATTCACTCGTGCTGAAGTGAATCCACTTCTAAAGGTTATTGTCATTTCCTTCCTTTTGATTTCCATTTAACCAGCAACATTTTGTGATATAAACAAACCATTTGTCATTTTCCTTTGCTGTAACAGTCAATAGACAAACAGCAGTCAAAATCTCTTTCTTCCCATTTAAAAACCATAGAATTTAAACTCACCAAATAAATATATTTTGTGACACATTCCATTCAGACAAAACAAAACTTATGTTCCTTATTTATTTTAGCCCTCAAACAACATCAGTGATACGTATAACATTTCCATTGTTTCTAATAACATTCCCAAAGAAGTTAACTTCAGTGGGCCACTTTGTTAAAAAATATTTGTTCGCTCATCCACACATCTGTCAAATTACTTTTATCACATACGAGGTATGATTAACAGATTTCCTTCTCCATTGAATCCCTTAGAACTGAGGGGTCTCCTCAAGAACTGCACCACAGCCAGGCATTAGGAAATACAGATCATTCACTCTACTCGCCCCACACTCCAAATGTTGACTGCCTTCTCAGGACGGTTCCCAGTCAGCTCACTCCACACCCCAGGTCACATGACCCATTCTCTTAAAGGGCTATGCATACATAGCATTCTTCTTGTAGAAACGTTTGGTAAAATTGACCCACAGTATCTAACTGGGAAAGCAACGAATGCTGTTAGTGACCAAATGAACAAATTATTTCTGTCTCCTTCATTGGGTGGGACAGTACTCAGACATGTGCACACATGCAGAAAATGATCCAGTCCCAACAGGATGAAAAGAAGCAAGTCAAGCATTTTTCAAAATTCCGCACAAAGTACAAATGTAACCAAATAGCAGTTGGGCTGCTTAATGCATGAAATTGCAGAGTATCTGGTTATCGGGTTGGAAAATGGGGGAAATTGAATTTTTATTGGGGTTTTCCTGATTTCCTGTTATTGCTTGGGGATTTCTCGCTTCATGTATTGTCCTTGCTGTCCGGGGGTTGCCAATCGTGGCTTATGCCATGGAATTATAATGAGACAAGGTCCTGAAGGTCGGCCCCCAGGATTACTTGAAATGGCAGAGGGATTGAATATTATTCCGCACCATGCTCTTATCAATATAGCCAACTGAGCTAACCAACTTGTGTGATGCCCCCAGGAAAATGGCATGAACCATTGCCCTCGTTTCCTTCAACTTTCCAAAGTAATAGAGGATGATTGGAGAATTTACCATGAAGGTTGCAGGCAGAGGAGATTTTATAAGCAATCCTATGTTACATTGCACGCTGCAAACTAAATACAGGGTCCTCGATACTGATGGCAGATTTACAAGTCTTGAGCCAAGGGGCTCGGAATATGTCAACACAAAGTTTGGGTGATTTATAAAACTGCACATGAACATTAAAAGGTGTTCATTATTTGCCATTTGTTACATTACACATTAGAGATTTCTCCATGGTTTCTTCAGCATCTTGTTTGGGATCATTAACAGATGCATCTACCAAATGAGCTGAGGGGGTACAGACCTCAATTCAGAAGGGTTACTTGCCTTATGTCATATATTGGACTTTTGTACACCCTAGCACTCAAGTAATTTATTCTGGTTACACTAGTTAGCCAGTCAGTCAGTCATTGTACCCAGCTGAGCAAAAATGACTTGTAATTTATAACCGCACACAAATATGAAGCTGCTGCACTTCGTTCTCAATCTCACTCACAACAAATGCATACAGCTTATCAAATCTAACATGGGAAAGAAATTGCTGCTTCCTCTATGCCCCAAAATCAAGTGCAACAATATTTATAGCTGGATTAAAAATAGTCGGAACATTACTTTCGAACAATAACTGGAAACACATATGAGACTTAGTCTCACCATAAAAAGCAAGAATGGCTGTTTAAAATGACACAGACAAACTATACAGTCCCCAAAGCATAAAGCAGCAGCAGGGCACTACATGGAGATTCTGAACAATTACTGTATTAATTCAAGGCAGGAGAATCAGGTTAAAAACCTTCTGTATGTCAAAGCTACCCTTTAGAAACCCACACACACACAAAGTAAAAATTGCTTATTTACATATCCAAGCTGTACACAATAAATAACCAGTTACAGCAAATTACAAAAAGACCACTGCAATTGGCTAGGACTAAACACAACTTACAATTTACGTAAGAGTATTTTGATCTGAATAAGCACTTCTCTGTCTAACTCCTAGTTAACATTCGGAACAAGAAAATGGGAAGAAAAATTGTTTACGTTACCCTGAGTCTGCGTGTTTGAAATTCAATGGAATGTGTTCTATCCTGAGACCTTCGAAATAAGAAAAGCAAAAATTAGAACAAAATACCATTTCCAGAAATAAAATAAAATTTATGAATCATGATAATAATCAAATGACTAATTAATATATCAATGTGTTTAGATAAAAGAATAATCAGAACAACATTAGCAAAAAAAATTGTCACGGAAAAGAGCAGATGGATTTGTAGAAACCACAGAAAATTATACCTTCACTTACAGTATACAGTCAATTCTTATGCAGTGACTTCACATTACTGAAAGAAACACCTTGCTTATGTCTGTGACTTGGGGTATTAAAGAGAACATTTTTGACTTGATTTATGATCATTACATGCATGAACATACATTATTTCTTGCGCGTTATACAGACAGAGCATACCGTTCATAGAGAAGGAAATGAGAGAGTGCAGAATGTAGTGTTGCAGTCATAGCTAGGGTAGAGAAAGATCAACTTAATGCAAGGCAAGTCCATTCAAAAGTCTGACAGCAGCAGGGAAGAAGCTGTTCTCGAGCTGGTTGATACGTGACCTGAGACTTTTGTATCTTTTTCTCGACGGAAGAAGGTGGAAAAGAGAATGTCCGGGGCGCGTGGGGTTCTTAGTTATGCTGGCTGCTTTGCCAAGGCAGCGGGAAATGTAGACAGAGAAGTTAAGACAGAGAAGTTATCAGTGAAGCATTTGATAACATTGCGCTGCAGGATTTTTGTCATGGTTTCCAACACAAACTAATATTTAGAGATTCAATGACCAGTCTATTTATCAATTATACCAATCTTTGATGTGAAACGAGAAACAAAAAGATCCGCTTCTCACAGCCAGTCGCATGTATCTTTCCCAAATAATTCAATTATTTTACGTGTTTTTCTTTAAAACGTTCTGAAATGTGAACTCAATTGGATAGCCTCCTTCTTGCTTTTGGAGGTGGCGTTATTTTAATAGGGGAAGATTTCCCCCCGATTCCTTCTGCATTAAAGAGCCTGTCATACTCCCTACCCAGACAAAAGCCAACATTTCCTCAACTCAGTTGAACAGGCTCTCTCCAGCATTCCCACAGACTGCTGAAGCAAAATGGAACGTATATTGATCCACCATTTATGATACCACACTCTCAGCATATGAGAAGCAAGGGTGGAAAAATGTTGACTTGTTCCTTTGTGGTGGAACCTATCATTGAAGCCAAACAATCCACAATCAATAACTACAAGAGAGAACCAAGCAAGAAGGCTTGAAATGCATTAAGAACCACTCGCTGCGAAAGTAAAGTCGCCATAGTCCCAGGTAACAACAGGCTGATCTTCCCTTTGAAGGGGGGCACGGTGGCGCAGTGGTTAGCACTGCTGCCTCACAGTGCCAGAGACCTGGGTTCAAGTCTGGCCTCGGGTGACTGTCTTTGTGGGGTTTGTACGTTCTCCCCGTGTCCGCGTGGATTTCCTCCGGGTGCTCGCGTTTCCTCCCACAGTCCAAGGATGCGCGGGTTAGTTGGATTGGCCATGTTAAAGTGCCCCTTAGTATCAGGGGGACAAGCAGGGCAAATAAGTGGGATTATGGGGATAGGGCCTGGGTGGGATTGTGGTCAACACAAACTTGACAGGCCAAATAGCCTCTTTCTGCACTGTAGGGACTCAACCCAAGGATCACCACACCTCAGGTGAGGGACAAGGTTAAGAAGGCAGGCCTTCATGAATAATCTTAGCTGGTAAAGGAATTGAATCCGTGCTGTTGGGGTCGCTCTCCATCACTAACCAGCTATACTAATCCCCTGCCCACTTACTACCAAGTCCAATAGATTGCTAGATGATGCAGCAATGACTGCAGGTTACAACTTTACCAGAATATCCATAAGTCTTTCAATACAGTGAATACTAAGGACAGTGTAGTGCTGAGCCCGAAATAAAATTGGACATTTGAAATGAAAGAATTGGGCACTCTAAATTAAACTACAGTGAGCTCCAGCAATTAGCCTGCAGAAAATCAGACCTGGCCAAAGTTCGAATATACAGAACTCGGACAGGCTGCTGGGACATGTCTGGATCCACCCTATCGATAACCCATCAAGCGATCATTGCTCATATTTGACATGCCTAATGTCCACAGCCTAGATAGGGCCAGACTTCAAGGTGCTCCATCAACAGCTCATCAATTCGACCATTGGGCACTGATACCGCCCCCCACCCTCCCCAAGACCCCATTGTCAGAAGGTCAAGGGCAGGGGAAAAAAGCACAAAGCCACAGGGGGATAAAATAGACATTCCGGACACCTTGGGAGTGAAGACTTGAGACGGGAGACGACCGCGAGCCGATCAGACCAGGGGGGGAAGGAAGGAAGCAAGCAAGGAAGAAATGGCCAGCTCACCTTCGTGAACCAAAGGGACTCGGGGACTGGATCTACAGCCTACCAAGCCATCTTTACGGGTAGTATAGTCTGATCCTGGGTGTTTTCTTGTATAGATGGTGGGCAATTTATGGGTTAACTATATTTAATAAAGTTTGTTGCATTATATATCTGTGTCCGTACTTTGTTCTTCTCATAAATAAAGGCACCTGGGTAAAACTTCGATTAAGAAGCTGATTGAAGTATCTGGACTGGACAGATACAGCAACAGGTACGAAGGCATCAAAAAGACAACAGGACCATCAGCAAAGAAAACAGCTCCATTGAAAACAAAGGCAGTAGAGACCATCGCTGACTGCAATAAACAGAGGTGTGTGGAGAACACTATATTGACTGCACACCATGGAGAACATTGTCACTGAGGAAGTTCAGTCTAGTTACCATGGAAAACCTGCCTGTAATGGAAGAGTTTAGCAAAGATATTGACTGACTTACCACAGGGAAGCTCCAGGTGCTGATGCTATACCGTCTTCAACTCATCAAGCTTAGGAAACCAGCACTCCTGCAGCATCTGCAAGAATTTCTTGGTTTCTGCTGGAAGAAGGGTGCAGTGCCCCAGGATATGCAAAATGCAAAGATTCAATCCAAGAACAAGGGCAACTGCAATGTTTGCAACAACTATCGAGCCATCTCCCTGTTGAGCATCATGGGAAAGTAAGTGCCCATGTTGTCTTGTCAAATTGTAGATCTTGGCTGAATGAACCTACTGTGTCCCAGTGTAGTTTCAAATCTGGAAAATCTACAATTCATGTGATTTTCTCATTCCAGGAGCTGCAAGAGGAATGTTGTGAACAAAGGCGACCTCTCCAACCCTGTGAGCAGAGGTGGTGTATTTAAGCTGCTGGAGAAAAATGGCTGTCCGCTGAAGCTGCTCAATGTGATCTTCACAACAGGGTTGTGTTCTGACACCAACGCTCATTGACATATTCCTCTCTTTACTGCTGTCATATGCCTTTATATCATATACAGTTGGTTTCTAGTTACATACCAGAACTGATGGAAAGCTGTTCAGCCTTGGCCACCTGAGTTCTAAGACCAAGATGTGCCAAGCCCTCAGAGAGTTGCTCTATGCAGACGACACCACACTAATATTCCTTAGCGAGGAACACTTGCGCTAGCAAATGGACAGACTCTCTCACACCTGAAAAGAGTTTGGTTTGACCATCAGCATCAGAAAGACAAATGCCATGGTCCAGGATGTTGCCAGACTACCATTTATCAGCACTGACAATGTGACACTGGTGGTTGTTGATCGCTTCACATATCTAGGCTCCACAATCACCAGCAATCCATCACTTGATGTTGAAGTCCAAGCTGAGTAAAAGCATGTGGAACAACTTTAAGCACCAAACTGAGAGACAACCAAGTAGTACATCCTTGCTGCTCTCCTTTACAGTGGTGAGACTTTGGATAACATATATTAGACAAGAGAAAAGGCTAAACAGTTCCCACCTTGACTATCTCAGACATATCCTCGGCATCGTGTGACAGGACAAGATCAACAACTTAGAGGTCTTGGAGTGTACTCATTTTATTATGCACACAATACTAAGCCAATAATGTCTGCACTGGCATGGCTATGTTGATTGGAGAGATGAAGGCTATATACCCAAAGACTCTCTGTGCAGTCAATTAGCCACAGGGTCATGATCCCCTGGGCGCCCATCCCTCCACTACAAGTGGGATATAAAGAAGGCCGACATTGACACTGACAACTGGGAGACAGCCACTGGCAGCTAAGGCCTCTAGAGTCTGTTTGGAAAAAATGAACAGAGATCAAAAGTTCAGCTGGCCAAGAAGAGGGCTCATAGAAATGAGAGGCCAGTGAATTGTATATATTCTCAGCCCCATTGTCTTCCTCGGCAGCAGAGACTGCAAAGGCAAAGTGGGAACCCCTGAGCCACACTGGGCAATAGTTAACAAAGAGTTAACCATCACTGCATTAAACTGAGCAGGAAGACTGCCACAGTCTATAAGGAAGCCTAACTGGTGTCTTCAGCCGAAATGATGGTTCAGTCTATGTTGAGTGAAAGATACCATCCTGGTAAATGGGTTGAAGCTTGTCCTAGGAATGGGCACCAGGAGGATCCTTATTCAGCTGATTGTCGCTTAAATTACCGCTGGTGCTCATTAAAGAGGCTGCATAGCCTTTTGACCTAAAGCCATTTCCTAACTGTGACCAGCGGATTGGGAGTAAACTCGTCACTGGAGAATATTTTGAGTACCGGTATATCACATTTTACTATTCATTGCCTGGAGATTTGGAAAGCATTTAGAAACCTATCAGGAGATTTTCATGGACACTTTGTCAAGACTTCAATTATGAGTTCATCCATATTTATTCTGGAAAATCTGTGAGGACTTCACCTAAAAAGAATGAGAGCTATGCTGCTCTACCATATTGAGCAACTGATAGGAGTTACCTGTGGAAAGAGTGTACTATTTCATGGGCACTTGCTGGGGGTCCCCCCCCGGCCTGTAGGAGAACTGGAAGGACCCCCCCCCCCGGCCTGTAGGAGAACTGGAAGGATCTGGAGACCAGGTACAGCATCACCCTTCTGCAGGAGAGGGGGCATCAGGAAGACGATGTGACGCCTGTCCCTCTTGTCCCTGGACCTCCTCCATTGGGATTTCTAGTGCTGAGGAAGTGTATGTCAAAGTGCTAGATTCCCAAACACTGACAAGCAAGGACTGAGCAGCTACTCCATGTTTGTACTGTGCTCATGCTCCAGGCAGAACCTCCTGCACTCCTGACACATGACCCTTTTAGTCGCCACATCATCATGTGACCACTTGGTGTACATCTTCCCTGTTTAAATTGGGAGAATCAGAAGTATTGAGATGTAACAGATGGACAGTAACTGTGCATGAACTGTTATATGACACACAGATTGAACAGGTGAACAATACATAACAATTCGCATATGGCGAGATACAAATTCAGCTTTTGCAGCTGATGCATAGTCCATCATGTCTCCTTTCCCCCTTCCCCCTTTTGTTGTGTAAAGATAAGATACAGAGACCAGTTGTAGACTATTTGGTGACATTGTACTGGAACCTTGTGTTTGGTTTGATCACACGCGTTGAGCAGATCATTATGTCGGCTGGCTGTGCTTTAGTTTTTCTCAGGCCAGTGTCCTCATTGTAGACTTTTTTGTCAGGGAACTCAGTGGGTGCAGTGCTCAGTGCTTAGGCTTCTGGAGGAGCCTCCATGTCCACTGGTGCATGGAGCTTTTGTTGCAGGCCAGATGACTGGCATTTGTTGGTGCTGGTTTCCGATACTTCTGGTATATTATGGTGGTTGCACGCAAAGTGGGCACCACCTGAGGCTACCACATTACTGTTCGGTTGTGGGACATGGCTGTGTGCCCCGCCAACCTATCATGGCCGTGTGTGGTCTGGATCCTGACTATTTGACCAGGTGTTAGAGGGCCGAGTCTGTGAGCATTGTGATCATTGTGCATTTTGCTTCTCGATCAGCATTCAATGACGATACCACTCACATTGGTTTCAAGTTGGGGCTGCAGCAGAGCCTCGGCAGTAGAGATTGTGGTCCTGGTCCATCTGGAAAAGAGTCATTGTGCTGACGGGGTCAGGTCCTGTCATGGTGGAGTTCACAGGCAGCATAGTAATCTATGTGATCCTGTGTACATTTCCCGAGAAGTTGCTTTGCTGAGCATACTGCCAGTTCTGCCAGGCCATTGGACTCTGGGTACAGGGGACAGCTCGTGAAATGCTCAAAGTGCCATGTGTGTGCAAAGTTTCTAAATTCATTAAATTCGAATTGGTGAGCATTGTCTGTTATGAATCTCGGCGAGACGCTGTGTGTGGCAAAGTGTCTCTTGACTTGATGATGAGCGCGTTACTCATCATGTCTGGCAGGTAGTAAAGTTCAAACCACCCAGAATATGAATTGACTGACAGTAAATGTTGTTTACCATTCCATTCTAAGATGTCAGCTGCTGTGAATGACCATGGGAGATCCCAACACCTCATGTAAGTGCAGCAGTTCTTTTGTTTGATGTGGTTTTAGTGCATTGCATGATCCACGCAATGTGCTTTCCATGTTGGTGTACAGTGATTCCTTGGTGCTTTATCTGGTTGCTTCCAACCCAGGTACCCCTGGTGAAGTTGTTGGGTGTAGTATCTCTAAGGAGTAGTAGGAATGACGAATCACTGGCCACGCAGTATATGTCCATCCTGTATGCTTGTTCCTCTTGACCGATTCCCATTCTTATATAGCTTTTGGCGAGGTATGACTATTTTGTGAGGGGGTAATTATGTGGTTGGGAAACCCCTTAATAATATGCTAATGAATTAATAATTATGGGCAGGAACCTCATTATATCTCAAGTGATCAGAGGTGAGCTGGCAAGATGGATACAGAACTGGCTTGGTCATAGAAGCTTATGGTATTTGCTACCAAATAAACCTGTTGGACTTTAACCTGGTGTTATGAGACTTCTTACCTTGGTCATAGAAGACAGAGGATAGCAGTGGAAGGGTACGTTTCTGAATGGAGGGTTGTGACAAATGGCGTTCCTCAGGGATCAATGCTAGGACCTTGGCTGTTTGTAATATATATATAAATGATTGAGGAAATGTAACTCGTTTGATTAGTAAGTTTGGTGACACAAAGATTGGTGGAATTGCGAATAGCGATAAGGACCATCAGAGGATACAGCAAGATACACATCGGTTGGAGACTTGGGAAGAGAGATGGCAGATGGAGTTTAATCTGGACAAATGTGAGGTAATGCATTTTGGAAGGTCTAATACAGATGGGAAATACACAGTTAATGGCAGAACCCTTCAGAGTATTGATGGGCAGAGGGATCTGGGTGTACAGGTACACAGGTCTCTGAAAGTGGCAACACAGGTGGAGAAGGTAGTCAAGAAGACATACGGATTGCTTACCTTCATCAGCCAGGGCATTGAGTTAAAAAATTGGTAAGTCATGTTGCAACTTTATAGAACCTTACTTCGGCCGCACTTGAAATATAGTGTTCAATTTTGGTCGCCACACTACCAGAAGGGTGTGAAGGCTTTGGAGAGAGTACAGAAAAGATTTACCAGGATGTTGCCTGGTATGGAGGGCATTAGCTATGAGGAGAAGTTGGAGAAACTTGGTTTGTTCTCACTGGAATGACGGAGGTTGAGAGGCGGCCTGATAGAAGTCTACATGATTATGAGGGGCATGGATAGAGGGATAGTCAGAAGCTTTATCCCAGAGTGGAAGAGTCAATTACTCGGAGGCATAGGTTTAAGCTGTGAAGGGCAAGGTTTTTCTTTACACAGAGGATAGTGGGTGCCTGGAACTCACTGCCAGATGAGGTAGTGGAAGCAGATACAATAGTGACTTTTAAGGGGCATCTTGACAAAGACATGAATAGGATGGGAATAGAGGGATATGGTTCCCGGAAGGGTAGGGGGTTTTAATTCAGTCGGGCAGCATGATCGCGGCAGACTTGGAGGGCCGAAGGACCTGTTCCTGTGCTGTAATTTTCTTTGTTCTTTGAGTGGTGGGGAAAATCAGGAAATGAGATCTCGCCATGGGAATCTCATTTGCCGACTCTCGTGAGTTTTTTTGCCCATGTCACTGTTTGTGCTCGCGGCAAACATGGGCACAAACTCCCCCCCCCACAGTGTGAAGAAGCTTCTTTAAGATAGTTATGAGTGGCTAATGATTAGTTTCAACTGTTGCAGGATGACCATATATGAAGTCATGGAATATGTGACAGGCGAAGACTAGAGCGAGGAATTCTCTTTCAATCTAGACATAGCGAGTCTCAATGTCAGTGAGGGCCCCTGATGTAAAGGCTATTGGTCTTCCATTCAGGATGCAGACTGCGCCAAATCCATGCTAGGAGGTTTCTGCTGATCAGAGTAGTGATACTCGAATGTCAAAGTATTGTAGCAGTTGTGGGACTGTGAATGCCTGTTTGAGTCTGTTGACGATCACTGTGTGGTTCTTCTGCCAACACCGTTCAACACCCTGGTGGAGGAGCTGACAAAGAAGTCCAGTAACCTCACTGTAACATGGAATGAACTTAGAAAGATAATTTGTTGTACCAAGGAAGCACTGAAAAGCATGCTTGGCCATGGGAACGGCCATCTGTTGTATCACCATTGTCTTGTTTGACTTGGGCTTTTTAGCATTTGCTGTGAGTCAATGACCCACATAGGAAACCTGGTTGACCCTGAATCTGCACTGAGCAGGGTTAAGCTTCAGTTCTATAGTCCTAATTCTGTTGAGGATGAGACAAAGACATGCATCATGTTCTTGCATTGTACAACCCCAAACTAGGAGGTAATTGACAATGATTTTGCAGGGTTGGCCTACAAAGAGTTGTTCCACCTACTGCTGGAAAGCCTTGCTACCATGGGATATCCCATAAGGCATCAGAGGCAAATGACATCTCCCTATCAGAGACATAAATGTGATAAGTTTCAGGGATCCTTCACCGAGCAGGATCAGCCAGAACCCATATTTCCCATTGAGGATGCTGTAAATGTTAGCATGTCTGCTACCCCCGTGCCACTGTCTTCATAGGGTAATGAGATCTGAGCAGCATCTTATTCAAATGCCCTGGGTTAATACATGCCCTGATCTTGCCACCTTTCTTTACTGCAGCCACCATTGCTGAAACCCATTCTGTGGCCTCATCTATGGGAGTTGTGACACCCAGTGTCATTATCCAATGTAGTTTATTGATTATTTTCTGCTTCATGGCTCTTCTTGGAGCACACACTGTTGCTGGTACCAAGTCACTGAGCATTCAGCTAAGCAATACTCTACACTTTTCTCCAGTGCCAGTCTTGCATTGGCTGCAAATCATGTTGAGGGTGGTGAAGATCTCACTTTTTTCTGTGATGGTGTCGACACTCTCACAGTGGTGTGTTGTTGGAAGCTCAATGGTTTCTCTGCTCTGGCAGAGCTCCAGCTCATTCATCTTGTTGACATTCCTAACCTTGGAAGACTGACCGGCTGCAATGTGACTGGTGACAAAGGAAGGTTGCTGTGGCTTAGATCTGCAGCATTTTGCAAAATGATTTCACTTGCCATGTGTATTGCAGGGTTTACATGCAGAAACATGCTGTTCTATTCTGAGGGTGATGGCAATCACAAGTGGGACAGGGCGAGTTCTATACCATGCAAACTTCTGTTTCCCAACTAAAATCTCTCTTGCCTTTTTCTGGCTGTTCACTTAACATGCAGATAAGAATTTGCGTCTGGTGTTAAATTTTACTCTTGCAGCAGTTACTTGCAGACAAGATCGCTGCAAACTTCAGAGACTACTGGATCTCTGACTAACTAGGCAGTAAGGATGCCAAATGCACATTTCTTCACAAAGACTTTCAACTTTGCCACATAGGATTGCATTGATTCATCTGCTCATTGGTTTGTTAAATTAAATGCGTGCCTGCCGTGTAGTATATTATTTTTTTAACCGGAAGGCAAATGTTCTCAAACTTTTTTAGAATTATTTTGGACTCCTCTTTCTCATTCCTCCATTTGAAAAACAAATGATTCAAACTTTTCAACAGCCTCATGGCCAGCGACGTTTAGTAAGATGTAAGCTTTTATCTTTTCTGATTTGTCAAATAATGCAACACACAGTACATAAGCCACTCTTAAACTTTCCCCAGTTGTCTGCAGTGTCGAACATGAGTGGGTCAATGCGGTCACATCCTTGTGCCATACTGCTGACTCCTGACATGTTGGGTTCCCAAACACTGTGAACCAGGGATTTGTAACAAACAACACTTCATTTACCAGCTGAAAAGCTGCACCATGTTTGTACTCTGTCCACACTCCAGGGAGAATTCATGCGGTCCCGACATGTGACCCTTTCAGTAGCCGTGTAATCATGCCATCACATGACCACTAGGTTCACAGTTTATGTCATCTCACTTGATCCCTGAGCATCTTGAAGCCTGCTGTTATCAGCCTGTCCACACCCTACCTTCAATGCTAAATCCACAGGTGTTGATTTTAGCACCTCTAGACATATTCAAGTTATGGTCATCAGTAATTCAACTCAAATGTTTGCTCAAAGCACATTTTTAAACAGGTATTTTTTATTAGCACAACATCAATGAGGAGACTGCTTTCTCCCGAACACCAGAATAAGCACCTTGGTGTCTATAACTGTGGTAAATATCAAATTTAAAAGCACAATATATTTTACTTTCAGTTTCAGTTGTGGTTAAGTGAGTTGTGAATTTAAATCCCACACCAGGTACCTGAGCACCAAAAGCTAAACTGACACTCCAGTGCTGCACTGACAGAATATTGCACTGTTGGAAGGGCCATCAATCAGATGAGACACTAAATCAAGGCCCTGTCTATCCTCTCAGGCAAGTGTAAAGACTCCATTGCATTGCACTATTTTAAAGAGAAGCTTGGGAATTCTCTTCAATATCCTGGTCAATATTTATCCCTCAATCACCATCACTAAAACAAATTATCTTGTTATTATTAAATTACTGTTTGAGGGAGGTTGCTGTGCACACATTAGCTGCTAAATTACATCAGCAGCATGTGACACTCTAAATCTCTCTCACACTATTGAGCTGTGTGCAAAGTAAAGAGTTAACATCAGGAGCACCTGATACTGATATAACTACTGATGGAATTAATAATTTATTTATTAGTGTCACAAGTAGGCTTATATTAGCACTGCAATGAAGTTACTGTGAAAATCCCCTGGTCGCCACACTCCGGCACCTGTTGGGGGACACTGAGGGAGAATTTAGCACGGCCAATGCACCTAACCAGCACGTCTTTCAGACTGTGGGAGGAAACCGGAGCACCCGGAGGAAAGCCACGCAGACATAGGGAGAATGAGCAGACTGCACAGACCCAAGCCGGGAATCGAACCCACGTCCCTAGCATTGTAAGGCAGCAGCGCTAACTACTGTGCCACCCCTCTATTATGCAATGTCTTATGACTAAGAGACGGAGATCTGGCTGGAAGCCAAAGTACAACCTCATGTTGAGTAATAATATGTACATAAATCTCTAAATAAACACGAATTTAAAAAATAAATACATCTATGGTCGCATTCTTAGCCTAACAGATAAACCCTAAAGAAACCCCAACTGGAGTCTGAATGCAAGATGAAAAATAGTGGCAGCTGGTAGTTTCTGTCGGCTGTTCATGTGCACTATCTGAAACATTTTGGCAGCGGACAGAACATTAAGACCCAGAAAATCTCCACAGAAGACTGCAGACCTGAACACAAATCCTTGGAAAAAGGACAAGATGAAAAAGGGATTGAAGGCTCACCTGAGAATGGAGCATTGTAGGTCTGTTGATGCTTGTAAACACACAGACCTGAATTCAAGACAGCGGTGAGTATAGGTCACAGTCAAACAGCTAAACTACTGGAGCAGCAACAGATCCAGAGCTTAGGTTAAACATGTGTGGCCTGATGGGTATTCATAAAGACAGCAGCAAAGTGAAGAGACCAGCAAAACCCAATGATTAAAAGGGCTAACTCTGTATCACGCTAAGGACTGTGGGAGCAACAAAGAACAGGATGTGCAGCTATGAAACAAACAAGAGAATTGATTGGACAGCGGCTGTTGCTATGCATTGATCAGACAGTGATTGAACACAGATCCCTGTATGTTGTGTTCCTGAGAGAATTACAACCCCCTGACAGAGGCACGGCTCTCACTATTTGTGACCAAAAGGACAGTGATTGATTAGTGCTTGTCCTCAGAGTACATGAGTGGAAACATGATCAGTGCCAGCAGGATAGCTATAAGGAAGAGAGACAAAGGGCCCGATTTTACCAACAATTTGCGCCCATTTTCAGGCACGAAATCACGGTAAAGTCGAGTGTGAGGCCTTTATCGCGATCTGCACCCGCCTCCGCGCAGATCGCCACTTTACCGAGACCCGCGAATGGCGGGGATCCGTTCCGTGCCCAAATTGGGCGCAACAATTAATGAACTGCCCATCCAACTCTATCAGCATTTCCCCCTTTACCACCGCGTTTGCCGATCCAGAACCGCGCTTTTAGGGACCTGGTCTAGTTTGGACCAGGGAGCGGCGCGGGCTTGGAGGGCCGAAGGGCCTGTTCCTGTGCTGTATTGTTCTTTGTTCTTAAAAGTCTGAGTCGGGTGCTCCAGCTGCTGAAGAGCGCGTTCAGAGCTTCCAACGGCTCTCTGACACAGATCAGTGGTGGGGGGGGAGGAGGGAGACGGGTCAGATCATTCTCTGGTTGGAGGGGGGAGGAGGGGAGTGAGGTCAGATCGTTGTCTGGTTGGGGGGGGGGGCGAGGAGGAGGAGGCAGGTGAGATGTATCTCTAGCGGGGGGAGGGTCAATCGTTGTCTGGTGGTAGGGGGGAGGGCTAATCGTTGTCTGGTGGTGGAGGGGGGAGAGGGCTAATCGTTGTCTGGTGGGGGGGGGTGGAGTGAGCCAGATCGTTGTATGGGGGGTGGGGGGTGGGGGGGGGGGGGTGGGGGGGGGGGGGTGGATAGTGAGGCCAGACCATTCTCTGTGGGGGGGTGGAGGGTGTGAGGCCAGATCGTTGTCTTGCGGGGGGGGGGTAAGATGTATCTCGGGGAGGGGGGGGGTGGCAGATGGATCTCTGGTGGGGGTGCGGGGGGCGCAGAGGGGTCCGATGCCACTCTGCAGGCGATTGGTGGGGGGGGGGGGCACGGGGACAGGGGTGGTGATCGGCCTGGGAAGTGGGGGGGGGGTGAATAAGGGACACACACACACATCACTGCACCCCCACCAGAGATCCATCTGCCCCCGCCACCAGAGATCCATCTGTGCGCCCCCCCACCCCGAGATACACCCTCGCTCCCGCTTTTCGCTCCCGGGCCGCTTTATCTGCTTTCTGCAGCCTGGGAGCGATCCGACACGGGCGCGCCTTTTCCAATTCTTTTCTAACTGTGCAGTTCAGAGGTCCGATCGTTTCGGCTGCGCTAAGCCCCGCCCACAGCTTGAATGGGACTGGAGATGGCTGAGAGCATATGGGGACGCCTGAAAGCGGATTTCTAAGTCGGATCTGTACTACGCCCAGATTCGGCACTTAGAACGAAAATGGTAAAATCGGGCCCAAAGAGACATCGTCAGCAGTAACCCAGGATCAACCACTGTAGAAGAAAGACCCTGAATCTGGGACTCGGGGACAACGGAACAAAACCCATCAGCAGCTAATCTAATCAGTTCACCCCATCATAGGTAGTATCTATAGAAAGTTAGGTACAGCATGCATAAACCATCACAAATGGTAAATAATGTTATTGGACATTTTAAGGATTGCTCATTCTAGATCATGGGCATCTCAGCATCACTGCTTATCGATGCTGGTGCAAAAGTATCTATTTTGAGCAACAAACTTTACCACTGATATTTGTTGCAATTTTAATTGTTCTTGCAACTCAATTATCCCAGTTTGGGAATGATCACAGCTACAGTACACTATAAAACGTCACCCTAGACAGGTTCATGTTCTGATGAGGGTAAATCTTTTCGATAGGCATGGATTCGGACTTGAAGACCCCACCAGAGCACGCAGTCTTCAAGAAGCTCTTCACACAATGGAGCTATCTTTAGATACCTTTAGCAGAGCAAAGCCGATATCTTACAAGTTTATTCATTCACAAAGGCATGTTTCAGCACTACAGACTGTCAAATGAACTAAGTTCAGCACCTAGCACATTCCAGAAGTTTGGTTATTTAATCTTGTCAAATACTGAAGAGACACTCAATCAACTTGACAACTTTGTTGTCTGTAGAAGGGACAAAGCAGAACATAAGCAACCATTATAAGCGGTGGTCACTCAACTCGCACAATACAATTTGATACTCAAAATGGACAAATGCACATTCGCAGCACCCAAGGACAAATACATGTTATAGAGTGACAGCAGTTGACTAAAGCACATCAAAGTCCTCATATGCTTCCAGACTCATCTAACATGAAAGAGTTGGCATTGTTCCTCAGTACAATCAACTACCATCACAAGTTGGTTCCTAAGCATGCAGAGTTTGCAGAGGTTCTTCAGAAGCGACTGTGCTAAGATGCACAATGGGAATGAACAATCACATAGCAAACAGCGTTTGGTATGTTGTAGGGGAAGATAGTATTTCCGCCAATCCATGACATTTCAATCCACCTGCAGAAACATATGTCCAAACAGATGTGTCAGGAAATTCAGTTAGAGCTGGACTCTCACCGTAAACTGAAAGAAGTGAATGGCCAATCACTTTATGTGTCATGTATCAGGTTTTTGGAATTTGAATGAAAATGCTCAGTTGGAGAGTGGACAGGACTAACTTGCATCTACATTCATCAACAATGGCTCATGTATCTCTCTGGTAGAAAGATCACTCTCTGTACCAATCACCAAGCACTGACTACATTGTTAACCATGTCAGGATCTGATCATTGATTTACATACATATCTACAGATGGTCAGTTTGTCTTCATCAGTAAAATTTGGAGGACGAGTATCTGGCATGTTTAATCATAATACTATCACAGAGCGCATTAGTAATAGTGAAGCAGCTTGTGATGGCAAAGACTATGTGATTGCAGTGACTTCACATGGGACCGTGAATCTCACTATGCAAGAGGAGTTGAAGGCAAAATCAGCAACAGGCAACATAAAATGCAGAAAGTAAACCAGGCTCTAAAAACTGAGCGGTCTCACAAAATAATGAAAGCATTGATCCCATATTATAGAGCAATTAATTTGCACTGTTTGATGATAACAATAGCACACAGGGAACTCAAGTAGTTATCCTAAAAGCATAACAGCAACCTGTATTGCATCTTGCCCATGAAGGACTTTGGGTATTGTTAAGAAGAAACAACCATCCCGTGAAGCAGTCTGCTGGCCAGCAATGGATTGCCACATAGCAGAATTCATTAGTAGTGGTGTAGCTAATACATTCAGCTAAAACAATCTGTTGAAGTATGTGTGCACCTCAAAAACCCTCCAACGCCAACACAACCATGGCAACAACTAAAAGTTGCCCCTTAGTGCCAGGGGGATTAGCTAGGGTAAATGCATAGGATTATGGGGTTATGGGAATAGAGCCTGGGTGGGATTGTGGTCGGTGCAGACTCGATGGGCTGAATGGCCTCCTTCTGCACTGTAGGATTCCATGATTCTAAGTTGATATTTTTGGAGAAACGCAACCAATCCCTAGGAATTGGCATGTCTTGTTTGTTAGGAACATAGGAACTAGGAACGAGAGTAGGCAATTCATCCCTTCGAGCTCACTCTGCCATTCTATATGATCATGGCTGATCTCCATCTCATCCTAACTCCACTTCTCTGCTTTTTCCCCATAGCCCTTTATCCCGATTTTAATCAAATATTTCGCTATCTCTTTCTTGAATCCATTGATTGATTCTGCATCCATGACACTCTGGGCCAGTGAGTTCCATAGATTCATAACCCCTCTTATCTCTGTCTTGATCCTTCCCCTACGTTACTCTACAACTATGACCTCTTGTCTTAGGCTGTTCTAGAAGGAGGAACATTTGGTTAACATTGACTTTGTCAATCCCGTTGAGTATTTTATATACCTCAATTAAATCCCCCCTCATTCTTCTGTATTCCAGCGAGTACAAGCCCAAGCGACTCAACCTCTCTTCATACTACAGCCCCTTCAAACCTGGAATCAATCCAGTGAACCTCTTCTGAACTGCCTCCAGTACCACCACATCCTTCCTCAAAGAAGATGACCAAAACTGAACACAATACTCCAAGTATTTCATGTCTCACAAATTTGATTGAGTTTTTTGAAGGGGTAACCAAGAAGGTAGATGAGGGCAGTGCAGTTGATGTTGTCTACATGGACTTTAGCAAGGCCTTTGACAAGGTACCACATGGTAGGTTGTTGCATAAGGTTAAATCTCACAGGATCCAGGGTGAGGTATCTAAATGGATACAAAATTGGCTTCTTGGCAGAAACCAAAGGGTGGTTATAGAGAGTTGTTTTTCAAAATGGAGGCCTGTGACCAGCGGTGTGCCTCAGGGATCACTGCTGGGTCCACTATTATTTGTAATTTATATTAATAATTTGGATGAGAATATAGGAGGCATGGTTAGTAAGTTTGCAGATGACACCAAGATTGGTGGCATAGTGGACAGTGAAGAAAGTTATCTCCAATTGCAATGGGATCTTGATCAATTGGGCCAGTGGGCTGACAAATAGCAGATGGAGTTTAATTTAGATAAATGTGAGGTGATGCATTTTGGTACATTGAACCAGGGCAGGACTTACTCAGTTAATGGTAGGGCATTGGGGAGAGTTACAGAACAAAGAGATCTCGGGGTACATGTTCATAGCTCCTTGAAAGTGGAGTCACAGGTGGACAGAGTGGTGAAGAAGGCATTCAGCATGCCTGGTTTCATCAGTCAGAACATTGAATACAGGAGTTGGAACATCTTGTTGAAGTTGTACAAGACATTGGTAAGGCCACACTTGGAATACTGTGTGCAATTCTGGTCACCCTATTATAGAAAGGATATTATTAAACTAGAAAGAGTGCATAAAAGATTTACTAGGATGCTACCGGAACTTGATGGTTTGAGTTATAAGGAGAGGCTGGATAGACTGAGACTTTTTTCTCTGGAGCGCAGGAGGCTGAGGGGTGATTTTATAGAGGTCTATAAAATAATGAGGGGCACAGATCAGCTAGATAGTCAATATCTTTTCCCAAAGGTAGGGGAGTCTAAAACTAGAAGGCATAGGTTTAAGGTAAGAGGGGAGAGATACAAAAGTGTCCAGAGGGGCAATTTTTTCACACAGAGGGTGGTGAGTGTCTGGAACAAGCTGCCAGAGGTAGTAGTAGAGGCGGGTACAATTTTGTCTTTTAAAAAGCATTTAGATAGTTACATGTGTATGATGGGTATAGAGGGATATGGGCCAAATGCGGGCAATTGGGACTAGCTTAGGGGTTTTAAAAAAAAAGGGCGGCATGGACAAGTTGGGCCGAAGGACCTGTTTCCATGCTGTAAACCTCTAAGTGTGGTCTCACCAATGCCTTACACAATTGTAACAACACTTCTCTACTTTTACACTGTAGACCCTTTGCAATAAATGGGCAAAATTCCATTTGCCTTCCTTCTAACATTCTGCACCTGCATACCCACTTTCTGAGACTCATGCACAAGGACACCCAGATCCTTCTGCACAGACACCTTTTGAATCTGTTCCCCATTTAAATAGTAATTTGCCCTATAATTTTTCCAGACAAAATGGATAACTTCACATTGTCCACATTGAACTCCATCTGCCAGATTCTGGCCTATTCCCCTAGCCTGTTAATATCCATTTGTAAACTTTTAATCTCCTCATCACAGCCTGCTTTCCCACCTATTTTTGTGTCATCTGTAAATTTCGCAATGTTACACTCTGTCTCTGCTTGTAGGTCATTGATGTAGATTGTAAATAGTTGTGGTACGAGAACTGAACCCTGCGGGACCCCACTATTTACAGATCGCCAACTGGAGAAGGATCCATTATCCCAACCCTCTGCTTTCTATCAGCCAGCTAATCCTCAATCCAAGCCATTACTCTATCCACAACCCCTTGGGATCTAACCTTCTGGATCATCTCTTGTGTGGAAACTTATCAAATGCCTTCTAAAAGTCCAGATAGACAACATCCACAGGATCCCCATTATCTACCTTGCTGTTACATCCCCAAAGAACTCAAGCAGGTTTGTCAAACAAGACTTGCCCTTCACAAAACCGTGCTGACACTGGTGAATTGAACTTTGCTTTTCCAGATGCTCAGTCACCTCCTCCTTAATGGTTGACTCCGTCAACTTTCCCACCACCGAGGTCAAGCTGACTGGTCTATAGTTTCCCACTTTTTGCCTCTCTCCTTTCTTGAATAAGGGCATCACATTAGCATGTTTTCAGTCCACTGGTATCTTTCTGGAATCCAGGCAATTTTGCAATATCATAACTAATGCATCCACTATTTCTGCTGTCACATCCTTTAATACCCAAAGGTGTAGGTCATCAGGTCCTGGGGACTTATTTTGTTTTAAACCCTTCAGTTTACTGAGTACCTGCTCCCTGGTTATAATTTCACCAAGTTCCATTATATCAACTGTATTTTTTGGGACAGAATTATTATCTTCTACTGTGAAGACAGCGACAAAGTATTGGTTTAGTGCCTCTGCCATCTCTGAGTTTCTCATTATTACCCCACCGTTTCCATCCTCTAAAGGGCCAACATCTACTTTCACTATTCTCTTCCTCTTTATCTACTCACAGAAACTTTTGGTGTTAGAGTTTATGTTTTCAGCTAGCTTCCTTTCATCGTCCATTTTAGCATTTTTGATATTGTATTTAATCACCTTTGGCTGGCGTTTGAAGTTCTCCCAATTCTCCACGCTGCCACTAACTTTTGAGTATTATATGTTCTCGTTATCGCCCTTATGTTCTCCTTGATTTCCTTATTAAGCCATGGATGATTTTTCACCCTTTTGCAATTCCTCTTCCTCTCAGGAATGTACCTCAATTGAGATGTCTTTAATATCTCCCTAAACAACTGCCACTGTTCTTCTATCATCCTCCCCTTTAATACTCTTGCCCAGTCCACTTGGGCCAACCTTTTCTTCGGCCAGCATAATTATCCTTGCCCAGTGCTAAAAAACTCGAGTATGTGATTCTGTCTTCTTAATTCCAATCTGAATTTGAAATTCTATCATGCTGTGCTCACTCCTTCCAAGTGGATCCTTAATTACAAGGCCATTAATCAATCCTTCCTCATTAGATAATACCAGATTTAACGTAGCCAGTTCTCTGGTTGTTGTTGTTCATGATCTATGTAGCAAGTGATTGGAAATCGCTACAACAAATTCCATAACCACCTTTTTGGTCACTTGCGTTCTGGACAAATTGTATACAAATTGTTGGAGACAAAAAAGGGATTACGGTTTGTTTCCAGTCAGTTTACGGAGTTCCAAGGACAATCTGCTAGCCAGTTTATGAGCGAGAAATACAATTGAATATCCATTCACATTGTGCTTTGCACACGTAAATCTATCACACACCTCCTGACACTGGGGTGAATTTTCCTGTTCTGCCTGCCACAGGAATCAGAGCGGGCGAGGGGCGGACCATGGAGTTTCCGGTTTCGGGGCGAGCATGCCCACGAAATCTCGCCCACTGACTGAGCTGATGACTGGTCATAATTTTTGCATGACCATTCAGTAACCAATGAGAACGTCAGAGCAAAAGCAGAAGAAATCGCAAAGTGATAAGATAAAACAAAAGTGTACCTGAACATGTGAACAATTGCAAGGGAACCACAATTTGATGTTGGAGATCGAGTGTGTCCCTAATGATCAAATTGCAACCACAAAATTGCATCCCCTCTGTCTCCACAGCGATCAAGCAGTTGCTTTGTACTGACCTGTTGGCTGACATCACTAAGTGAAACCCAACATGCTTGATGGCAAACAGACCAGGATATTTCAAGGGCAGTGATTATGAGAACATATTTCCTTTTACGATGAGCTGTTGTGATATTGATCTTCTGCCTCACACAAAACCTCAAATTTGTAAATCTCATCATGGTCATCAGAGACCCTTTGTATCTCAAAGATTATTCCTGTACTTAGAGAAAATTCATAAGCTGAATTCTAAGGAATGAGTTGATGTCCATAAGCTTGTTGTTTAGGGCAATTTAGCTTAAAGCAAGATTTACAAGGGGAAAGATGGTCATTTGTTCTGTGTTTGATAACACGAATTTGATAATATTGATGCTCACTACATTTGATTAGTTGAGCCGAGGTGTGGACTTTGAGGCAACTGAAACAAACAAACTGCAGAAATTGCTGGGAGCCAGAGCCATAAGCACGGAGCAGACATTTTAAAGTAAAGTGAATAAAACTTGTTACACACATAGAAAATAATATAATCTCCGCTTAACTCAATGATATATAACACTCACTACTTTGGAATTCCCAAACTTAATCACAAAAGACAAGGGTCTGCTGGGAACTCAGTTGTTAGTACTTAGTACCGAAACTAAGTTCACCAAAATTGTGTTTGAGTGTAAACAAAATAAAATGACTTTTTAGCACTGATACGCATAAATTTAGTACATTTTGATTGTGTAAACTTCCTTTTGTCTTTCTTCATGCCACAATATAACTCAAAGCTAGTTTGAACTAATGATTTGATTTATTATTGTCACATGTATTAGTGTATAGTGAAAAGTATTGTTTCTTGTGCTGTACAGACAAAGCATACCGTTCATAGAGTACATAGGGAAGTAGTAAAGGAGAGGATGCAGAATGTAGTGTTACAGTCATAGCTAGGGCGTAGAGAAGGATCAAATTAATATAACATAGGTCCATTCAAAAAAGTCTGATGGCAGCAGGGAACAAGCTGTTCTTGAGTCAGTTGGTACATGACCTCAGACTTATATATCTTTTTCTTCTCAACCATCACCAATAACAAATTAACGGTTAATTACTCTAATCTTCTGTAATTGTCAGCCATTTTGATAACATAACAGCGACTGCATTCAACACATAATTGATAAGTTGTGAAGTGCTTTAGGCCTTCAGATGGACAGTTTTCACTGAGGCGGGGAAGCCAAAAAAGAGCTATAATAGTTTTTTTTTAATTAGCAAAGATAAAGAAAATCAACAAAATAGGAAAAGACCATTTCTACTGGTTGGTTAACCAACTTAAAATAGTTACTAAGAAATGTTTGGAGTTATTCTTTTCGAAAGTCGTTGGGAGTATAGAATCTTCTGAAACAAAAGGAAGAGACCATTGCATCTTATAGCAGAAAATTAGACAAAGTTTCAAGCAGAAGAAGATTCAATGTTATAAGCAGAGACCAGTGAAATTGGATTAGTTTTGGATTGCTCTAACAAGCAGGGTGGCCCATGCGACCTCCTACTTTTCTGGTTCGATGAATGTTGTTAGGTTCATTCTAAATACAACTATTTGACATTTTTATTCACGAGAACCTGACCACAAATAGGATTGTCCAGGGGTAGTTCATCGCAACTGGTTGGTTCATGATACAAAAGCTTATTTCCTTTCTGATTTCCAACTCTTCCTTTGATGAAGTACCACATGAAATGTAACCCTCAGTAGTATGCTTAATGTGAATTCAATTTCACTGCTTAGGATATCATGTGGTCTAAATTTGAATGTTACCAATACCATTATTAAGTATGTTCGTGTCAGTGGATTCCACACAATTGTTGTTCATCTCAAAAACTATTTTCTTTTCACCCTTCCATGTAATATTAGTATTTTCTCAAAAATGAAATCAGCTGTCCTGTTGCGGTTAATCATTGCCAATTGACAGGAATTCACTCTCTGGCATAAACAAATGAACAAGATGAATAAACAAAGAGTTGTAGTTTTTTTGAGTTCAATGCATGCTACCCACATATACACCGAGAACTCTACTGTACATGAACTGGTGCTGTTGCTATAAAATAGCATTAAATACATTTTGTGTGGCAAAAATAAGCCATTTGGTAGTTTGCCTGTTTTCATCTGGTGTGAGGGTGGCATAACGGCACAGTGGCACAGTGGTTAGCACTGCTACCTCACAGCACCCAGAGACCCAGGTTCAATTACAGCCTTGGGTCACTGTCTGTGTGGAGTTTGTATGTTCTCCCTCTGTCTGTGTGGGTTTCCTCTTGGAGTTCCATTTCCTCCCATACTCCAAAGATGTGTGGGTTAGGTTGATTGGCCATGCTGAATTACCTCTTAGTGTCAGGGGGATTGGCAAGGTAAATACGTGGGGTTACTGGGATAGGGCCTGAGTGAAATTGTTGTCCATGCAGGCTCGATGGGCCGAATGGCTTCCTTCTGCACTGTAGGGATTCCATGATCAATGATTATTTGTCCATAAACATAAGCAATCGGAAAACCACAATGCACTCATACATTTGGGAAGAGAAATCCGTTACCGATAGTTAACAAATTTGGTCTTTACAGGTGGTACAATATTGCGTGATGGATAAATTTAATAATCCATATGGCATAATCTTCTTTTCACAAGAATCCAAAAACAAAGCAATAAAAATCTTTCCACTGGAGCAAATGCTATCTGTCATTTCACATTCAATTTTAGTTCTGTATAAATCTATAATCTCTTGATGGCCTTCTTTCATTTTATGTGCATTATTATTACGACAGAAACCTTTTTAAGAGTATGGCCTTCAAAAGAAGCCAATGTTTTTAAAAAGACATTATTGCCTGGAGGCTACACAAGAAGAGCTACAGCAGCCTTTCACATGTCACTTCCATTTCGATGATTAAAATAAACTCTGGAGGAAAGAAAACTCCACTACAAAGAAACCTCACAGTTGAGGTGAACACTTATAAACAGGAAAACACATTGTCAAAGAAGAACCAAATATATAAATATTAGTATTTGCTGGCAGTATGCATTGTGAACAAATTGTTGTGCGGTGGATACTCTTGTGTCACAATGGGTTGGTGCACTGGCCCAATATGCCAGCAATTAAGTTTCCTCAGAGAGAGCCATTTGGGTTGGTAAACAAGCTTTTTGCCTTGATAGGTTAAAAAAAAAACTTGCATTCTTGCCCTCATTGCATACACATTCACAGATTGGCTGGTTATGACATGGCAAATACACAATAGGAACAGTGCCTTGAACATTTTTCAGCCACTGCTTCGCTGAGTGTCAAAATTAGGTTAAAATTCCTTCAGGTTAGGACTCACTTTATTTTAAATTGGAAGGGTGGCATGGTGGCGCAGTGGTTAGCGTTGCTGCCTCACAGCACCAGGGACCCCAGGTTCGATTCCAGGCTGGTGTGACTGCCTTTGTGGAGTTTGCATTGTCTCCATGTCTGCATGGGTTTCCTGTGGATGCTCTAGTTTCCTCCCACAGTCCAAAAATGTGTGGGTTAAGTTGATTATCCATGGTAAATTGCCCCTTTGTGTCCCAAGATGTGTTAGTTAGGGGATAAGTGAGGTAAATACATGCAGTTAGGGGAATAGGGCCTGAGTGAGATGTCGGAAAGTCAGTGCAGACTCAATGGACTGAATGGCCCCCTTCTGCACTGTAGAAATTCCATGGTTATGCATTGATCAATCATCCTACTTCCGTAAGTGCCAGTTGAAATGTAAAGAAAGTCATTTTTCTTTCTATTCTCCTAACCAAATGAGATGAGATTTTGAGGCAGTTGCTAAATGTATGTCTTCTTGGCTTTTGACTCAATTCCATTACAGCTTTTGTTTATTTTAACCCCACAGACCATCACATTTTCCATCAATTTCAAACATTGGTGAAAATAAAGAAACATTGGTAGTTATGAGATGATACCACTTGAACCCATTGATCATCCTCCAGCTTTCCAAATCTGCACAATTTAATAATACAATACTTCCAAAAATAACTTCCTATACATTTCAATTGGCACTTTTAGAAATAAGTTATCCTTTACAACTCTTGGTGTATATTGAGTAATACTGAAAAAGGTTATTATAGATGTCAGTTTTTTACATTGAGATTCTCTTATCTTTCTCTTGAACTTTGTGTGACACCTGCATATGCATTCTAAGCAATTATGCTCTGTATGATGTCTTTGGCACATTACTAAAATGATCTAAAAAAAATAGTGAAGACATTTCAACAAGTTATTTTTGCTTTAGTTGAATAATTGTGCATCAGAATAATTGTTATGAGAATAAGTTAGGGACAGGTGACGAGCATATAAAAAAAAACCCATCAGCTATCTTGGTCTCACCGAGCTAAGCGCCAGAGATAGGAAGAGTACAATGTTGCATCTTTGATGATGTCTTGATTTGAATTACATATACAGATTAAAATAAGGTCCTTCATCATCAGTTACATTATTCGTACTCTCTTAAAGCATAAATTTTCCCAGAGAGAGGACTAGTTGGAGATTTTTAATTTAATATAATAGTTATACGGCACAGGAGGCCACCATTTGGCCATTGTGGCTGTGCTGGTTCTCCACAGAATCAACCATTTAGTCCCACTCCCTGCTCCTTTCCCATAGCCCTGCCAATCTTTTTAATATGAGAAGTGTGTTCTGAGTACTGTATCCCTGGAAAGATTACTGACTTTGGAAGCAGCAGCTACTGCTACAGGCAGGCAGGCAGGGGAGGACCTCCAAGCCTCCTTGGCTTGGCAGTGTCACCTGTCCCCGCCACCGCCACCACCTCCGTCTCCCCACATCCCTCAAATTCTGAAGCCAGAACTACACCCAACAGCCTGGAGGAGCCTGGGAGCCAACTGGAAAATCCTTCAATTGGTCCTAAATGGCCCTTAATTATTTACATCAACTACCCTTCGCAGGCGGGTTGGAAACTCTGGCCAACTGAACCAATACACGGGCATATGAGGTCTAAAACTCAGACCCCTGAAGTCCCTTCTATCATTCTAGTAAATGTCTTCTGCGCCCCCTCCAATGCCTTGACATGCTTCCTAAAGTATGGTGCCCAACATTAGACATGATCATCCAGCTGAGGACTAACCAGTACATGCACTTTGATGCTGAGCATGTTGAACACTATTCATTATATTGTGGGAATAACTTGCATTACCTGATATTGCACAGATTTGATTCTGCAATCATCCACTGATTTTAGCGTACCAAGTGAAAAATCAGGACTTATTAGTTTTTAAACCAGCAGGATCATCCAGGACAAAGCAGGCCACTTGATTGTCACTCCTTCCACAAAGATTTCAATCTCTTCATCACTGATAAACAGTGGTAGCCATGTGCAGCATCCACAAGATGCACTGCAGGAACTCACCTAGGTTCCTCAGGCAGCTTCTGCCAAATCCTCGACCACTACCATCGAGAAGGACAAGAGCAGCAGGTAACTGGAAACATCGCCTCACCTGGAAGTTCCCCTCCAAGTTACTCACTGTCCTGACTTGGAAATATATCGCCATTCCTTCGCTGTCACTGGGTCAAGATCCTGGAATTGCCTCCTTAACAGCACCATGGGGTATACTTACACCTCAGGGACTGCAGCACTTCAAGAAGACAGTTCACCACCACCTTCAGAAAGGCAACTCGGGATGGGCAATAAATGTTGACCTAGCCAGCGATGCCCATATTCCATGAATGAATTTAAAAAACAGAAGCATCAAAGAAACTCAAAGTATTTGCCACAAGTGAATAAAATGAGTTTAGATGCATTAGTCACACCTTCTAAATATTTGCACTGTAATGGTCCTCCATTTCTGATTTCATCCTAATTTTAAAAGTTTTTTGCGCTCAATAAGGATTGTTTAAATTTTGTTCTCAGCATCTTTTTTGTTTAGTGACAATGAGAAGATGCATTTATGTTATGTGTATAGACCTTTTCTTATATGAAAACCTGAAATAATTTGTGTTACTTAGCGGGCAACAGAACCTTATTCTGAATATAAAACTATTCTTTGCTTGACTTCCAATCTCATCATTTTCTCTATGCCAACCTAGCAGTCCGTAGCTTTACTGGATAAATTATCTTCAATTATGTGTGAAGTAATCTATTTCCAGCACAAGTGCAGGCATCTGCCCATCCATAAAATATATCATGAAACGGGAGAAAAATAAAATTGGCTGCTTCCCATTCTGCATGCCGCAGTTACTATCAAAGCAGGTATATAGGTACAATTGAAATCTCCACAGAACCCAATTACACTAACTCTTATTTGCATTTCAACTCAAACCATCATTCCTGATAAAGACAGAACTCATCAGGTCCTTGACGGACAGATCTATTACTGTTTGAGAGGTGACTCTGACATGTTGGAGAAGAAGTTCAAGCATGTTAGAGGTGTTCTGTAAAGAAACATGTACCTCACTTGAACTAATCAACAAAAGTTATACATCAGCAAATGGGCTCTTCTATAGTCAATACAGAGTCCAAGTGAATTCGCTCACAGGCTTTGTTAACCATTTGAGGGTTGTATTAATCTCTTTCCAAAATGAGTTTATTTTATTCCAAGTTTTTTGTTCATTCATATAACATTGTGATTTGGCAATTCATCATTAATTACATCTTACAACATATTGCTCATATTCTGCATTATGAATTTTTAAGGCATTGGGGGATAAATTGGGCAGCCCCCTGAAAATGGGGGTGTGGGAATTGCAATACATGATTAAGCTGCAGCCATTCAATGGGATTCAGGCATCATCCTGATTTCATGCTTCCACTCATTCCCATACAATCAGCGCTAACCACATTGTTGAGTGGCTGCACATCTCAGCAAGAGTAGCTCTTGTGGTGTAACAGCATCCCTGCCTCTGAGCCAGAAGCTCCAGGTTCGAGTCCCATCCCAGGACTTGATGGCCAAGGAAGGTGTGTTCCTAACGTGGCCAAACAGAGCGAGTGTGTCAACTAGCAAAGCCTTCCAACATGCTAATGGCTGGCGGTAAGAACGGGAGACTCTCCTGGTTCGCCACATTTGATGTGGAACAAAGCCCCTCAAGCTAAATGCCTCTGGCGATAGACTAGTGACCTGTTCCAGGAATAACCAATGATGGAAACAGATGAAAGTCTGAATTAGTGCACCACTAGATGGGGGAAGGGAATTGGAATGCAACAACACTGCAAAGGACCCACAAATTGTGAACGGCTGCATATCTTCAAGCTAATTTGTGCCTCTTAAAGGAAAGTTGCACGGTGACTGGACCAGCTGTTGGACGTCCTTGTAAAAATCAATCTGACATAGAAGACAACTGGCACAAAATGGAGGAGGCTTTAGCAGAAAAAGTGCAAAGGAGGGAATAAATGCCACGTCCACGGGAACCAGGAGACCCTCCAAACATTCAAAATGTAGTGGAACAAATAACCAAGGTGGTCAAGGGCAGTAGGATCACACGAGTTCTGCTACAGAGGATGGTGAGCAGTTGATGGGGTGAGTGACTGAAGAAGGCTGATTGATGGGTATGCAAAATTTAATGATTGGTCATTGACAGACCTGCCACAAAAGTCTACCGTCAATGTCAAGAAGGAATTGACACCAACTTGGAAAAAAGCTTGGAGTCCGCCCTTTCTGCGATGGAAATGGTGGACAACTCCATTAGATTACGGATCAAACTATGATGCCACATCTGATGACTAATGTCTCAGCTTTGAGAAGCCAGCCAAGGTTTGGATCCTGCTGTAGAAGCTCAAACAACAGTCATGCAATGACAGCTTGCTGCAATCCTGGCTGCAGTTGACTCTGTTTAAAGACTGGCTGTCACAGCAATCCAGCAAGTTCTCCTTCAGATTACTGGACTTGTTGAGGCATGAAATGGGAGAGTGGCAGTGGCGGCTGTGTGGAGGTTGAGCAAGCTGCCCTCTCTCAGAATGACAGCATTCACTCATCCCACAACTCGTTCTTGGTGGCATGACAGCCAACCACCCCAAGCCAGGGCCACTGCTGCCCATACTAGGATTGTCCAGTTCAAAGCTGAGATTTCCAGACAAATATTGCTGATCTTTCAGGATCAGCTGCAGTCTGACCCACTGAAAATTAGCAGCATTTCCCCCCCAGCCATATAGCAGCTATTACTTCATTAGAATAGTCGGTCAGGCAAAAATGAACAGAAAAAAAGATATCAAAGGATTGCACAAGAATGATTCAGTTCATGTTTCTCTGCAACACGGCACAGTCTGCTTGGTTTTGTAAATGTGATTTGAATGTTTATTTTATGCATTTTTGCATTGTGGTCAAGCAAAAATCATTTGTGTCAGTGACAGAAGGAAGGGAAGGTATATCACTGTTGGGTGATGTGAAATTGGGATTGCCTTTACTGGTATTACAGACAGATGAGTCATTCACAGATAGTCTGGTCTGAAAGAAAATGGAAGGTTGCACCCTCCCTGCCTTTTCTCCTCTTACTCCTCCTGCTACTCAGCTGCTCACCAGGGGAGGCGATGGTGTAGTGGTATTGTCACTGGATTTGTAATCCAGAGACCTAGGCTAATGCTCCAGGTACAAATCATGGCAGATAGTGAAATTTGAATTCAATAAAAATCTGGAACTAAAAAGTCTAATGATGACCATGAAACCATTGATGATTGTTGTAAAAACCCATCTGGTTCACTAATGTCCTTTAGGGAAGGCAATCTACAGTCCTTACCCGGTCTGGCTTACATGTAACTCCAGACTCACGGCAATTGGTTGACTCTTAAAATAAATGCCCTCGGGGATAGGCAATAAATGCTGGCCCACATCCCATGAACAAATAAAAAAATATATGGCCTGTGGCAAGGGTTACGCCCTCATGGTCTTGAGGCTGTGCAGTGTAGTTTTGAATTGTTCCACTGTTCTGCGTTTGATACATGAGTCTGTTTACCGTTGATACTCACTCTGCTCGTCTTGTTGAGCCTGGATGTGGGCTCAGGGAAAGTAAGCAAACTGCAGAAAGAGCTAGAAGTTAGAGCTGAAACTTAGAGTTGACATTTTACAGCACTATGAATAAAGTCTGCTACACTAGTGTCATCTCAACAGAATTCTGACGGATAGAATATGTAACACAAAGTGTCCAACATACACTGATTCAAACAATAGAAGGAAGAGGCCATCACCAGCCCCACTGTTGACTTTAATTGCACTGTGCGTGTGTGTGTGTGTGTTTGTGTATATGTGTGGAAGTCAAAATGTTCTTGTACAGAGTAATAAAGTGTCCATCTGACTCTCACTGTTAATGTGATGGTAGCCCATTTTTCCTCATGCCAGCAGTATTACCTTTGCAGTTACCAACCACTCCCACTCACAAAGCTAAGCAATAAACAATGCATACGCAGATACAATCATATTTCACACATCGTCCCTAAATTTATCATTGCTTTGCTGAAACAGGCAAGTGGATCTAAGTTCTGTGCTCTTTGGTGAACCTGACTGAAACCTTTATGTTTTATTCTCCATCTAACCTACCTGACTAGACTTCCATATAAAAATGGTGAAGATGAAAGGAATGGATTCTGAATGCTGTTAGAATGAAATACTAAAGTGTGGTGTGCATTTTAAGTGCTTTCTTTTTGTTCTTGGTGCTTTGTTTGCTGAGAGGCAAGGAGTTGGAGGAAAGGTGCAGAGGTTAATTCATTCAGCTGCAGTTAGTCATCCAAACAGTCTGGGCAGGATTCTGACCTAACATGGTCCGAGGTCTAAGCTGAGTACAAAATGTAATGTGAAAAAAACAAACAAACATGACAAACAGGCTTTTTTTTATGGATTTGTTTTCACAATATTTCTCCCTCCCACTTTCATTTGCTGGATAACCTCCTTTGCTGTTCGTTGGTTGAAGTTAGAGTGGAACTAATTAGGGTGTGCAAAATAACTAATTGGCCTGAATCTTCCAAATTACCATTGGATTGTTACTCCACTCCTACTTTTCTGCACCGTGCCGGAGCTCCACATTTCCGGCTGGGACTTCTGATTCTGGTTTCCTCAAGGAATGTGGAGCATGCCTGAAATGGAACTGCATCTTTGTAGCACTGGATTGAAGACAAGCTACCTATCTCACCCCCACCCCCCCACCCCCCCCCCCCCCCCCCCCGTCCATTTTTTATGGCACTAGCTGTCATATGTGGTAAGTAAAATTCTAAATGATCCAAAGCTTCTTTGATAAGCTATGGAAATAAAGCAACTGGGTCAGGGGGTTAGGTGGGTGAGGCAAGGGGAAACGGATAGGATGGATAAGGTAAGGGGAAAGAACTGGTAAGATGAGGGGTTAGAATGGGTCAGGTTAAGGGGGTTGGGTGGGTAAAAGGTAGGATGGCAGCTGGGTATAGCAGTGAGGTCAGATTAGGGGCAGTTGGGGCATGAGAAAGGAGTCAGAACATCCCTTATGTCAAAAGTTCAGGAGGATTCCAGTATGAGGTTGGGTCAGGAGGCAGGAGATGGGTTCGGGGTTGAGGGATTTTGTAGGCTTATAAGTTAGACTAAGATTTTTCTGCGTAACATTTCTGGGGTAAATATTTAGCTAATTAAGTCGGAACTGTCCAAAGTCTCTGACTCTAACTCAAAGTTGGAGACTTTTTTCAAGGCTCCCAGGGAGCAAGGGAATTACCCATTGGAAATTCAAACTTCCAGGGAAATTCCCAAGGAGTCCGTGCATTGGGATGTCTGAGGGATTCCAACTATCTGGAGACCAGAAGATATGGGCCATCAATTGTTAGATTTAATTTGATGGGTTTTACTTCATCAACCATGATCAAGTTATCAAGAACATGCTTTGACAATTAATTCGAGAGAATCCAGGCAAACAAGATGCAAGAGAACTGCTTGTTAAAATTAGGCAGGGTGGAACCCATGAGTTTTGGCTGATATGATTCATGCACTCAACTCGCAAGGAAAGGGGTAAAAGTGTTAAAACACGAGCTGAATGAAACATAACAGATTTAGGAACGAGTTATGGTGTACTATTGTCTAGAATCTTACATCATATCAATTTTGAGTCTGTTAATTATTGCTTGAATACTGTGTGTATGACTAATTCTTCTAATGTCCTGTTTTCTACTACCACGTGACATTCTGCCATGTCAGATGTCATCCTCATATAAATATCATACCTGCAATGTTTCCCTGGGGAAGTCTTTATCCAACTCCATGCTAATTTTGGAGCATTAGTATGAGAGTGTGAATACTAGTTAAACCATCGATTGTCCGCATGAAATGCAGATGGTTGGCAAGTATGAAATTTTATGGTTGTTAAAATGAGAGATGCTACTGCAATGCTTTCACATTTCAGGTACTGTCCTCACAAATGATCGCGCTCTCCCAGTTCAACTGTAGCGTTTGGGGTTTTGAAATAATTATACTTCCTCTGCATTAAATCCAACAGCCCACTTTACTTACCTAACATCACATTTCTCACAACTATCCTATGGTCTCAATGTCAACTAAGTGCAAGTTTTGGGGCTGCTTTACGTATTCAGCCAGGCCCATTTAGAACTGAATTGTGATTGCACAAACAATTGGACACATTTAACTTGAGGACTTGGATACAGGAACAATGATGTCTTACTGCAGGTGTATAGGGCCTTGGTTTGTGTGCAATTTTGGCCTCCTAACCTGAGGAAGGTTATACTTGCCATCGAAGGAGTGCAATGAAGGCTCACTAGACTGATTCCTCGGATGGCAGGATTGTCATACGAGAAGAGGTTGGGTCAACTAGGCCTGCTGGGCTCTGATGAAGGGTCATCCAAACCCAGAATATTGGCTCTATTCTCTCTCCACAGGTGCTGCCAGACCTGCTGAGTTTTTACAGCAGTTTTTGTTTTTGTTTCAGATTCCAGCATCCACAATATTTTGCTTTTATCTTAGTGTGCACTGGAGTTTAGATGAAAGAAATATATAAAATTCTGACAGGGTGGGACAGACTGGATTTAGACCTCTTATTTCCTTTGGCTAGGGGTTCTGGAACAACAGTTCACAGTCTCAGGATACAGGGTGGGCCACTTAGAATTGAGATGAGGAGAAGCTCCTTCACTCAGAGGATGGTGAACTGCGGAATTCTCTCCCACAGAAGGTATTGGAGACCAAATCACTGAATATATTTAAGAAGGAAATAAACAGATTTTTAGACTCTAAAGGTAACAAGAGTACGGGAGAGCACAGGTGTGTGGCGTTGAGACAGAGGACCAGCCATGATCATATTGTGGTGCAGGTTTGAAGGGGAAAATGACCTAATCCTGCTCTTATATATCTATAACAAATGACAGAAAATACTTCAATGTGGTCAGCATTGAAACGTAGGTTCCATAGATGCAAGCCTGCATACTAACCAACTCTACTCATTATTTCTTTTAATAATCTGCTATTCATCAGGAAAAAAAAGGACTTCTAGTTGGCATAATTTAACATCTACCATTTTAAACACTATTGTTGCATGGAGACAAACTCAATATTAAACTTGTCATGTCACAGCAGGATCCAGCTCAAAATTCCATTAAGACATTCTTACAGAATTGTGAAATTTAATTATGATTTCAATATATTCTAATTTAGTGTAAGATGCATTTAAATCACAAAATTATCATATGCTTTATCCTGGAATGGCTTTCAAAGCATAAAGAAAGATAAGCAACCATTTGCAGTTCTTTCACTGTCAAGGCCCAGGGATTGGGAATTTTCACCTCAAACCATCCTGCCATCTCTCTCTTTCCTCCCTTAAAATGCTCCTTAAAACCTACCACTCTGACCAAGCTTTTGGACACCAGTCCTAATATGTCCCTATCTGGTTCCGTGTATGATAATCCTGTGAAGTCCTTGGGATGCTTTACTTTGCAAAGGGCACCAGATAAATGCAAATTATGTGAAGGAATGACATATTATTTTACGGTTGAATAGAAGAAAGAACCCCTTTTACTGCATCTCAGATCTTGTCAGCAGACTGTTCAAACATGGGGACATCAGGGCAGATAATTTGAGAGCCAAAATGCGTACACTGGACAGAAAGCTGGATAGGGAACTTTGAATTCTAACATGACATATTGCATTCCCTCAGTGACTTGTGAGAGAGCTCTTTTTTGTTAACATGTGAGGACATTCTCTTCAAAGATTTTTCAAAGCAGCAGTAAGATTCATGTACACTTTGCGATACTTAAAAAGCTTGAAGGCATTCATCTAGAAAGGCTTTATGTCTTTATTGTTGAGGAGTTAGCAATATACTCGTCTTTTATAATACTAAATATTTCACTGGCATTCCAATATCAGTCACCACTGCACTGTAAATTGCAAATGAAACTTCACACTTTGATATTTTGTCAGTGCAATAATTCTTCATTGGACTTTTTCATAAGGAGCTATGGCAAATGCTTAATTTTAATTTAATTCAACGCTAGACATTAACATTTTCCTCAAGGATTGTTGAGGTTTGAACTATTAAGCAAAAATGCCTCACATGCATTGTGTTAGGATAGTTCTGCTCCCAGATGCTCAACTGTGAGGGTAAGTTTCTACCAGGTTCAGAAGAAGAATGCAAGAAAGTGGCTAAGAGCTGCATTGTTAAAGTCAAGCAAAACAACCCACTGGTGTGGAAAAGCACAGTGTTTTCATTATTATCATACAACAAGTTGCGTTGATTAAATTAATTTGACTGTAATGTTGCTTTGCATGTCCACTTGCTGTGAAATAAAGCAGGTTAATGATCTGGATCTGGCCTCGAGTATTTTCTCTGTTTGAATTCATTGTATTGGAGAGGCATGTGCAAAAGTCATGAATATCCAATTCAGATCGTGCTGGGTTATGCTTTTCTATTAGTAGATATTAAACATAGAGTCTTACTCTGGCATATACGGGGCATTGGATCCATTTAGGGAACCATTGACACCACTGAAACTTGAGAAGCTAACCACGGGAATTGTGAATTTATTAAAAAATAATTGAAAGCTTTTCTTGTGTTAGGGCTGCAGAAAACATTGACGAACATTCCTGTGAATATTGTAAGATGTTGAGCTTATGGCTAAATGTACAGTGCTTCAGAGTTGAGATTGTTCCTCAATATGGAAAGCATAAGCATTAGCTAACGAGGGTGGTAATTGCACCCCAACTTCCAAAATCAAGGGCTTGAATCAAGTGGAAAGTTAAACTTTTAAAAATTTGAAAACTGAATCAACTCACCTAGAACTCACCCTCTTCCTCTTCTAATAGAGGAAAGACAGATGGAGGTGGATGACCCACTTGCTTGCCTGTCCACCAGCCAGCCAGACTGCAGTTAAGAATCAGAATTGGACAGTTCTGGATGAAGTGTTATTGGCCTGGAACATTGATGCTGCTTCTCTCCAAAAGGTGCTGCCTGGCCTGCTGAATATTTCCATTTTTTTCTGTGGATTTCCCTACTGCTAAGCAGCATCACTGCTTTTCCCTGCAAATCTCAGGGTCTAATTCTGTACGTCACCAACAAACAGTATTTGTCATTACCGCTAGCATTGCAGATTTGCATTCTTTTTCTCAACTTGAATTTTCTCCCTCCACTTCATGAAGTTGCTAACTCATATTTGAGCACGGTTCACAGTGGCAGCTGCCCTCAAATTCCTCCCTGAAGTACTTACTCTTTAAGTGAATGTCCAGACAATGAGTGCTGGTAGGCTACTTAACCTGTGCTGTCTTCACCTGCCATTTCCATATAACTACTACGGTGAGCTCGGAACCTTGCATCGTATATCACTTCTCCAGCCCAGAAGAGTAGCTTTTGGTACATTAATCAAAAACCATACCAAATCACTTATGGAAACTTGAAATGGCTTAACTTAGAACATAATGCGCTTCATAGTACGACTTAGTAATATAATTTTAAAACTTCAAACAGATTACAGCCTTGCATTCACTTTTGGTTTTGAAATGTGACTACTAAGTTGTAATTTGTGAATATTTCACATGGCGGCACAGTGGTATAGTGGTTAGCACTGCTGCCTCACAGTGCCAGGGACTAGGTTTGATTCCGGCCTTGGGTGACTGTGTGGAATTTGCACGTCCTCCCTGTATCGACATGGATTTCCTCTGGGTGCTCCAGTTTCCTCCCACAGTCCAAAGATGTGCAGGTTGGGTGTCTCAGGGAGAAATACTAGCTGATGAAAAGCATCCAACCAATGCTTAAATGGGAGAAAATTCTTTGAAACTAGCTAACCTAAGCAAGCAACCTTGGTATTAAGACAGTGGTAAATCATCACAAGGGTTTTGTGTATGTAAGGGTATTGCTGGGATATAAAGAATAGTGTGAGTCTGAATTAATTTTTTTGCGATCTGTATTGAATTTTTTCCAACATTTTTGTGAAGTGAAACATAGTTTATTTTTTCTTCTTTAATAAACATTTTATTCTTTGTGTTAACAGTATACTGGCAGACTCTTATGAATGTCTTCAGTAACTGACCTCCACAGTTTTTAACAAAAAACAAAGTTAGAATCTCCCAAACCAAGTTTCACTCTGGAATCTGGCTTGTTCTGTATTATCAGCTAGGATCGCAGCAATGACAAACCAGGGCAAAATCCCAGAGCACTGAAGTGGGCCTTTTAAACAGCCCATCTCAGCACTCTGCTGTGTCTGCCTCCGAACAGCTGTTGGGGGCAGTGGACCCAACCTCAGCATGCAGCCGAACATGACAAGAGGCTGTCAATATAGAATTATACAGTGCAGAAAGAGGCCATTCGGCCCATCGAGTCTGCACCAACCACAATCCCATCCAGGCCCTATCCACATATCCCTACATATTTACCCACCAATCCCTCTAACCTATGCATCCCGGGACACTAAGGGGCAATTTAGAATGGCCAATCAACCTAGCCCGCACATCTTTGGACTGTGGGAGGAAACTGGAGCACCCGGAGGAAACCCACGCAGACATGGGGAGAATGTGCAAACTCCACACAGACAGCGACCCGAGCCGGGATTTGAACCCAGGTCCCTGGAGCTGTGAAGCAGCAGTGCTAACCACTGTGCTACCGTGCCGCCCCTAATATAAGATCATCATCAAGAAATCAGACAGTGAATTAGTTATCAAAGGAGTAGGAAGGAATGAATCTCCAGGGGTTGTGCATTACTGAGTCCCCAATGTGATTTCCTCTGGTTGGGGAGGTGGGGGGGGTGCGGGGGGGGGGGGGTGTGGTTCGAGCTTGAACCCATTGGAGAGGCTGGAATCAGGGTACTGAGTGGGCCGTTGTGCATTTGTCAGTGGGAAGATCGGCACATGTGCACTGGCCCACCCCATCACCGGCCTCCCGATCGCCGGCTTCCCCAACATCCCCTGCCTTGATTGCCGGCCTCTGTGACCACCTCACTGATCATCAGCCTCCGTGACCCCCACCCCCCCGGATTGCTGGCCTCCATTAAAACTCACCACATCAAGCCTGACCTCCCCTCCTCATGGCCAGCCTGACCCCACACCCCCTTGGCCAGCCCAACCTCTCCCCAAGGTCTGCCCGACCAGCCCCTCATGTTCAGCTCCGACCGCCCACTCCCTCCCAACTCCACCAATCCCTAATGCAGAGCTCACAGCGGATCCCCACCATCACCAATTGGCCCAATGCCAGTAGGTCCCATCCACTCAGGCCCTGCCTCCTTGGCACTGCCCAGTGCCTGGTGTGCAGCAGGTGCCCGGTTGAGAGTGTCAGGGTGCCAGGCTGGCACTGCCCAAGGGGCACCCCTCTGTCCCCAACCTCCTGGGGCAGAGGCCTCAATGGCCTCTGTCCCCACCAGCAGGGCAATCACGCTTAGTCCCCATTTATGGGGACCAGCTTAAATTCCTGCTGGTGGGACCCCCTCCCAGCAGGATGGGAGACACTAGTGAGTACGGAGGATACCGTCCCAGGCTCGCTCATGATATGGAAATTTCCAAATTGTGATCAGTCTTGCACTGATTGCCGACATGAGGCTTATTACATTAAAAGGATTGCCTGAGTCGTGATCAGCCGGATGCTGGTGACAAATCCCACTACAGGCCACCGGCTGATATCTCCTAGCTCGCTGAGCAGTGCAGTGGGCCGGGAGAATCATCGTGAAGTTGCTTTGACAAGGACCTGTTGAGGCAAATAGTAAAGATGTCTTCCAAGGGAAACGAGAATGGTGTTTGAGGGAGAAGAGAAATAGACGGTTGTATTGATGAAGTCAGATTTTAAAAAAGCAATGGGAGGAGACTTGAGTGGAGCATAAATACCAGCATGGTAAGGTTTGGCTGTTTGGTTAGTTTCTGTACTACATATTGGAAATAATTGCTACGTGGTCCTGTATAGTTGCCTAAAATTATTTGAGTTCTTTAAAATCGGGCTACTCAAGTTACTCTGATTAAAGTGCTTACTAAATCCATTTTCAGTTACACAAGTTAAACTGCATCAAGATACCACTTAAATACAACAAGGGGAAGGTAATAAGGTAACAAGCTTTGCTTCAGGTTTCAATGAGATCGCCTCTCATTCTTCGAAACTCCAGAGGATATAAGCTCAATTTACTCAGCCTCTCGTCATAAGACAACCCCTCATCCTCGGGAACAATTTATTGAACCTCTGCTGTACTGCCTCCAATGCAAGTATATCCTTTTTCAAATGTGGCGATCAAAACTGCATCATCCTCCAGATGAAGACTCATCAAAACCCTCCACCTGTAGCAAGACTTCATTATTCTCATACTCATTCGTTTGCAATAAAGGCTGACATGCCTTTTGATTATTTATTAGCGTCACAAGTAGGCTTACACCGCAATGAAGTTACTGTGAAAATTTGCCTCCCTGGGAATTCCATGCAGCCAAGACAGTAGGTGATATTACGTTCTTCCTCCTTGAAATCCTCTGAAGAGACTCTATACTTGCAAATTGTTTTCACAGAAAGTCCAAACTTCTGTCTTGCACAGACATTCTGCCGACCATGGCGGTGAATATTGAAAGCGCCTACAGACTATCCAAGCACCAGAAGCAGATCTTCAGATTGTTGATGGCTTGTTCGGTGACACATCTGACACTGCTATGGCATCAATTGTAGCACTTTCAGGCCATGTTCATAGAGTTTCTGAGAGCTCACATTAGCCATCAGATTAGTATCCCTCACCATCCCCAGCAGGTATCTCTGCTTCCATGTACAAAGACTTTAGGGTGGTTCATTTGACTGCCACATCTTGGCAACTGCCAGAGAACCATCTGTATAAAGAACTTTTGTGCGCACACCAGTTGCACATCCTTTCCGGTTGATGAACACACCTGGGTGATCACCTGGGTGATCTGTGAGTGCTCTAATTACCACCTGTGTGCAATTAATGATATCCTGCACCTGGAAGAAGTTAGCCACAGCTCAGCCTGACTGGCTTCAGAGCAGGCAAGCTGACTTTTCAGAGAATCCCTAAAGTGCAGAAGGAGGCCATTTGGCCCATCAGGTCTGCACAAATCCAGCTTTTTTAATCTTACCCAGGCCCTATCGCTGTAACCTCACGTATTTACCCCACTAATCCCCATAACTTGCACATCTTGGGACTGTTGGAAGAAACCAGAGCACCCAGAGAAACCCCACGCAGACACAGGGAGAACATACAAACTGCATGCAGACAGCTGAGGCTAGAATTGAACCCAGGTCCCTGACGCCATGAGACAGCAATACTACTGTGTCACCATACTGCCATTCATTGGTAGTCTTGGCAATCAATCATCTGCCTTGTGAAATTGCCTTTTTAAAGTTTTAAAGTTTATTTATTAGTCACAAGTAAGGCTTATGTTAACACTGCGATGAAGCCATTATGAAATTTCCCCAGTCGCCACGTTCGGGCACCTGTTTGGGTCAATGCACCCAACTAACACCTCTTTCAGACTGTGAGATGAAACTGGAGCACCCAGAGGAAACCTACGCAGACACAGGGAGAACGTGCAAATTCCACACAGACAGTGACCCAAGCCGGGAATCGAACCCGGGTCCCTGGCGCTGTGAGGCAGCAGTGCTAACCACTGTGCCACCTTGCCATCCTACTGCCAATGTAAGATTCCATAAATGATTCCTGCAGAGCTTTGGAAGGAGCCTGAAGCAGAAAGGTTGAGGGAGTGCTGACTTTGACAACCATTGGTAACGCATTCCTGTCAGGTCTAGTAGACAGCAGATATAATTCCTGCAGGCTGCAAACATCTGCAATCGCCTGGTATGACACCCTGTGCTCCCAGGCAGACTGCTCCTCAAACTTGTCAGAGAAGTTTATCCTCTTCCATCATGACACTGTGTGATATGTAGAGCCTTCTGCAAGCTGGACCCATCTCCTGTGCAGCAACTGTGGCCAGCAGCACTGTTGTTTGTGCTGCTGCTGGTCTGCCTAGGTCCCTCATCTGAGGTACAATCTGAGGCAGCACAAGCAATTTCAAGTCTGATCTAATAGATCACAATTTCCAACCAACCAACACATAGAGAGCTGCTAGCCAGTTCAGGGACTGGCAACTCAAATGCCCAGCAGCACCACCAGTGAGACGGTGGTTTCTGCTGGTATTATACATACCCAAGGCCCAGGATCATTGATGAATCCCAGGCCATGGATGAGAGATGGCAGGAGAAGGAGTCTCCGTGGGTGAGGTTGCAGGACAAGGGCAAAGAAACACTCCCCTTTCCCTCATGCACTTGGCACCTGGGAGTCCACAAACAACTCCAAACATGTTTGTTTGCCATGCTTTCTTGCCCGCTGCTAAGTTAATACCAAGAGAGCAATTTTGCCATGGACTTAAAAGGGGCTGAGGTGGGAAGGCACTGATTTCTCTTTGCATTCATTTCTTTTCAGTTTTGTAGCTGAGTTCACCAGTAGTCTAATTATCGCACTTACATAAACAGAAGGAAGTCTTGTGGTACAATGGTAGCATCTCTACCTCTGGTTCGGAAGCTCCGGGTTCAAGTCCAATATCAGGACTTGTTGGTCATGGAAGGAGCATTCATAACATGGTTTGATGGACTGATATTCTTTTCATCATTTCCCCTCAATCCCCAAAAGGGAAAAAGGTATGTATGTGAAGTTGGCTAAAAATAAGAGATCCTTTAATTAACCTGTATCTGGACCATAAGAGTTTGTAAGCCTGAGCAGGTTTCTGGACAATTTGGCTATTCATCTCTCAACTTCACAGGGAAGCAGGAGATGTGTGACATTTGTCGGATGGTTAGATGTCTGTAAGTTGCAGGTGGCAGCAAATGGTTGTATGGATCAGACAGTAATGTGAAGGCAACCTTGCAAGGTAACATCTGTTAAAGGAATATGGCATTGGGCAAAGCAAAAGAAACACCCTTACAATTGGTTAGAACAGATCTGATAGTTCACAAACTCCTGTAACTGTTTTCAACCTAATTATTTGATTGATGGAACAATAAGGATGTGACATTTGAAGTTATTAACATAGGGCAGGAAAGGTCATGCTGAAAGGAAAGCAGGATTGAAAAGATGGTGTAGGAGTGGATTTTAGGAAAGGTACCTCAGAATTATTTGAGGTTTGATCAACCTTCGGCTTCCAGTTTTGTTTCTGGATTTTGAAGTAAACCTGAAAGATTGTGTCAGAATAATTTTTGCCAAGTCTATTCTCAATAATAGTTATCACATGCTTCCTTTCCTTGGTTATGCTTCAAGGTGCAGAGTACTGTAGTCATGATTTAGGGTATTTGGGTGATAGGTAGGTTGATCTGTACCTGAAAGGTTCAATCTACGAATGACTATTGTGATGGAGAGGATGTATTCGCTTTCCTATCGCCAGCAATCAGTATGTTTTGTATTGAAAAAGGTCTGGATCCATTAAATACTGCAGGAGAATTTATTTGTGGCTTTAAACATAAATAAGGTTATGAATGCCGCATCATTCATACATAAACATATATAGACACACACTACTTTTACAGTGAAGAAAAGGTTCACAGCAGGTTGAGCTATTTCTTGTGGTTGAGTGTCAAGGAGGTTGGTTTTCAGGTGAACTTTGAAACTGGAACAGGTTAAGTATTTTAGCTGTTTGATGACTTGCAGCTGGTTTCAGAGTCTTTCTCAGACCGACTGATGGTTCTCAAAAAGGCAAAGGTGGCACAGCCTTTCTCTACTGATGTTGTCTTGTCAATGTTCTTCAGCGGTCTGTCCTGGAGTCTTCCAGATCTTAGGGTAATAAAGGATCTCAAATTCAGAAGCCAGTTTCAGTCAGTTCCTGACTCCCCCAACACCTGTCCATCATCTACAAAGCAGAAGTCAGGAGTATAATGGTATACTCTCCACTTGCCAGAGTGAGTGCATCTCCAACAACATTCAAAAGCTTGACATCATTCAGGACAAAGCAGCCCTCTTGATTGCTACCCCTTCCACAAACATTTAATCCCTCCACCACTGACAAACAGTGGCGGCCACATATACCATCTACAAGATGCACCACAGGACCTCACCAAGGTTCCGAAGGCAGCACATTCCAAACCCACTACCACTATCATTTAGAAGGGCAAGAGCAGCAGATACATGGGAACAGCACCACCTGGAAGTTCTGGAATCTCCAAGTCGCTCACATTCTGACTTGGAAACATATCGTTGATCCTTCACAGTTGCTGGGTCAAAATCTTGGAACTCCCTCCCTAACAGCACTGTGGACATACTTAAACTTCAGGAATTGCAGTGGTTCAAGAAGGCAGCTTACTACCACCTTGTGAAGGGCAACTAGGGATGGGCAATAAATGCTGGTCTAGCCAGCAATGCCCACAACCCATAAATACATTATTAAAAATATGATCAATTCCATTGTTCATCCAGAATGGCTTAATGCTCAAAGGTGACTGAGATACGACAGGAGATGGATGATGGTTTTTTTATATGCAACGTGTTGATAATTGGTCTCGTTGGTTTTCCTTTGTTGAACTGAAAACCTGGAGAGAGATGTCGAAATTTTACCACCTCGCCCGCCTGAGGCTCATAAGATCCTGCCCGAGGCCAACGGAGAATGCCATTCTGCGAGCCTCACCCACCCCGATTCTGGGGCAGGCAAGGTGGTAAAATTCCGCCAGAGAGTCCAGAAGTTTATTAACTCTGTTCTTTGAGTAAGCTTCAAACAGTGACACACATTAATTTCATAGCTAGCACTTGTCTTGGAATGTCCACTCTACGGGGAGACCCACAACCATGCTTATTCAGTTCAAAACTTTCTGGAAATTTGATAGCCTTTGTTGGATAAGCAAAGGTCACTTGACATCTGGCAACCATTTTAACAGTTCTTCAGTTTTAGATAAATAATAGACAGTTCCAGAAGCTTCCATATGAGCTCAGTCCATGTGTAAAGTCATGAAAACAACATGCCTTCACAACAAAAATGTTGTGACAAGATTTTCCAAAACACTAACCCCTACCACCTAGAAAGACAAGGACAACAGATACATGGGAACACCACCACCTGCAATTTCTCTCATAGCCACTCACCATTTTGACTTGGAAATATACAGGTGTAGCGGGATCCCTCTTTTTAACTCCACTGGGCTTATTTTAGGTTTGGTTCTCCGTTACCCAAACCCCACCAATGCCCGAGTGATTCTCTCTCTCGCCGATGGAACAACGGCCACCTTGCGTCTACTTCACTAGAGTAGCGCTCCCAAGAGAGAGAAAAGGAAACTGCTGCCTATCCACTACCTGGCAGCCTTTCCTGAGTGGGCGGTTTCGAAGCGCCCAGGGTACCCTCAGTTCTAGACTCCGGAATTATGGTAAGGGATATTTAATATTGTGACTTGGTCAGAGATCGTTGGTGAGAAATTGAAAAGACCAAAACGGACTCCAATGGAAGTCAAAGATATATGTATATATTTGTTAAAACATCAAGGTCAAGATCACCAAACACCAGGAAAACAACACACCATGCCTTATGCTCTGTAAGACTATAGCTATGGAAGGAATACTAAAACGGACACAACGAGAATGCTTACTTTACACAAGTTTACCAGTGTCTTAAACTATGAAAGGTGCATGCAAAAGCCCCCCCCCCCTTTCCCCAAAGCCTAATCCACTATGATGATCTCGGGAACTTCGCGAATTACCGGAGGATACTCACAATCCTAGTTTAAATTGCTCAGTGGGCTTCGGGCTGCGTGCTGGAGACGAACGAGAGGCAGCCAGGAACAGGAGAAGAGAGTGGAGAGAGGAGAGTGAGAAGCCAGAACTTGCTTGTCCCTTTTTAAAACCTGAACCAGTGATTCTCTCACACAAAACAGTTTCTGATCATTGATAGTTTCGATTGACTGGGACAAAAAGGGCCGGAACTTTCGGAACTGCCCTTAATTGACATTTTAATGTCTTTTAAATGTTCTCTGAGTCATCCTGATTGGAATCCCATCAGCGAGCTGAGTCATTGATGTTGTCTGTGGATGGAATGATCTCTGTTCTCATTGTCGTGCTGCTGGGCTATTTACTCCTTGTCTGCTGGCCATGGTTTCTCCTTTGTTTCCTGTTGATTAGATTATCCCTGTCTCGACCTTCTCGTTATTCCCAGCCTCTTGCATATTCATGTGGTTGTAAAGGTTCCTGACAGCCAGTCGGCCATTTTCCTTATCCCTGGGTTTTTTAATCATGGAGGATTTGCCCTAAAACTTACACAGGGGGGAATTCTCCACCCTCCCAGCCATGTATTGGTCAGTGGTGGGAAGTGGCATGCTATTCATGGGCAACGGGACTCTCTGGTCCCGCCGCTGTCAATGGGATTTCCCATTGATGTCACCCCATGCCGCCGCGAGACCCTCAGGAGGGAGAGTGCTGCCAGTGGGACTGGAGAATCCCGCCAGCATGAACGGCCAGAGAATCCCTCCCATTATCATTCCTTCCCTGTTGTTGGGTCAAGATCCTGGAGCTCCGTTCCAGACAACATTGTGGATATATTTAAAGTATATGGAATATAGTGCTTCAAGAAGGTGGTTCACCACCACTTTCTCAAGGGTGGGGAACAACTGTTGACCTTGCGAGTGTTTCCCACATTCCATGAATGAATAAGAAAAGGAAATGGCTACATCAAAAGTCTATAAACATATGTTATAGAATCATAGAATCCCTACAGTGCAGAAGGAGCCCATTCAACCCATTGAGCCCGCACCAACCACAATCCCACTCAGGCACTATCCCCGTAACCCCACGTATTTACCCTGCTGATTCCCCTGACCATAAGGGGCAATTCTGCCTGGCCAATCAACCTAAACCACACACTTTTGGACTGTGGGAGGAAACCAGAGCACCCAGACACAGACACAGGAAGAACATGCAAACTCATTTGTCCAGTGTTACAGCAAGAATGTGCAGACATTGGAGATAGTACAGGAAAATGCATCAAAACTGATATCTACAATGAGAGATTGAAAAGTCTGAAATTGTTTGAAATGAAGGCTCAAGAAACATATTGTTCAAGTGTTACAAATAAATTAAACTTTAATAAAATGTGTGACATTATTGCATCAGAATCAGAGGTCACAGGCTCAACTTGGAGGATGCACAGATAGTTTAGATTTAATTACTGTATGAACAAATTGGTCAATATGCGGAACAGATTACCCAGGGGAACAATGGAGGCAGGTAATATGGATTAATATGAAGAAAAATTAGATAGATATTTCCTGCAGTGAGTGATTAAGGGGTGTACACTTTAGAGCGGGTCAGAGAGAAACTGGTCTTTTCAGGTCTTAGAATTTATGTTGCTGGACAAGTGAAGGGCTTTTTGCCACTGAAGCAAGCAGCCAGATCGTTCCTGTTAGGATTCAAGTCGAGGTAACAGATATAGTACAACCATTCAGGACAAGAGCGCAAAGTGAAAGGCTGCTCCTTTTGTAGAATTAACAGCAGTGTGACTTCAGATTCCATGTTCTTTTTCCAGAAAATAGAGTTAAAGTATATTTTTAAATGTTCAATTGTGAAATAAATCAGCATTTTCTGTTTGAATCAGAATTATACAGTGCAAAAGAGGCCCTTCAGCCCATCGAGACTGCAATGACAGACAAGAAACACCTGAACTCCCACCTAATTCCTAAATATCCTTGGAAGTTATGATGTGCTCATCCAGGTACTTTTTCAAGGATCTGAGGCAACCCATCTCCTCCACCCTTCTAGGCAGCGCATTCCAAATCATCACCACAATTGGCTAAATATAGCAGATTTCAGTGAGGCAAACTTTTTTTTTGGGTCATAATTTCAAATGCTACAAGAAAATAAAGACAGCTAATGTGCTTTGAGCACATGGTGTGTTTTAGTGTAATGGGTTCCATGTTCTCCCTGGCCTGTAATACTTTTCGCATCCCCACATTCGGGCCCTAAGCAGGAAGGTAGCCCTAAGCAAAATAGGTCGTATTCGAGAAAAATGTTCAGAAGTCTAATTAAGCCCTCAATGCAAAACAAGGTACCTAGAATGCCTCACTTGTTTCTGACACTTGATAATATAGTCCTGCACGTCCTAAGGGACATGCTCAGAATGCCAGAAAATTAAGCAATCAGACTGACCTTGTTTTTTGCAGCAAGATCATTAATGCTCTCGCTGCAGTAACATGGCCTCTGACAGCCATCCCTGGACCCATATATGCCAGGTCAGTCTTTTAAGTTATTAACTTATCTTGTTATGATCCACAGGTCCCACGGTGTTTAACGGTGAATAAAATATTGGTAATTAAGCAGCATATTAATCATTACTTTTGTGTGCTTTTTGGTTTTTTTTGTGCCATGCAGCATCCGATTTCCATCTAATTTTAAATTATGTAAAAGTTTTGCGAGTAATTTTTCCTTTGCTATTTTTCAACACAAAAGCAGTTTGTCACCATCATGGCTCAGAAAGCAAATCTGTTAACACACTGTGATAATTGAAAGTAAGGTGACAACCTTCTAAAGCTGTAACATACTTTCGACAGAAGACCTTTTCACCAGACTTATTACCATGTTCTTGTCTTCCTCACTTTTGTCATTACTATTCATAAGAAGACATCAGATACTTCAAAGTTCCCATTTTTTCCTCATTTTTATTTCAACCATATTTTTCAACTTCTTATTCGAACTGTATATATTTAAATCTTGTCAGGTCCCAACAAGATTCCTGTGCAACTTTAAACATTGAACAGGGGGTGGATTCTCTGGCCCCGCTTGTTCTGATCGTGAATCGCAATGTCCCTGAGAATTGGGGGTCGGCGCAATCACAGATTTGGCACCTGTCACGATGCTCCTGGCCCATCTCGCCAGCCCCGATCGGGTTTGGCCCATAGTGGGCGGGAAGCCGGTGCAGACCGAAATTCACTACTTTAGGTGTGATTAGCGGGCCGCAAGCCCGAATCAAATAGCTCTCATTATTCACCCGTGTTCTCAGCGGGATGGGAAACCAGGCAGGCGATCCCGGGAGTCAAAGAAGTACCACCACCTCCTCAGCAATGAGAGGCATCCTCCGCCCCTCTCCTCCAGACCACGCAGGCATGAAATCTGACCCCCCCCCCCACTCAAACCCCCTTTCCTCACTGGCTCCCCCAAATGACCCCCCCCCCTACTCTGGGACCCAGCACACAGCCCCCTTTCCCTCCCAGACCCCCCACTAAACCCCTCCTTCTGACCCCCCCATGAAGCCTACCTTCCCTCTGAGACCCCCTAATCAGCACCTGCCCCCCTCAGACTTCCCGCTCAGCCCCCCTTCCACCTCAGACATCTCACTCAGCTTCCCTTCAGACCAAGCTTGGCAGTGCCAACAGTGTACTGCACCCTGGCACTCCAGCATTGACATCCTGGCCTGGTGCCTTGGGCCCCATGGGGGCTTAGGGAGATAGGTCCAGTGGCCATTTGCTCCTCTGCTGCTGTCAGGCTGCTGAGGAAGGGCCACTCAAGAGTCCTGCGGGTTGGGTGGGCTCAGGCAGCTGTAGAGGGATTGACCTCACCACTTTCGCCAGGATGGGGTCTCAAGGCTGAACTTCCCCTTCTAGCCCTGGCAGACCTGAAGCTCACCCCTGGTGTGGTGATTTCCGGATATGGCGCTCGACTCATTGATCAACAGTTCCAACGCGCCACAGCGAAAAACCGCACCGACCTCCTCAGAAGACAAACACGGGACACAGTGGACAGAGTACCCTTCGTTCATAGAATCATAGAAACCCTACAGTGCAGAAGGAGGCCATTCGGCCCATCGAGTCTGCACCGACCACAATCCCACCCAGGCCCTACCCCTACATATTTTACCCGCTAATCCCTCTAACCTACGCATCCCAGGACACTAAAGGACAATTTAACATGGCCAATCAACCTAACCCGCACATCGTTGTCCAGTACTTCCCCGGAGCGGAGAAGCTACGGCATCTCCTCCGGAGCCTTCAACATGTCATTGATGAAGACGAACATCTCGCCAAGGCCATCCCCACACCCCCACTTCTTGCCTTCAAACAACCGCACAACCTCAAACAGACCATTGTCCGCAGCAAACTACCCAGCCTTCAGGAGAACAGTGACCATGACGCCACACAACCCTGCCACAGCAACCTCTGCAAGACGTGCCGGATCATCGACACAGATGCCATCATCTCACGTGAGAACACCATCCACCAGGTACACGGTACATACACTTGCAACTCGGCCAACGTTGTCTACCTGATACGCTGCAAGAAAGGATGTCCCGAGGCATGGTACATTGGGGAAACTATGCAGACGCTGCGACAACGGATGAATGAACACCGCTCGACAATCACCAGGCAAGACTGTTCTCTTCCTGTTGGGGAGCACTTCAGCGGTCACGGGCATTCGGCCTCTGATATTCGGGTAAGCGTTCTCCAAGGCGGCCTTCGCGACACACGATGGCGCAGAGTCGCTGAGCAGAAACTGATAGCCAAGTTCCGCACACACGAGGACGGCCTCAACCGGGATATTGGGTTCATGGCACACTATTTGTAACCCCCACAGAGTTTCACTGGCTGTCTTGTCTGGAGACAATACACATCTTTTTAGCCTGTCTTGATGCTCTCTCCACTCACATTGTTTTGTTTCTTAAAGACTTGATTAGTTGTAAGTATTCGCATTCCAACCATTATTCATGTAAATTGAGTTTGTGTCTTTATAAACTCTGTTTGTGAACAGAATTCCCACTCACCTGAAGAAGGGGCTTGCAGCTCCGAAAGCTTGTGTGGCTTTTGCTACCAAATAAACCTGTTGGACTTTAACCTGGTGTTGTTAAACTTCTTACTGTGGTGATTTCAGACAGACCAGTGATCAATTTCTGCATTCCTGCCTGTCAGCTGTGCAAATTCTGAAGTGGCTAGGTAACTATGATCTCCATGCCATACCCTCTGGCAGGATTTTAAATTATTGCATCAGAGATTTTCCTTTCTCCCTGTCAGAAGCTAAAAGTGAGAGTAAACCACTTTGAAGTCCTCTGACAGAGAGGAGATACCAATTTCACCTGGTGGACTAGTCTGTACAGCTGTGCACTCAGCCTCATTGTATACACACAGCTTTGATTTGAAGTTGCTCAGGCTTCCCAGCAAGCAAAAAAAGCTGAAACCGTCTCCATTGCACTTGCGGCTTTTGATCTGTAACACATTCAATGTGCAGTGCCTTGTACAAGATTCAGCTGCCAGCTCGAAGGATTTTTATTGTCCTTCAGCCACCTGTGTTTATTTTTATTTCCCTTCACAGTTGAAAGCACCACAATAAGCCATTGATCCTAACCACAATGTTGACAGAGTCTAAGCTTGATTGACAGTCTGTGGTATCACTTCCTCTTTGAAGAGGTTTGCAAAAAGAGGAAGTGAAACCACAGTGTTGGGGGTGGTGTGGCTCTGATGGACACAAAGAGGTTCCCAAGTCCAACTCACCCAACGCTGCTTGGTCACCCACTCCGATCTGAAACTTAAATCTAAGAGGAATTTTTTGCAGTGGGAGAATGTAGAGCATAAAATGATCGGGGAACTGAGTGGTTTATAAACACAAATTGGGAACTTAGAATACCTACAGTGCAGAAGGAGGCCATTTGGCCCATCGAGTCTGCACCTACTTCCCGGCAGAGCATTTTACCCAGTCCCTATCCCTGTAACCTCACGTATTTACTGTGCTAATCCGCCAAACACATCTTTGGACACTAGAAGGCAATTTAGCATTTCCAATCCTCATAACTTGCACATCTTTGGACTGTGGGAGGAAACCAGAACACCCGGAGGAAACTCATGCAGACATGGGAAGAACATGCAAACTCCACACAGGCGGTCACCCAAGGCCGGAATCGAACCCGGGTTCCTGGCCCTGTGAGGCAGCAGTGCTAACCACTGTGCTACCATGCCGCCCGTTGCAAGTGAGCTCTCTCTGATCAGTATTTTTCAAGCTGAAACCTAGTTTAACATTTAGAATTTGACCGAGAACTTTTCCCAAATTTTCCATTGTCACCGGCAGTGGTGGTGGGGTGAACAGTCGGAGAATTCCAGCCTTAAAATAAAGTGGAAGCCGGTCAAGATAAATAATTAACAAAGCTGTCTTTCATTGGCATATAAACAACTGTTGGGGTGAAGGAATCAAAATGATAACGGTTGAGGTTTTAATGTGATTGCGTAGAGAAGTTTAAGAATGAATAAGTAATAAGAAAATAATAGAAAAATGGTTACAGCTTCCTTTTGTTGCAGAAAATCAGTTTCCTCTCTATGACACAATTTAGCACCTTTGTACAACTAAAATTCAGCAGAATTTCCAACTGCAAGAACTTGCAAGAACTGTATGAGCTGAACCTTTTATAGTGATAACAAAGTTGTGGAATCAGATAGCAAGGACAGTACTTGAGATAGCAGGGGTAAGCATACCAAGATAAATGAGAAGCCTGCACAATGGGCACAAGGGTAAATGTGATGAACACAAAATGTGCCTGTTTTGGTAACACCTATGGGCGGAGTTTTCCCTTCCCGCCTCCCACGGGAATTGCAGCAGGTGGGAAAGAAAATTCGGTGGAATACTTAGAGGTCCATTGACATTGGGTGGGAATTTTCCGTCTTGCGATGTGCGCGGCTGGAAAATCCCACTTTATATGTATTGCTAGATCGAAATTTAAACAAAATTTGTGTGCATGCAAAGCATGATATAAATATGTGCAGCTTTCGTGTAAACATCAGAATTCTCTGAAGTAGCGCTGTCCCTGCAGATGAAGAAGGGTGATCCTAACCTATTCTGAGTCTCCTGTGATTAGCTCATAATAAAAATCCAGGGTAGTTGGCTGGATACCCTCATTGGACCTGCGGGAAGGCTCTGCAAAAGGGTGAGTATGTTTATTTACCACCCACAGCTAGAGCAGTAAGTCCAACCAGAAACAGTCCAATTGAGTGTCAAAAGTACCAAATTAAACAATACATAAAAGTTTAAGTTTAAAGTTTATGTATTAGTGTCACAAGTAGGCTTACATTAACACTGCAATGAAGTTACTGTGAAAATCCCCTAGTCGTCACACTCCGGCACCTGTTTGGGTACATTGAGGGAGTATTTAGCATGGGCAATGCACCTAACGAGGACGTCTTTTGGACTGTGGGAGGACACAGGAGCACCCGGAGGAAACCCACATGGGGAGAACATGCAGACTCTGCATAGTGACCCAAGCCGGTAATTAAACCTGGGTCCCTGGTGCTGTGAGGCAGCAGTGCTAACTACTGTGCCACTGTGCAAGAGTAATTTGTTAACAGGAAAAAAGGGGTTAAAAAGGAGAACTCAGACCAGGCCAGGATAGATATGTGGCACCATGAGAGGAGGTGGAGATGCAATGGCGAGCTACTGTTAACAAGTCAGCAGCGGTTCAAGCTGCGCTGATTAGGCCGGATCCCTTGTTATCAGAAAGGCAGAAATAAGTTTGCAAACAGTAAGCACAGAAAATGCTTGCGCAGATGGACATTCACAGAGAATGGTTGCAAACGATAAGTGAGTGCAAAGAATTGTTATACAGAAGGCAAGTATAGGAAACTGATTGATAAAATGAAAAAATTAGGTTGGCCAAACAACAAATGAAATATAGGCTTGTGTCAAACGATTCTCTTTCTGTGAAAAAACATTTTGCAAACCTCAACTGAAGGCCATTTAGAGCTGCACAGAAGTTGATAAGGATAAGTACAGCACTTTAGGTGATTACGATGGGAGAAGCTGTCCTCGGTCTAACCCCAAGACTAGAAATAGAATCCAGCTTTGAGTTAACTTGTGAAGTCTCTCTCAGTCTCATAAACATTCAGTTCATATATTCCTCTTCCCTTGTACCAGCGAGCTAAAAAAAACAGTTAAAGCTAAACATAGCAATTAGTTTACTGTTTCATTTTGAGATATGCTAGTATTCTGTTTATTGTCGTATTTAGTCCCAATGGGGAAAAAGTTGTAGAATTAGTTTGGATAGGAAACCAAACTTCATTTAATATAAAACTGCTGTGAACTTCTGTTCAGAAGAAATTCAAACTGTTTGAAAGACCAACATGTTCTCAAAACATAGAGATAAGGCCATAGTTTGGCAGCAATCCAATTTCAACTTTTCAAAACAAGCTATCAAGTTGGTGAAAAAAATGAACCATTAAGATTTCTTTCAAATTTGGTTAAGTATCAAATATTGGAAATTAAAAATTGGTTTAAAAAAGAAAAGGATAGACAAAAGAGATTAAATGTGAGTTAACGTAAAGGCAAAGGAACAAGAAAAGTTTTTTTTAAAGTTCTCCTCCAATTCTTCACCCCTTTAGGTTCTGTAGAAAAGTTAACCATATCAGTAGACAGTTGATTTGCTGTTAAATCACCTGGCTATGATTATGTATGTGTCTAAGTTATGTGATATTAGATTTAATTGTGGATGTGTAGGAACTCAACAACACCAGTTAAATGTGGAAATTTTAAACTCAGTCTGGAGGAATTTGGAATTAGTGTGAGAATTTTATTGTGTTGCCATATTGCCTCCAGATGAAGAACAAACATTTTTCAAGTGGTAATGTGTTCAGGTGAGAATGCGTTTGAGATTTTGAATCAACAAAGGATAGGTGATGCCTATAAAATCAGAAGGACAAGAAGCGCTGACATTCATTTTGGTTATCAGGTTCAAAGTGTTATTCCTGACACAACTGGCACAATGGAAAAGGAACATTTTGAGATTGGATACTGAGGAAAAAGTTCAAAAGGAAAGATTGCTAAATAAAAATGAGTCCCAGACCGTATTCTCATTAGATTAAAACAAAAGAAGGGTGGTGACCTAATAATGTCCATCTGAGAACTTTTACTCCACCCTTTTGCAAACTAGCAGTGAATTAGCTTTTGTCAGTTAACATCTGAAGATGCATTTATATTTTTACAGGAATTGGGAATGACAAACTTTGAAGTTTCTGAATTGTCAGATATATTCAGCTGAATGAATCCTTTTTGCTCCATGCAGGTACCTTAATCCCTGAAACAAGTGCTTGCTGTGGGAAATCTGATGCGAACGCATTTACCAATGAGTATCCGACTTATAAAACCCACCAATTCTGGGCACGAGAAATTGGAATTGATGAAATAATTTTAATTCCTATAGTTGGTATTCTAAAAAAATAGAAAAAAAAGAAAAAATGCCATTCAAAGAGATTTTAAGAAAAAATAAAAATACACAGTCTCGGTGACTTCTATGGATATAAGAACAAAGTTTCGTTTGAAGAAGAGATTAAAGAAACATTAGTAGAAATCTTTCAGCCCAAAAACAATTATTTGAATTTGAGACAATTCGAAGATATAAAAGGTGCAATGTAATTTCGCAAGTTGAATTGATGTAATCTAAGATAAAGAACAAGCAAGCGAAATGTTTTAATGCCTGGAATCAAATGAGGATGTTTGATTTCTGTTTCAAAGAAATTATGAGAATACTTTATTGGACTGTCTCTTCAGACAAAAAAGACAGTAACCAACCTCTTAAAGTTGCACTGCTACCAAACCAAAACTTTAAAAGGAAACTGATCAAATTTAAATTAGGATAACATTTTGATGGGAGATGGTACCTGCAGCACCCACTAACGGTGTAAGGAACCTGAGGATATATATGTACAAATTTTTGAAGGTAACAGGACAGGTTGAAAAGATAATTAAAAAGGCATATATGATCCTGGGCTTCATAAATAGTGCCATGGAATACAAAATCAAGGAAATTCTTAAGAACCTTAACATTCCACTGTTTTGGCCTCAACAGGAATATTGCATCTCACTCTGGGCACTGGATTTAAGAAGGATGTGAAAACTTTGGAGAGGGTGCAGAAAAGATTTATGAGAATGACACTAGGGATGAGGGTCTTCATTTTTCTCCTTCGATAAGAGAATGTTGAGTAGAGATTGGATGAAGTATTCAAAATCATGAGGGGTGTTGACTGAGTATGTATCGAAACTGTTACCATTGGGGAGAGAGTGAAGAACTGGAGGACACGAATTTAAGTTGATTGGCAAAATAACCAACTACAATAAAAAGAAAAACATTTCTACGCAGTAAATGGTTAGGATTTGCAAATAAAAGCAGATACAATTGGAGCTTTCAAATGGGAATTGGATAACCAACAGATGAGAAAAAAGTTACAGGGTTATTGGGAAAGGGCAGGGAAGTGGGAATGGTTGAGGTGCTGTTCTAGAGAGCTGGCATAGACACAATGAGCCAACTGGCCTCCTTCTGTACTGATTAGAAAATATAATCATTTTGCATTGAAATCAGGATTGAGGAAAAATTGGTGAGAGCAGTTTATATAGGGCCACAAACCATAGTTATATTGTCAGAAAAAGCATTAAGCAAGAAATAATTGGATCTTGTAACAAAGCTGATTTAATAATTTTGGAGAGTTTAATCTTCATATAGGTTGAGCAAATCAAATTGGCAAAGTGTCTGAAAGATGAGTTTGCAGAATGCATTTGTAGCAGCTTTCTGAAACAAAACATGATGGAACCAATTAGGGACAAAACTATTTTACAAAGCATTGTGTAATGAAGCAGGGTTAATTATAAACTTGGAGTGAAAGTTCCACAGACTAAAAGTGATCACAATAGAATTGAATTCCATATTAAGTTTGAAAATAACATACTTGAGGCCAAAATAAGGATCTAAACGCTAATAAAGCAATTGCACAGGTATCAAGGGAAAGCTGGCTAAGGTAGATTGGATAAATAGACTAAAAGGAAAGACATGAAGGAAACAGTTTTTAAAAAATAATTTAAAATGCTAATCAAAAGTGCATTCCATGACAAAACAAAACCTCAGTGAAAAAGATCCATCCAACACAAGGGAACCCACCACCTGGAAGTTTCCCTCCAAGCACTCACCATCTTGACTTGGGAATATATCACTGTTCCTTCACTGTCACTCAGTCAAAATCCTGGAATTCCCTCCTTATCAGCGCTGTGGTTGTACCCACACCATCTGAATTTCAGCGGTTCAAAAGACTACCACCGTCTCAAGGGCAACTGGGAATGGGATGGACAATAAATGCTGGCCTAGCCATCAAAGCCCTTGAATTAATAACCAGAAAGGTTTACTGGGGAAATTAAAGATCATAAGTGGGAATCTCCCATCTTGTTCGTTCCTGCCCTGCTGCCAGTGAGAATGTAAAATTTGGCACTCAGCCAAAATTCCATTCACCGCAGCAGCAAAAGAGAATCCCAGCCATGGATGAGGTTGGAGGTTTCCAGTGCATATTAGATTTTAAAAAGAGATCATCATGTGGTGATAAGCCTGAAATCAGCAACAGGATAACCAAGAAGTTGATAAACAGGGAAAAATATGCATAAAATAACAAGAATTATAAAAAAGGACTATAAGACCTTTTGCAAGGGTATAAAAAGGAGAGTAACTAAAGTTAAATGTTGGCTACCAAGATCCAGAGACAAGAGAAATTGCCACAGGGAATTAGGACATGGCAGAGACATTGAACAAATAGACAGACACAAATTACAAATCAGCAACAGAGGGTAACCAAACGGGTAAATGAGTGAGGAATTTAAAGTAATTAATATCAGCAGAGAAAAATTATCAGCAAAACTTAAGAGACTAAAAGCCAACAAATGCCCAGTTCTGATGGCCAACATTCTGGAGTTGTAAAAGAAGTAGCTGCAGAGCTCGTGGCCAGTATTTTACGACCTCGCTCAGGTGAGGCTTGTAAAATCCTGCCCCAGGCCAACAGAGAATTCCGTTCTGCGCCTGCCCTGATTCCAGGGCAGGCGTGCTGGTAAAATTCCGGCCAGTGGGTGCACTGATTATGATTTTCTAAAATTCCCTATATCTTAGAATGGTAACAGTGAATTTGAGGTTAGCAAATATAACACCACGATTCAAGAAAAGGGAGAGAGAAAACAGGGAACTCTCGGCCAGTTATTCTTGGCATCAGTTGTTCAGAAAATGCTCAAATCAATTGTTAAGGAAGTCTTAATGTCTTTACAGTACAGTCTGTGCCCATAAGCAGCAAGTCCTAGGCAACATCTAGTCTTGGACTGACAAGTAGCAAGTAACATTCACAGAATACGACAGTGCAGAAGAGGTCCTTCAGCCCACCGAGTCTGCACAGATGCATAAAAGGTCCTGACCTGCCTCTAATCCCACTTGTCAGCACTTGGCCCATAGCCTTGAATGTTATGGCGTGCCAAGTGCTCATCCAGGTACTATTTAAAGGATGTGAGGCATCCCGCCTCCACCTCCCTCCCAGACAGTGCATTTCAGACCATCACCACCCTCTGGGTAAAAATGTTTTTCCTCAAATCTCCCCTAAACCTCCCACCCCTCACTTTTAATTTGTGTCCCCTCGTAACTGACCTTTCAACTAAAGGGAATACCTGCTCGCTATCCACCCTGTCCATGCCCCTCATAATCTTGAACGCCTCAATCAAGTCACCCCTGTCTTCTCTGCTCCAGAGAAAACAAGATGTGGAGATGCCGGTATTGGACTGCGGTAAACACAGTAAGAAGTCTTACAACACCAGGTTAAAGTCCAACAGGTTTATTAATCCAGAGAAAACAACCCAAGCCTATCCAACCTCTCTTTATAACTTAAATGTTCCATCCTAGGCAACATCCTGGTGAATGTCCTATGCACCCCTTCCAGTGTGATCATATACTTCCTATAATAAGGCGATCAGAACTGTACACCAAAGTTCTATACAACTCCATCATTCGTGCCACACAAGTGTCAGACAATGGTCATTTCCAATGAGAGAGAATCCAATCATCTCCCCTTGACATTCCCCACCGAAATCCCCACTATTAACATCCTGGGAGTTGCCATTGACCAGAAATTGAGCTGGAGCAATCATATAAAAACTGTGGTTACAAGAGCAGGTCAAAGGCTGGATATTCGGAGTCTAACTCACCTCCTGATTCCCCAATGCCTGTCCACTATCTGCAAGGCACAAGAGATGCAACATGCTCCACTTGCCTGGATGACTGCAGCACTAACAATACTTTAGAAGTGTAACAACATCCAGGACAAAGCGTCCCATTTGATTGGCATCAAATCCAATACTTTCAACATCCACTCCCTCCACCACCGATGCGCAGTGGCAGCAGTATATACCAACTACAAGATGCACTGTAACAACTCTCCATCGAAAGAACATTCAAATTCAGCAACCTCCAGAACCTCGAAGGCTAAGGGCAGTTAATGCATTGGAACACCACCACCTGCAAATTTCTCTCCAAGCCACACACCATCCTGGATTGTAGCTATAACAGTGTTCCATTATTGTCACTGGGTCAAAATTCTGGAACTCTACCTCCCTCATGTACTTGCACCACATGGATTGTAGCAGTTCAAGAAGGTGGCTTGTCAGTCCCTTCTCAAGGAATGACCAATAAATGCTGGCCTAGCCAATGTCCCCATGCCCCATGAAGGAATGAAAAAAATACAAAGTTGACATAGCTTTATGGAAGGCAAATTGTGAATTGACAATTGTACAGGGCTTTTTGAGACCACACCTGGAGTACTGTGTACAGTTTTGATACATAAGGACAGACATAATTGCCTTGGAGGTGATGTAGTGAAGGGTCACTAGATTGGTTGCTGGGATGAGAGAGTCGTGCTGCAATGAAAAGCAGTGTAACTCAGAGCTATACTTTCTGGAGTTTAGAAGAATGAGAGGTGAGCTCTTGGAAACATATAAGACTTTGAAGGGGCTTTACAGAGTAGACACAGAAGCTGTTTCCCCTGACTGGGAATCTAGAATACAGAGGTAGTGCCTCACAATAGGAGGTTGGTAATTTGGAACTGAGATAAGGAGAAATTGTTTCACTCAAAGGATTGAGAATGTGAATCCTTGTCATTCTCTATCCAAAAGGGTTGGTAGATGTTACATTGTTGGGAATATTCAAGGCCAGGACAGATAGATTTTTGATTTCTCAGAGAATGATGGATATGGAGGCAAGGGGTGATGGATGGGCAGTGGGGAGGAGGGGCGAAAGTGTAGTTGAGGTAAAAGATCAACCATTACCACATTGAATGGGGGAGCAAGCTCTATGTTCCATATTGTGTACTCCTGCTTTCATTTATTATTTGACAACTTCAGAGAGTAGAAAAACTCTCCTAAAAACAGTGGAACTATCAGAAACAAAATGTTTTATCCTATATCTAGTCAGAAGATATGGCATAATTTATAATATTTTGTAATATTAGATAAGTTTGGCCTGAGCTACTTGGCCTTCAGTTTTAATTGTTGAGGCCTAGAGATGTGTTGGAGAATTATCTTGAGATGTGTTATAGCTACAGGTACTGATTTGATAAGCTTCCAGTATAAATAAGAGGATGGTTTCGCTTCAGCAGTCAAAATTTGAACTATACTGCTCATCCCTTACCACATAATCCATCACCTCAAATCTGTTTTTTTCATTCAGTGCCTGGTCAGCCCAGTCTGCAACAAAATATATATCTCAGAAGCCATGAAATGCTTGAGTGTCGATGATATGTTATCTTTTTCTGTCAGTAAACTTTCAGGCTAAAATCCACCAAAAACTTCCGTTGCAAATTTATCTTTTTTTTGACAACTGTTGCTAACATCAGAAGGTAGTGCAAGTGGAATGTCTGAAGTCCTGGCTTCACACCGAAATTTCTCCATTCAAATCCGAACATGAAACAAAAAGAAAGATCGTTTTACAGCACCACAGATCTACAACAGAAAACAGAAAACTCAACCCAATTCAACCACCTTTCAGCTCCTGTTGTCTTTGTCCCTGCTGTTTATCCTTAGATAAAAACATTGATTAAGAAGCAAAAAACAAAGATGTTGCTATTAGCAGGGAGAATTGGTGGACCAGCAGGATGTTTGCTGGTTAAGGGTGTGCCCAAATTTTTGGAACAAACAAAATAGCAACTGTTTGTTGCAAGATGCAAGAAGGTGCAAAAGTGTGCAAGATTTGCAGCAATTATCACGCATGTGATATTTGCACAATAAGAAATAAGCATTTAAGGTCAGAGGTAGGGACTTGCAAGGTAACCTTGGGTGGCATTGATCATCCAGCCACCTGGGAACATGCCCCTCTGAGTGATCAGAAGGGATCGTGTAATTCAGTAATTGAGGGAACAGTACTGATTTAACTTGGAGGGAGCATGTTACTGATACTTGTATGTTATCGGTGGTACAATTAACTTTTAAAAGAACACAATGCCATGTGAACCATGCAATGCCATGCTGCCCCTACTACCTTCCGCAGGAGTTCACCTCCATTATCCTGAAGTCAATTTACATCCCACCCTATCCGGACGTGAAGATCGCACTGGACGAAATATGCACCACTCCAAATACAGTAAGAAGTTTAACAACACCAGGTTAAAGTCCAACAGGTTTATTTGGTAGCAAAAGCCACACAAGCTTTCGAGGCTCTGAGCCCCTTTGCTACCAAATAAACCTGTTGGACTTTAACCTGGTGTTGTTAAACTTCTTACTGTGTTTACCCCAGTCCAACGCCGGCATCTCCACATCACCACTCCAAATAGCCTTGAGACGAAACATCCTGAGGCCTTGTTCATCGTGGTCAGGGACTTCAATCAGGCCAAGATCAAAAGCGTACTACCAAGTTACCACCAACAGATCTCCTGTTCCACCAGAGGCCCAACCATCCTAGACCACTGCTACACAAATATCAAACATGCCTACTGCTCTATCACCCGCCCACACTTTGGCAAATCAGATCACAAGGCTGTGATCCTGCTCTCAGCTTAGAAGCAAAAACTGAAGCGGGAGAATCCATCAAAGAAAGTTGTGCAATGTTAGTCTGAAGAACTGGATGATCTCCTACGGGGCTGTTTGGAGTCAGTGGACTGGTCAGTATTTAAAAACTCGTCGACCCCCAGCCTGAATGATTATACCACTACAGTAACTCACTTCATTAGTAAGTGTGTAGAAGACTGTGTGGCAAAAAAGCAAATCCACGTGTTCCCCAACAGGAAACCATGGATGAACAGGGATATCCACTGTTTGCTGAAGTCTAGGTCTGAAGCGTTCAAGTCAGGCAACCCTGACCTATACAAGAAAGCCAGATATGATCTAAGGAGATGCATCAAAGATGCCAAAAGATAGTACTGGACCAAGCTAGAGTCCCAGGCTAGCCACACAGAGCCTCCCCGACTATGGCAAGGTCTGCAAGACATAACAGGCTACAAGATGAAGGCATGTAAAATCACCGGCTCCAGCGCATCCCTCCCTGATGAACTCAATGCATTCTACGCCCATTTTGAGCAAGCTGTCAGCGAGAGCATGCCCTCTACCCTGGAAGCTTTGGATGAACCTGTATCTGGGGTCACCATTGCAGATGTCAGAACAGCTTTCTCGAAGGTCAACCCACGGAAAGCGACTGGCCCGGATGGGGTACCTGGACGAGCACTCAGATCCTGCGCGGATCAGCTGGTGGGGGTATTCGCAGACATTTTCAACCTCTCTTTACAACAATCAGAGGCCCCTATCTGCTTCAAGAAGACGGCCATCACCCCGGTTCCAAAGAAAAGCCAAGCAGTGTTCCTTAATGGCTATTGTCTGGTGGCTCTGACATCCATCATTATGAAGTGCTTCGAAAGGTTAGTCATGGCACAAATCAATTCCAGTCTCCCGGACTGCCTGGATCCGCTACACTTCGCCGACCGCCGCAACAGGTCCACAGCAGATGCCATCTCCCTGGCCCTGCACTCAACCCTGGAACACCTGGATAACACAGACAGCTCTGTCAGACTCCTATTTATTGACTACTGCTCAGCCTTCAACACCATTATTCCTCCGAAACTCATCTCCAATCTCCGTGGCCTGGGCCTCGGCTCCTCCCTGGGACTGGATCCTGAACTTCTTAACCCACAAACCACAATCAGTAAGGATAGCCACAACACCTCCTCCATGATCATCCTCAACACCGGTGCCCCACAAGGCTGCGTTCTCAGCCCCCGACTATACTACTTATACACCTTTGACTTTGTGGCCAAATTCCCCTCCAACTCGATTTTCGACACCACCGTAGTGGATCGGATCTCAAACAATGATGAGAAAGAGTACAGGAAAGAGGTAGAGAATCTGGTGAACTGGTGCGGCAACAATAATCTCTCCCTCAATGTCAACAAAATGAAGGAGATTGTCATTGACTTCAGGAAGCATAAAGGAGAACATGCCCTTGTCTACATCAATGGGGACGAAGTAGAAAGGGTCAAGAGCTTCAAGTTTATAGGTGTCCAGATCACCAACAATCTATCCTGATCCCCCCATGCCGACACTATCATTAAGAAAACTGACCAATTCCTCTATTTTCTCAGAAAACCGAGGAAATTTGGCATGTCAGCTCTGACTCTCACCAACTTTTACAGATACACCATAGAAAGTATTCTTTCTGGTCGTATCACAGCTTGGTATGGCTCCTGCTCTGCCCAAGACCGCAAGAAACTACAAAAGATTGTGAATGTAGCCCAATCTATCTCGCAAACCAGCCTCCCATCCATTGACTCTGTCTACACTTCCTGCTGCCTCGGAAAAGCAGCCAGCATAATTAAGGACCCCAAGCACCCCGGACATTCTCTCTTCCACCTTCTACCGTCGGGAAAAAGATACAAAAGTCTGAGGTCATGTACCAACCGACTCAAGAACAGCATCTTCCCTGTTGCCATCAGACTTTTGATTGGATCAACCTTGCATTAAGTTGATCTTTCTCTATACCCCAGCATCTGCAGACGCAATGACAACGGATGAATGAACACCGCTCGCCAATCAGCAGGCAAGAGTGTTCTCTTCCTGTTGGGGAACACTTCAGCAGTCACGGGCATTTGGCCTCTGATCTTCGGGTAAGCGTTCTCCAAGGCGGCCTTCACGACACACGACAACGCAGAGTCGCTGAGCAGAGACTGATAGCCAAGTTCCGCACACATGAGGACGGCCTCAACCGGGATCTTGGGTTCATGTCACACTATCTGTAACCCCCCACGACTTGCCTGGGCTTGCAAAATCTCACTAACTGTCCTGGCTGGAGACAATACACATCTCTTTAACCTGTGCTTAACCCTCTCTCCACTCCCATTGTCTGTACCTTGAAGACTTGATTACCTGTAAAGACTCGCATCCCAACCATTATTTTGTAAATTGAGTATGTGTCTTTATATGCCCTGTTTGTGAACTGAAATTCCACTCACCTGATGAAGGAGCAGCGCTCCGAAAGCTAGTGGCTTTTGCTACCAAATAAACCTGTTGGACTTTAACCTGGTGTTGTGAGACTTCTTACTGTGTTTATCCCAGTCCAACGCCAGCATCTCCACATCTTAAGAAAAACTTCAGGAGGGACGGCGAGTTAGGTTTTAAGGAGGATTAGAAGAGGAGTGTGAGGTTTAGGTGGTCACCAATGTTCGAGCAAGGGGAGGTACAGATGTACCAGCAGCTGGTGTCAGAGGAACACATGTACACATTTTTTTGTTGAATTGTTAACCGTCTTAGAGGTAATTTGTACAATTTTGACACCTCTCTTGAATTTTACTGCCCAAACTTATTTTACATGGGCACCATACAAAATCATGAGAAGTGGCTTTCCATCCCAATTAGAGTTGCATTATTTAATTGTCTGGGTTGTTGCAGGTGGGAGGAATAGGTAATTTCTTACAGGTCTGGTTGAGCAGACTTACACCAACTAAAAACCACTTGTCATTGCAAATTTATAAGAAACTTGAAATGAAATTGATTGGAGGCAAAATCTAAGCATTGTTTTAAGATGCACACAACTCGAAAGTTTACATGTTGTAAACTGACCCTTAATGTCCTGATGTCCCTGTTGCAGGACAAAACAATGGAATCATGCTAAAAGTAATCTTAAAAACTTTTGCCAAAGGATCATACATAATCTGTCATGCCCAATGAGTATTTCATCAGTTACCTATTCAAAAATGCAATTAGTTTCAGAATTATGGTTAAAGTTTTTTTTTAATTGAATACGAAGGAAAATAGCTGTGGCAATTGGAAGCCAATCATCTCAGGGTCAGACCATTGCTGCAGGACTCCCTCAGGACAAACAGAAATAGGGCTTTTCACTGATGTGTTTAGCCCAATTCAAAATTCCTCAGATAATGAAGCAGTCATTATAAATGCAAAGTTTATAAGATGATAATGTTTCAAGCTGCCTTTTTGGGATAATGAAGAGAGTGATGATCTGTTATGAGTTCTGCCTGGCAACAGGTCAGGTGACTTGATGAGCATGCAAATAAAGGCCTCCAAGTCCAGAGTTGCCAACAGCAAGTCGACAATGTTTCTATCTGAAACAATGGCAGGACCAGTAGGGACTGACTGTGGGAAGATACTATTTCCGAGATTTTGAATTAAGAGAAAGAATTCTCACAGAGAGGAGAGTATGTCTTTCTTTTCTCTGGGCTACCAGTCAGAATGTGAAAGCAAGGGTGGTCTCAAGCCAAAGAAAAACATCTAGTGGCAATTTAAGGAATCTGACAGACTCATCCTGACATGGCCAGGGGTGAGGAGGAAAATAGAGTAGCTGGAGTGAGCCTTACAGCTGGCATTTGGTTTGGCATTATCCAGAACCTGAGAGAAGTACCTTTTGACTGTCATTTGATGTTACAAAACAGGGAGAAGCAAGCCTGTTGGGAGCTGAAACGATGTTGGATTGTTTCGTGAAAAATTGCAATTCTGTGGAGATTGAGCTATGAAGTATAATTGTGGTGTTGGGTTTTTGGTCATGTTTGGATGATAGGGAGCCAATTCTTTTCTGCAGTTTCGCACATTAGTTGCCTACTAAATAGTGTTTAGTCAATGTTGAATTCTGTTCATTTGTTACAGTAAAAGCCTTAAAACTTGAAACCTGGTTATGCAATTCCTTTAAGGCAATCAATAGGAATTCAAGTATCCTTTTAAAACGATCTGTCTCTATGGGGACCGTAGTACAGTCCATGCCTGCATGCAGCATGAATGTCATGGCACCACAGCAAGTCAGATGGTGAATATTCCACAGTACATGACTGGCCTCCTAACTTCCCAAAGCCTTTCTGCCATCCATAAGGCACAAGTTCGGAGAGTGATAGAATACTCTCCACTTATCTGAATGGGTGAAGCTCCAGCACACTAAAGACTCTTGACACCAGACAGAACAAAACAGCCCATTTGATTAGCCCACCACCCCAAATGTAGACTTCCTCCATGATCGGTGCACTGCCACTGCGGTGTAGCAACTCATCAAGGTTTCTTCATCAGCACCTCCTAAATTCATGACCCTCACCATTTCTAAGAACAGTAATTGCACATGTGCAGGAATAGCATCAACTTCAGGTTCCTCTCCAAGTCACACAACATCCTGACTTCAATATATACAATGTGGAAATGCCGGCGTTGTACTGGGGTAAGCACAGTAAGAAGTCTCACATCCTGAAGTCTCACGTCCTGACTTCAATATATACAATGTGGAAATGCCGGCGTTGGACTGGGGTAAGCACAGTAAGTAGTCTCACAACACCAGGTTAAAGTCCAACAGGTTTATTTGGTAGCACAAGCTTTCGGAATCTCGCTCCTTCATCAGGTGAGTGAGGAGTTGTGTTCACAAACAGGGCATATATAGACACAAACTCAATTTACAAGGTAATGGTTGGAATGCGAGTCTTTACAGGTAATCAAGTCTTTAAAAAAGTCTTAGGTTCAATATAGATGCCTTCACTGTAGCTGCATCAAAATATAAAAGCTCCCTACCAAACAGTATTGTTGGAGTATCTTCACTGCATGGACTATAACAGTTTAAGAAGATGGGTCACCACCATCCACTCAAATTAGGAATGTGCAATAAATGGTATCCACAAAACTAATTTCTGAGATTTTGCTATGCAAAACAATCAAAAATCTGCACAGTTCCTTTATAAAGAAAGGAAGCCAGACTCTAGGAACATAACAAAGCTCGTCACTTTACAGAGATCAGCAATGGTTCTTGAACTGATCTACTGTCCCGCATTATCAGAAGTTGTGTGAATTCAAAGGTTATTTTTTCTACCTGAAGTAATCTGTTTTACTTGATCAAACAACAGCTCATTGAAAGCTACTTAATATTGTCCAAAAAGCATTACTTAGCAGGCAGATCTTTATTACCAAGTAACGTGACTGATAACTTGATTTAAAAATAGCAATATGAAAAATGATAACAAGAAATATTAAAAGTGCAGATTACATCTAAGATATTTAACATGATAAACACAGAGAGAGTTTCCACACCGAGTGATTATGCTTAGCAAGATTGACTTCTGATTTACTTTAAGCACTCAATTTATTGAATGTTGGAAGTTATGTTTATCTCAAATCCACCACAAATTTAATGAATAATTCACGATCTCTTGAGACTGACAGCTTGTGAAAGGACGTTGCTGCCATTTAAAAGTTTGGTTTGAAATATAAAGATGTTAATGCTGACACTTTTGGATATAGCTTTCATATCCGACAATGATCTTATACAAACATTTGATTAAAGTAGGTCACGATGGAAACAAAACAAACGATATTTTGTGAGGAAATTCAAAACAGTGGAGACTTCACAAATTCAATTTTCAAATGTCAAGGGGGTGCTGGTGAGATGTGAAAACTTTGGAAAGTACAAATTTTCAGAAAGGAACAGGGAACAAACCAATTGTATAAATGAAAGTAATCAGTTGTCAATGACATCAACAATCCAATCTCATCCCACACAAAGTCAAAGAAAGAATGACAAAATGTCTTTACTGTGGATAAAAATGCCTCACAGTGCAAGTGGGTGGCAAGTATGGTAGGAGACTACAGGGAGATAACAAAAGATCGGTTGAATAGATAGGTTTTGAGAATGTATTGAAACATGAGCACAATAAAGGACAGTAAATGAGACAGAGGTGATCAGAGAAGATTCTTTGCTCCATGGTGGAATGGAGGATTGTGAGGGAGCTGGCGGGGTTCATGAGGAGGCAAGAGACAGGGTTTGGGGCTCAAGTTGAGGAGATCACAAAAGTGGAATGTGATGAGATTGGGTGGGATGAGGCCATGGAGTGATTTACAAATAAGAATGAGGATATTTAACTTGATCTATTGAAGCACACCTGTAACAATGGAGTCGGTGCAGTTCTCCTGTTACTGTCACTCGGAGTGCAAGCATTCTATTCTGCTTGTCCAACATGCAGACCTGGAGGAGCTGCAATTTCATAGAATCCCTACAGTGCAGAAGGAGGCCATTTGGTCCATCGGTCTGCACCAACCACAATCCCACCCAGGCCCTATCCCTGTAACCCCATGTATTTACCCTGCTAATTCCCCTGACACTAAGGGGCATGACCAATCCCCCGAACCCGCATATCTTTGGACTGTGGGAGGAAACTGGAGTACCCAAAGGAAACCCACGCAGACACGAGGAGAATGTGCAAACTGCACACAAACAGTGACCCAAGCTGGAAATAGAATCCGGGTCCCTGTGAGGCAGCTGTGCTAACCACTGTGCCACCATGCTTTCCTCCAACTAAACATCGGTAAGACAGATCCAATCGTTTTTGGCCCCACCACAAACTCCACTCTGCCACTGATTCTGTCCCTCTCATCAGAAATTGGCTTCGGTTGAGCCAGACAGTTTGCACTTTGCCTGACCCCAAAGCTCAGTTTCTGACCTTATATCCTCTCCATTACAAAACAGCCTACTTTCTTCTCTGTAACATCACTCACCTTCAGTGCTGTCCCAGCCAACTGCTACGAAAATCCTCGGCCATGTTTTTCACTTCGAGGCTCAACTATTTCAACATTATCTCAACAAGCCACATTTCATCCACAATCTGTAAACTTCCATGCGCTCACAAACCTGATGGGTGACCTTTGTCTCAGTGCCTTTGCCTTTCCCAACTTCTGTAACTTCCTCCAGCTATATAACTCCCCAACACTCTGTCTTTCCAGTGCATGCATTCCTTATTTTCATTATTCCACCATTAGAAGCCATGCCTTCAGCTTCTTAGAACTAAATATCTGGGACATTGTCTCTTGTCTCTCTACCTTTTCTCCTTTAAAATGCTCCTTACAACTTAACTCTTTGACCAAGATTCTTACCGTGTGCTCTGATATTGCCTGATCTAGTTATGTTTCAAACTTTGTTAACGAGTTGGATTTTCGCTCTCGAGTTGGGAGAGTTCCCAACTCCACATATCTGACCTGGGAGGAAAAGACCCGGATGTTCTATTTATCATTCTGGTGGATGGGTATTGGTTGAAATCAGGCCCACCATCTCCGGAAACTGTGCTGAGTCAGCCATGCATGGAGGTAGGCTCTGTGAAAGGCTCTGAGACTTGTAACAACAATAAAACAAAAAATGGTCCTCTCGTCCTCATACCCCCTTGCACCCCAACAAGCTCCCCATGTCCCATTCATGTTAACCCATGCTACTTCATGCCCCACCCACCCCTATGGCCCTTCATGCCCTCCATGCTGAAGGGGCAAAAGTGATAAAGGGATATCAGGGGAAGGTGGGATCAAGGTATAGGATTTGATGATCAGTCATGATCATAATCAATGTGGGGAGCAGGTTCGAAGAGCCAAATGACCTACTCCTGCATCCATTTTTTAAAAAATGCAGACCTGTGCCCCTCAACTCATCTTCACGTTCCCAATGCCAACTTGGTGCCAACTCATGCCAATCCATGCCCCACCCACCATTACATTCCCTTAAACCCTGCGTACCAACTCAGCAAAATCCACTGTGGGCAAACATCAAGAACCATGCTGAGATTAAATAAAATTAAGTTCTAAGTATGCAATGTTGACTTCAATATTTTAAACACGCTAATTGATAAAAAATATCTTTTACTACAATTTAAATTCCTTCAACTCTTTAATTCCTTATAAAAGCAAGCATTTAATTCAAGTACTTAATCTTTTATAAAAACAAGCATTTGCATTCATAACCCCACAACAAAGATGTTATAATCACTTGGAGATGGCAGTCAAGTTGTGAACTGGCAAGCACCCATTGTGTTAATGGCAGGTTGTTCAATCAGTCATGCAGCACAAATCCTGTAATGATAATCCTCAGGCTTACATCAACAGACTGAGTGAAATAGCAAGCACAGATGGTTTTTAAATTGCTCTGTTTTTAAAAAAAATACATTATGTGCAGAAGATTTAAATGCCATGAAAGCTAACAATTCAAATGAGAAGGAAAGAGACATAGAGAAATGGAGGGAATAGATGATAGATAGGAGGGAGCAAGAATAGTTCTTTGGAGTAACCAGAGGTAATGGTGTGGAAGTGGAAAGAGAAGCCACAACAAGTTAAATTCTGTTTACGATAATATTGACAAGAATGGAAGCAGATGAGTGGGGTTCTACTCAGCTGGAGGATGCTGGAGAAGTGTTGGAGTTGAATGGTGTGAGCAACCATGTCAAAGACCCATTACCCCACATTGCCTCAATTTATAATTCTCATGTTTGCATTCAAATCACACCATAGCCTTGCCCCTCTCTATCTCTGTAATCTACTCCAGCCATACAACCCTATAAATAACTGGACTTATTTAATCCTTGCCTCTTCAGCATGTCCAATTTTAATTGTTCCACCATTAAGCCTGTGCTTTCAGGTTTAACCTTCAGCTTTGGAATGCCCTCAAATACAAAAGTCTGAAGTGACGTACCAACCGACTCAAGAACAGCTTCTTCCATGCTGCCATCAGACTTTTGAATGGACCTACCATATAAGGTAAGGTCACGCCCTGGATGTTTTCAAGAAGGATTTGGATATAGCTCTTGGGACTAAAGGGATCAAAGGATATAGGGGTGTGGGGTAGGGGGGAGGGGAGCAGGAACAGGTCTCTAAGTTGGATGATCAGCCATGATCATAATGAATGGTGGAGCAGCCTTGAAGGGCCAAATGACCGACTACTGCTTCTATTTTCTATGTTTCTATGTATTCACATTTCGGGGGCCCATTCAGTTACAGACTTTGTCACCAGATGATAATGTCACACTTCAAACTGTTGCCATCTAATTTGCAAGGCAAACTATAAACATCCGTGAAGTGAAGTTCTTTACTGTACAGATTCCATTAACAAAAGCTATCGTGTAGTCTAATCAGAGAATGTGTGTGGGTGGGGGAGGGGGGGGTGCAGTTGCAGAGAAGGATGAAATATAGAATCATACATTATTATGATTCAATCAGTGGTGTAAAAGCTGTTAATAATCTCCACAAAGCAGCAAATAGCGGCTCACAGCAAGTGAAAAATCTTCACTTTAAAACTGTGTCGATGAAATCATTATTAAATGAATTAGCGATAGAAATCAGTTAATGGAGGAGCGTTTTATGTATTAGATCAAAGCTTTGTGAAGCCAAGAATTTGTTCCCATATTAAAATTAGCTGAAATGATATGCATGCTTTTTTCTTCAGTAGTTACGACAAACCATTGTTCAGTTCAAACCTAGACGTTTGCGTGGCAGCTTTGCATGTTTATTTTCCAGTGACACAATAGGCACAATATAATGCCCCCCCCCCCCCCCCCCCAACCCCTTCCCTGTTGGTGGTAAGTTTTGATGTGGAGATGCTGGCGTTGGACTGGGGTAAGCACAGTAAGAAGTCTCACAACACCAGGTTAAAGTCCAACAGGTTTATTTGGTAGCAAATACCATAAGCTTTCGGAGCACTGCTCCTTCGAAGGAGCAGTGCTCCGAAAGCTTATGGTATTTGCTACCAAATAAACCTGTTGGACTTTAACCTGGTATTGTGAGACTTCTTACTGTGGTAAGTTTGGAGGCAGGGGTCAGTTAATTAAGCAGACTGGGACTCCACCACCTTCCCATTATTGCCTGATTAAGCCTAGGGTGAGAAGGCTCGCGGATGTCCTTCCTGCCTGGGCACTAATTGAGGTCCTTAATTGGACAATTAACATCCATTTAAGGACCTCATCTCTCTGCCACTGTTATTTGACCAGCACCAGGCTGGGAAGTCGCCACAAAGGAAGCCAAAAGCAACAAAAAGCAAATCCCTGTCAAATGATTTTGTGGGCTTCGAGAGTGTGGTAGCATGGGGGGGGGGGGGGGGGGTGTGGGGGCAGGGGGGTGGGGGGCAGGGAGGTATGTGGGATCAGGCATTTGGTGCCTGATTGAACGACCCAGCATCACGGTCAGAATGTTGAAAACTGCAACCCTGCCCTTGCCTTTGACTCCCTTTCCTCTCCCACATCCCTCATCTTCACCCCTTCAACCCCTGTGGCATGTCCCTAATCCCAGCCCCACTCATCTTTGACCTTGAGTCTCTCATTGATCCAAAGCCTCTAGTGGGTTCTTTATTAACAGATGCCACCACATCTGGTAGCACCAAAAGCAATGGAAAGCTTCCGGCCACTGATTAGCCAACAGCTCTCAGGGAGCTTGATATTTGCTCTCTGGTTCCTTAATCCAGTGAAGGGTTCGGTTCGTAGCTGGTAATTATGTGACAAGGGACACTTAATATTGGTGGAACATCATCAGCGGAGGCGATGTGGGGATTGTGTCGGTTCACTCATCAGCAGGTGAGACATTTGTCACAACCATTACATTACACTCAATTTTGAGTACAATATGGAAACCTATTCCCATTCTCAATTTATCATAGAAATCATGCAATCCCTACAGTGAAGAAGAGGCCATTCAGTCCTTTGAGTCTACTTCAACCCTCTGACAGAGCATCTTACTCAGACCATCTCCCTTGCCCTATTCCTGTAACCCCACACATTTTGCATGGCTAATCCATCTAATCTACACATCTTTGGAGTGTGGGAGGAAGCCGGAGCACCCAGAGGAAACCCACGCAGACACGGGGAGAACTTGCAAACTCCACACAGATAGTCACCCGAGGCTGGAATCGAACCTGGGTCCCTGGTGCTGTGAGGCAGCAACTTTTAGAAAGGTTGCTAGCAGGGTGGGCACATTGTGAGATCTCCGCATTGACTTTATTTTATAAGTCCCTAACAACATGACAGAGGAAGCCACCCTTGAGGCTCACGCTTCCACACCGATTTCTATGCCCGCTGTGCCGCTCTGACAAACAGATCAGAAAACTCCACCCAGTGGATCTGTTGGGGCCGGACATCAGTGGAGGAAAAAATATTGATGCTCCGTGTGAGATGGTGGAGACTGAAATGTGAAAATACGAGAAGGATAAAAGTGCTGCAAGCAGTGAGGAGAAAATGAATGGGCCCTCAGAAAGGTGCAGGGCGGGAGCACCAGGTTGTGACACAACAGAGTAGGGAATGACTGGAGCAAGTGGGATGGGTGATGAGAGTCAATCCATGGAATTAGGGAAAGACATGGAAAGAGCAGGAGCAGAGGAAAGTAATAGGATTGTGTGAAGAAAAGTATGATGCAGGGAGTGAGACACTGGACTGGGAGAAAGGTGGTACATGGGCTTGTAGGGGTAGGTCTGGGACCAGAGGACATGGAAGATTGGGAAGTTGGAATGCAATGAAAAGTAAAGAATTGGCTAAAATAGAAATGGGTAGGGATCTAACTGCACTGAGGGCTTGTCAGATGCAGATTAGCCGAGTAGCAGGGTGAAACAGATACTTCGCGAAGCAAAGTGAAGGTTAGCCGTCCAGGGGTGCAGGGAGAGCTGGGAAATTGGTGGAGAGCCATGTTGGGATGGCTCATCGATGATTTCTGGCACCAGAGAACTTTCCCAGGGAAGGCCAGGAAGATGGTCAGCAGCCTGCCTCTTTCTGAATGGGCCAGTGGCCTTGGGAAACAACCCGGCCGTTTGAGGAGGATTGCGAGCTCAGAGACAATCAAGTAGGAGGTTGCCTCCTGGAAGACTACACCACCAGTTTCACTCCCTGAAAATACATGTGATGCTGTATGGGCTGTGTGTGAATAAGAACGCAGGTGAGAGCTTGACCAGTTTATTGAAGAGCTCTATTGCTTTTACATGCTGTGTTAGCAGCCATGCAGGAGTGTCACATCCCCTATCAGTACCGGTGCACAGGTAGCTTTGCAGGATGTAAACAAATGAAAATCCTACAGTACGAGCTCAATTGGTCCTGATGCCCTTAGCAAAATCCAGCCAAATGTGGGTGGCATGGTCACACAGTGGTTAGCACTGCTGCCTCACAGTTCCAGGGACCTGGGTTCGATTCCTGACTGAGGTCACTGTCTGTGTAGAATTTGCACATTCTCCCCGTGTCTGCGTGGGTTTCCTTCGGGTGCTCCGGTTTCCTCCCACACTCCAAAGATGTGCGTGTTAGGTTGATTGAACATGCTAAATTAACCCTTAGTGTCCCGGGATGTGATAGTTACCTTGCTAATTCCTCTAACCTAAGTGGGGATAGAGCCTAGATGGGATTGTTGTTGATGTAGATTTAATGGGCCAAATGGCCTCCTTCTGCACTGTGGGGTTTCTATGATTTCTATGAAAGCTCTACGAAGCTAATCCTGTCCCTGCATTAATAATAGACAGATTCGGTAGGGTGTGGGAGAACCAGCCTTAAATCTGTGGAGTGCTCTTGTGGCATCCAGGCCACGTGGAGTAGTGTGGCTCCTATAGGAGTAAAGTGCCAGAATGGAGCTTTTCACACTCCTGTAGTCAGAAAAGCTGAATTTAGACTGTGACCGAAACTGTGTAACATTTGTTAAATGTTATTAATAATTTAAAAGATTTTAAGGTTTTTGTAAAAGCACTTCAGAGTGAACAAATCTAAAGCTGATTTCTATTCAAAGCAGGATGCCAAGTGCTGGGAATGAGGAGGGCCTAGGGGTTGAAATTGTCGGCAGCATTTGATGAGAAGCTCTGTGAAAAAGTGTACCACTGATGTGAGGCACTTGGGTTGGATTTACGGGGAAGCAAAGTTGACCGTCAGGGAAAGAATCTTGCCTGACAGCCATAGCGCGGTGCCATGGGCTAAACGAGGAGAGAGTGGGGCTTCGGCCTCTCAGCAGGAGGAAGACCTGCCCCCAAAGGTTTCTGGTCAATGTGATTGGCTGACAGCTCTAGCAGTGCCAACAGCACCAAAACTCAGTAGTGAGTGCTGCTGGGATTGCAAGCATCGCCAAGAAGAAGAGAAGATGGCTGCTGGAGCAAGGTATATTGGGCTTTTCTTTGCGGGTAGGGATTGTGTAGCTTAGGAAGGGGGGGGGGGGGCGGCGGTGGCCAAAATAGTTAAACATATTGGGGATGTCCAAATATGTGCGGGTTAGGTTGATTGGCCATGGTAAATTGCCCCTTAGTGTCAGGGGACTAGCAGGGTGAATACATGGGATGACAGGGATAGGGGCTGGGTGGGATTGTGGTCGGTGCAGACTCGATGGGCCAAATGGCCTTCTCCTGCACTGTAGGAATTTTATGATCCTATGAGTATGCCCCTGATGTGCACAGCAACATGCCCCCCCCCACCCCCCGGCCCTTCCCCGAATGATGTGTCCTCTTTTCCTCAAATACGGCCCAAATAATGGACTGCCCATGCCAACCATATTATCGCATGGGCAACGTAATATCTCAGTCAATAAACTTGGTAACATCAACGATAATTGTTTGTTTAAAAATGGTGTGTGGGTTGCAGATTTCATTGTGGTGGTGGATTCGGCGCCCCTCGTATTTTACACCCCCCGATAGGTTCATCATTTGCAGGGGGTTCTGTCATTGAATGTAATGAATTCCTTCCAAGGAAACTCATGTGTTTCCTCTGAATTCTTCCCCTGTCAGATGAATGTGCAATGTTTTTCTTTCAATGTTCCACTCTTAGTGAGCCTGGTCTCTTGGAGGGAAGTTATGTCAATGTTCAGCCTATCAAGTCCCAAATCAATCATAGCTGTTTTGCATACATTATCGGCCGGCTACAAGTTGTCTGCCAATCCCATGCTCATGGTCCTGACATTTCAGCGTGCCAATCGAACAGTTCACATCTTCCTTCTTTTCGATTGTTTTCTTTGCTTGTCTGGTGCGATAGATTCCATCCTTTTGCCAAGCAGAGACTCTGGCCGGTAGTTTACAACCTTGGTCAGGCAAGGCTCGTAAAATCACATCCGAGGCCAATGGAGAATTCTGTTCTACAAGCCGCGCCAGCCCTATTTCCGGGGCAGGCGTGGCGGTAAAATTCCAGCCTCTAAGTTCCAAGCGCCCATAGAAACAGATGGACTGAGGTCAGACAACACCTTATTAGGCAGGGGCTGAGCAACTTGAAGTGGGTGGTTGCTGACCAGTGTGGCATGATAGTTCTGTACACCATCAGAGACCAAATAGCACTTGTTCTCTACACCAACCGAGTTGGGCCTAGCACTCCTAACTGCTGCCTCCTGTATTGTGTCGACACTTGGCAGTGAAACTGGAGTGTTCCCTCCAGAGCACAAGCTTGGGCAGAAATTTCAAAGAATCTGAGCTGCCGAAATGTCAGGGTCTCCCTCTTGGCTTTCAAGAGATGCAAAGCGTTTGGTCCTAGCTTAGTTGCAAAGATTGTTGGAAAGATAATACACTGAGAAATCAATCCATCTTTTGCTCCACTCCTGATTTTCTGTCTTAACTTTCAATTGTCCTGAGGTAACCACAACGCAGTGAAGCATTTTCCTATAGCTGGGAGTTTGGTTCCTGAGTGCCAGGGCATATCTAAATGCCAGTGAGCTGACTGGGGCATGACTGGGGCCAAACCCCTTCCAAGTTTCAACTTGGGGGGCTGTGAAGGACCCTGTTTTCATGTGTCGACAAGAGGGAGCACAACTGAGGACTTGCCGATAGTGAGAGAGAGAGACTTGCGCATCTTGCCGTCTTTATTGCATTGCTGCTAGCCAGTGATGTTGGCTGAAAAAGGGAAGCAAGCGAGTGCACAAAGTGGAAACTATTGCACACACCTCACCCAGGCACTGGATGCTTCACATCAACCTGGTGGATACCTGTTTGGTGTTCTAGCAAATGTATTAAGCCAGTCAAGTGACCAACCAGATGTGAGCCTCAACACCACATGCCGACATCCTGTTCAACTGTGGAGACCATTACAGAGGTGTTTGATTCTGACCTCATCCAACATCCACAAAATGCAGATACTCCATTGGAACTCAGTGGGTGGAAATCAAGATCCAGGCTCAGGATGATATTTCCTTTTCTTAGCTCCCAGGACTGCTCAGGCCAATTACGCCACCACTACGACCATGTCCACTGAGATCAACTGACTGAGCATTGACACTTTAATCCTAATTTGTGCTGAGTACAATTTTACTAATCTTGGAAGAAGAGTTCCGCCAGTTAGAATCATAGAATCCTTACAGTGCAGAAGGAGGCCATTTCGTCTATCAAGTCAGCACCAACTCTCTGGCAGAGTATCCCACCCAGACTCTATGCCCGTAAACCACATATTTATCCCACTAATCCCCATAACCTACGCATCTTGGGACACTAAAGGGCAATTTAGCATGGCCAATCCACCTAACCCGCACATCTCTGGACTGTGGGAGGAAACTAGAGCACCCGGAGGAAACACAGGCAGACGGGGAGACCGTGCAAACTCCACACAGACAATCATCCAAGGCAGGAATCAAACCCGGATCCCTGGTGCTGTGAAGCAGTAGTGCTAATCACTGTATGGCCATTCCACCCCTGTGCCACTATGTCGGTCCCCATTGTTCTGTGTATAGTTAACTGTGAACATCTCTGTTCAATCCAACTAGAAGAATTTTTGCTCCTGCTTCACTGCAGAGTTTGTTAACTGTGATAAAAATAAATTGGATAATGAATATTTAAACCAAAAAACAATTATATATTCAGCAGATTTGCAACAGCCATATTTTCTTTTTTGCCAGGATTTAGCTGCGCACCAGGGAATAGTGAAACACTGTTTTATTAAAAGAAAGTTGGAGAAAAAAACAATGCACCATCCCATTGCATTAAAAATTATATAGTTTAAATCACGAGTTGAAGATTATACCCATGTACACAATTTGTAGATTTGATGGAACAAGTCGTCTTTAATTGTTCCGAGACTACATTATGTCTTATTTTGTGGAAGGTAACAGTTATACTCAGTGGGGATATTCATTGTACAATATGGAAGTTATTTAATGCTAAGTTCAAGGCTTCAGGCCTGTGATTGAAGTGCAACTTCTCAGATTCATCAAAGTGCCTGAAATCATTGAAAAAGGGGTATGTTCAATTACTTGCTATTGCCATGAAAACAGTCAGCTTGTGTTAGCTGTCAACAGAACTTCATGAATCAATAAAAGTGAATGATTGAAGTTTAAATATTTTCCAGTGTATTAAAATGATGATAAGATGAAAATATCTGTAAGGGGCTTTATTGATGTTTCATTCAAATTTTTGTTGAATTTTTGTTTTTTTCGATGTATACATCTGTGCTTCAATCTAGGTTGTTACACACAGCCTTCGAAGAGAATTATGTGATAGTATTTTTTATCCTGCAAGCATTTCTAACAAGTACCATTCATTGTAAAACCTCTTCCAACATTCAAGTGAATTCTGCGGAGAATTTGAACATCAACCTGATGTTGACTACTTAGTTTTCAGCTTGAAACAAAGCAGCTGTCATTCCCATGAATTCCACCCTTTTCTTCCCAGAATGACACTATCTGCATTTACCATAAGTTCCTTCATTCTATGGAATATACTGTTAGTTCTTCCACCATATTGACAACTGTCCCCTCAACAATTTAACACTAAAGACAATGTTATTTACTTTATGGTGAGACTTCGGCCCCCATCTCGGGAGAAAGTCCCACATTAGAGAGCTGTCAACCGATCAGATGGCCGGCAGCTCTGTAATCCTAGCAGCAGCAGGATGGATGGGTGACCACAGCTGGGACTACAAACAGACCCAATGAAGGGGTACCCAGACTTAAAATATTTCTGGGGTATCGCAGGACTAGGTTGGCAGGCCCTGATGAGGGAATGATGGAAGTCAGGAAGGGCACTGGTTTTAAAAGGCCAGAAGGGGAGGGAAAAGAGGAAGCCAAGACCTTGGGCAGTGTCGCCAGTGGGCACAGGGGACCCGCAAAAGATGTTCTCACCCTTTGCCCGATGCCTCCCCACACAACTGAAGCTGCGAGGTTACCCATTTGGTGTGGCCCTCCACCTCCCAGAGATGAAATACAGGCAAGAATGGGATGAGGCCCTTATGTAACAATTAATTGGTCATTTAAGGGCCTCAATTTGCTCAATGGGGGGCCTCAATAGGCTCAAGGGTGGACCTCAATAGGTCCAACATCTCCACCAAACAGTGAAATTTCAGACAGGTCAGGGACAGGTGGGCAGGTGTTGGACAGGCAACCCATTGGATTTTACAAGGGAGTGGGAAACAAAAGAAAAGAAATATTGAAATAAGAGAAGAAAAGACAAATGAAAAAGGACAGATAGAGAAGAAGTGACGAGAAAAGCAAGTTTCAAGGAAGAAAAAAATCAGCAAAGACAGAACAGAGGTGAATTGGGGCACAGAAATAATGTAGAGATGGCAGCATTGGACTGGAGTGGGCAGAGTAAGAAGTCTGACAACACCAGATTAAAGTCCAGAGGTTTATTTGGAATCACAAGCTTTTGGAGCGCTGCTCCTTCATCACCACTCACCTGGTGAAGGAGCAGCGCTCCGAAAGTTAATGATTCCAAATAAACCTGTTGGACTTTAACCTGGTGTTGTCAGACTTCTTACTGAGCACAGCAATAAGCATTAGGCTTAACCAGCCAGTGCTAATATTTATCCTCCACATAAGTTTTAATCCTAATCCTTTGCCCCTGACACCTCGTGATGACTCTTCCATCATCCACGTAACCTATTCTTAACCGTTGACATGTTGAGTCAACAACTCTGGCAGTTCATTCCACAGGCTCACAATCCTCTGCTTCGGAATTTGCTACAATGGTAAAATTGGCAACTCACGCCATAGGTTAGGCTGTTGTGCTTGCCAATGTTCCAGTATCGAATTCACACCACATTTTGTTGCGGAGTGTGGGGTGGAGGAGGATCATTAGAATCCACTGCAGTGAGCACAGTGGTGGATTGGGAGGATACAGCAAAATGTGTGATTGATCCACACCCAATGTACCAGGTCAAATGGAGTAGAAAAGATTGTTTAATGTTCCATAAAAATAAGAATGTATGAATACGATAGGGTTAGTTATTTTTCTTTTGTGACAAATGCTTGTTGCTTATAAACAAGCCAGCATGAAAAGGCACCAGTCTGTCAAAACAAGGCGCTCATTATTGTTGGAAATTCCAGTGTCTGGTTACATTCATTTCTGACAGTTAGACTTGTCAGGAAGTGACAGGTTGTTTTAATTTAAACAAAATAATGACATTTAAGTAAGGCTGTTTTGATAGAGAATGACGTTCCCTTTGCACATGCCACCCACACCTCCATCTAATACTAGTTTATTTTGCTTAAATTCTAACTCACCAACGTCATTTGGAGCGACAGTGTGCCAGATACTTTATGGGTCAAAGACTGGGGTTCAGTTATTTGTAAATTGCACTTCTGATAAAAATCAAATCAGTTGGGAAAATTCTTTATATTTTGTTTCCTGATTATAAGATGAACCTATAACTCCAAACAACATCAGACAGGCTTTACGTCTCCACTTATTCAACTAATATTTCCAAATAAATCATGATGTGGAGATGCCGGCGTTGGACTGGGGTGGGCACAGTAAGAAGTCTCACAACACCAGCTTAAAAGCCAACAGATTTATTTGGAATCACGAGTTTTTGGAGCGCTGCTCCTTCATCAGGTGAGTGGAATTCTTACTGTCTTTAACCTGGTGCTGTGAGACTTCTTACTGTGTCCACCCCAGTCCAACGCCGGCATCTCCACATCATGGCTACCACCGACGCCACAAACCGCCGGCTGAAAGTGGAGAGGATCTCCAAGAAGATCGTGCATATCGATGCAGACATCACACTCACTTGATGAAGGAACACTGCTCCAAAAGCTCATGATTCCAAATAAACCTTTTGGACTTTAACCTGCTGTTGTGAGACTTCTTACTGTCCAAATAAATCAGCATAATTTCTCCACACATAATCAAATTGTTCCAAACATCTTCATTTTAGTGGGTCTCCTGAGAGCCAGGAAGTTTTACTTTGTGGGAAATTCTTGAAAACTGGGTCCCAGCATAATTTTGTATATAGTCCAAGTGACTGAGGTGAATCACAGTGGTGTTCAGTCAGCTTGAACTCAACATTGATTTTAACTGTAGGCTGGGCAGGGGTGGGGGGACACTGTAATAATTATCTGCTCAACTTGTGCACCAAGGGTCTCTCTAATGCAGCACAAAAAGTTCCAGTAAATTATAGTGGGTTGTAACTGTCACTCAAACCATAATGATGGGTTTTGCTCCAGATGCACCATATGCTATCAACTTTCAGCAATCCCAATCCCCTACTTCATAAAATAAAACTCTTTCCTGTCAGGAAGACAGGGAGAAAAATATATTTCCATGTCAACCTGGCTACTTCATAAAATTTTCTTCTTCAAAAAAAATGGACAAAGGCTTTAACCTGACGTGCCTGATTAGCCATGCCTCATTCAGCAAACCAGCAGGAACCTCGTTATCTTTAAAGAGGTGCTCATGTCCTGTGACTGCAGAAAATCAAATTCCAAAGAAATGCTCCAACACCCCTTACATTTCTAAGCCAGAGCTCTGCCCAAGAGAGACGGTACATCTGAAAGGGACCCTGACTCCTCTATTACACATCTCAAGGTTCCATACCTGGCCAAATACATCCTTTGTCCAAAACCCAGGAGAGGAAGTGGGAGGTCTGTTACATGACCTCCCCAAAGCTGCTAGAACCTGTAGTATTGCCGTGAGGAGCTGAATTCAGGCAGTCCACCATTTTTACCATCCAACAAGTAACAGCAGAAAGAGCTCTGTCCAAGCAAATTGCCTGAACCTCATCTACACTGTGTGTGGTGAACCATAGATGGTTACCACTATGGGTACTGAACCATAGATGGTTATCACTATGGGTACTTGTACATATGTTACTCTTGTTACTGTTGGGGTTAGGGTTGGGGTGTTCCACCTGTTGGCATTGTTCTGTGGTACACTCCAGTTGGCTCCGCCTTCCTATAGGAGTATAAAGGTCACTGCACTTCCTAGTGACCCTTTAGTCTGGGATTGTACTGTTAAGCAGTATGCTCTATTCTTGTTGCTAATAAAAGCCTTTATTTCCCGGGTACGACCCAGCCTCCCGAGTGAATTAATCGCGCATCAGTGTGTACCACTAGAACATTGGAACTCCTGTATCAGTGCCTATATGACTAATATATATCTGTGTGGAATTACTCACTTCTGGGAAGACAGATCACCCTACAACAGCTTCAACCTGCTAACCTCTGAAGGAATACACCAATGGACTTTTGATTCTAGACTCTGGACTCTGAGAAACCATGACTTTTATTTTTATTGTAGTCTTTGCCCTGTACCCTCTTCTTTCCCATACCCCTCTTCTGGTGTATGAGTATAAACAGGGCGGGCATTGCAAAACCCCTCTTGTGTGTGACTGTAAAATAAACCAGCCCTCTTGTTTTCCCTTATCGTCAGTTTGCTGTGGGGTTATTACCAGAGGATTGGATCATTCCAAACTGAAGGGTTGGGGAAAATAGGCCACCATTATAAAACAGGAAATCAAAACAGCTTTCTGTTTACGGATGGGTAGTAAGAGAACTGTCAGGTTGTTCAAAATAATCCCCCTCCTGTCTATCCTAATCCTAATCATTTAATATTATATTTAACCTCCTCTCAATATACAAGTAAAGATGGAGATTGTTTTTCATTTACCCTGTACAGTACGAACTAGTGTGACATGACAGGCTATAAAAATTGTTTGGTGGCATCTTCCATTAAAACATTAGAAAATGACTGACATAACCAGTGAAGGCCTTGAATTGGGCCAACACCATTGTCTACCTTTGCTTTTTAAAAAGAAAATCTCAAGTATAGAATCATAGAATCCTATAGTGCAGTAGGAGGCCATTCGGCCCATCGAGTCTGCACCAACTACAATCCCATCCAGGCCCTATCCCCACAATCCCATGCATTTACCCTAGCTAATCCCCCTAGGGGACTAAGGGGCAATTGAGCATGGCCAATCCACCCAACATGCACATCTTTGGACTGTGGGCGGAAACCCACGCAGACACGAGGAGAATGTGCAAACTCCTCACAGACTGTGACCCAAGCCGGGAATCTAACCCTGGTCCCTGGTGCTGTGAGGCAGTAGTGCTAACCGCTGTGCCGCCCTCAAAGTAGTGAGGATGGGAAAGAACCAAAAAAATGTGGTTGACTGAAAATGTGTGCAAGAGAGGAAAGTCTGATTTATACTGAGATTTCTTTTTCTGTTTTCGCTTTAATCTAACGGCACCCATATTGGGTATCCAGTAGATAACAGTCTGAGGTGAAAGAAAAGCAACATAAAGTTGGTGACCAGAGGTTGCTAGCCTTTCGTTATACTGCAGCATGTTGTCCAAATTACCAAAGGAAATGTCACTGGTTATCCACCCGTGTGCTGCTCTCAGTTTGTTTTCACTGACAAAGCTAATTAAATGGCTAATCATATTCCTCACCATGACTGCAATGGATACTCTAGTTCATCACATTGGAATAGGGACAGAGAATGGAGATTCGCTCTATCCATTATATCAGTGAGTTAAAGCAATTTCCATTGTTAAATGCGATAGGGTATCCATAACCTGCTGGTCACAGATTAAGACCATCTGCTTTGTGATTTTCATTTGACTTTATTAGAAGAATGTGAATGCTTGCTGTGCGTTGAAGATTGACCTCTTGATAATTCTAAATTGAGCATATTCAAGATGATGGTCAGTGGAGCAGGGGGAAGGGAAGTGGACAGTATAACTTTTTTCTCCAATTTATTTAGTGTGAACAAATCTTCAACCTGGTCAGTTATATTTGTTGTATTAAGTCTTTTTCTTCATCACCCCTGATGAATATGATGCTGCTTCCTCTGAAGTGCACGAGACAACAGCTTCGCTGGAAATTGTGCATGCTTCAGTTAAGGATACTAATCTGGAGGAATCCAGTGACAGCATGGAGAAGCAGATGCTGAATGTTATGTTAGGTCTTAATGATGCGATAGATGCAGAGGGACATTAAAAGTGAAATCAATAGTCCTGTGCAGAAAGGATGGCACAGTGGCACAGTGGTTAGCACTGCTGCCTCACAGTGCCAGGGAGCCGGGTTCAATTCCAGCCTCGGCTGACTGCTTGTGTGGAGTTAGCATGTTCTCACCTTGTCTGCGTGGGATTCCTCTAGGTGCTTCGGTTTCCTGCCACATTCTAAAGATGTGCGAGTTAGGTTAATTGGCCATGCTAAATTCTCACTTGGTGTCCAAAGATGTGTCGGTGAGGGGATTTATCAGGGCTATATGTGGGGTTACAAGGATTGGGCCTAGGTGGGATTGTGGTCGATGCAGGCTCGATGGGCCAAATGGCCTCCTTCTGCACTGTAGGGATTCTATGTTACTATGAAGGGGGACCCAAAATAATGGATGCCCAAGGACGGAAGAGGAGCATGGGTGAGGAATGTGAAATAGGTCAAATCTATGAACACTTTCCTGATTTATTTATAATGCCTATATTATGTTGAAAGTAGTTTCACACCTACACTACCCTTTATTCTAAATTAAAAGTGGAATGTAAATACTATTCGAGTGCTAATAACATCACTTACACAATAATATTGACTATAAATTAAAATGAATAATTTTAAAAATAACATGTATTTCATAAATAAAATGGAACGAAAGGAATTTAATGATTTTGCAATGCTATTTCTTGCCAGCCACTAAAATGTATAATCAGGTCACTCTCAATCGAACTCTCATGTTGACTTTTTCTCTTAGTTGATTCATTGGAATAAATTGTACCTCAACGTTGTATTACTTCACATTAGAATATGAAACAAATCAAGTTTATTAGGCACGATAGAAATAAAAACAATCTGTGCATACGTTCAAATCTTAAAACGTGCTTCATTATTCAAAGGATGAAAAGTACAGGATTCAAAAGCATTGAGATACACACAAAATGAAGCTTATGAAATCATGTTGGACATCCTTTAAAGATGAAAGATACAACATATTTAAAAAAAGAAACACGCAAATTATTTTTCATGTCAATTAAGTCTTTGATCTTTTTCTTTGTACTGCATTCATGATCAGAACTTGGGAACTGCTGTTTGTATCAGATTAAATAATGAGTACCACGGGGGAAGAATAAAAACGCAATTGATCTCGGCATAGTTTGGAAAACCCAATTATAAAACTTTGTGACAAGAAACAAAACAAAACTTTCGTATCGAAGAATAAATAATGAAGGACAAGGAGAACAATGTATTCCAGCATCGAGTAAAGCCACTTTGACATGGTTCTCAAAGCAACAGGCTTCAGGAAGCAACTTCCAAAAATACAGAAATGAAATGATGTCAAGAGTTAGGCAAGTTGGGCTAATGAGACCACACAGTCAGTAATTCCAAGCATTATAACAAGCCTAATTGTGCAGGAATGTTGTAATTAGTTAGCTATGTAATAGGATTGAGCCCAACTGTTATCTTAACATTTCACCATTGACTGTTAAGAACTTAATAGATTTATTTTCAATAAGATGACTTTCACACAAGAAGCATTGGTGGTGCTTAATCTGGTGCCTAGTGCAAGTGAGGCTCGGAACAGGGAGATTCTACAGTTGAACGCGTGGCTAAAGGACTGGTGCAAGAGGGAGGGTTTTAAATTCATAGATAACTGGGAAATCTTCAAGTCAGGATGGCAACTGTACAGAAAGGATGGGTTACACCTTAACTGGAAGGGAGCAAATATCCTGGCTGGGAGTTTTGCTCGAGTGTTTCGGCAGGATTTAAACTAGTGTGGCAGGGGGGTGGGGAACAAAACAGGAGGTCAGTAAATACTGAGGCTGGGGTCGAGCTGGGGGCCAGGGCAAGGCTAGCTAAGAAGAGGAGCACTCTGGAGGAGGAGGACCTGACTGGGCCTGGAGGTCTGGAGTGCATCTGCTTCAATGCGAGGAGTGTAATGGGTAAAACAGACGAACTTAGGGCCTTAATGCTTGTGCGGAATTTGGATGTGGTTGCGGTGACGGAAACTTGGTTAAAAGAAGGACAGGACTGGCAGCTGAATATTCCGGGGTATCAGTGTTTTAGGCGAGACAGAGGAGGGGCTAAAAAAGGTGGGGGAGTAGCGATATTAGTTAAGGAGCATATTACCGCGGTGCAGAGGGTAGACAACTTAGAGGGGTCATGTACTGAGTCGCTGTGGGTGGAACTCAGAAACAGGAAGGGTGCAGTCACTATGCTGGGGGTGTACTACAGACCACCCAACAGCCCACGGGAAGTGGAGGAAAGGATATGTCAGGAGATTCTGGATAGGTGCAGAAAAAATAGGGTTGTTGTAGTGGGGGACTTTAATTTCCCTGGCACAGACTGGAAAGTGCTTAGAGCTGGGGGACCGGACGGGGAGGAATTTGTAAAATGCGTACTGGAAGGTTCTTTGGAACAGTATGTAGATAGCCCGACTAGAGAGGGGGCTATACTGGACCTAGTTCTGGGAAATGAGCCCGGTCAGGTCGTCAAAGTTTCGGTAGGGGAACATGTGGCAAATAGTGACCACAACTCTGTTAACTTTAGGATAGTAATGGACAAGGATGAGTGCTGTCCTACGGGCAGGGTGCTAAATTGGGGGAAGGCTGACTATAGCCGGATTAGGCAGGAATTGGTGGATGTTGATTGGGAGAGGATGTTCGAGGGTAAGTCCGCGTCTGGCATGTGGGAGTCTTTTAAGGAACTATTGATAAGGCTGCAGGATAGGCATGTGCCTGTAAAAAGGAAAGATAGGAAAGGTAGGATTCGAGAGCCGTGGATAACCAGGGAAATTGAGGATCTGATTAAAATGAAAAGGGAGGCGTACGTTAAGTCCAGGCAACTGAAAACAGATGGAGCTCTGGAGGAATACAGAGTAGGAAAGATCTCAAACGGGGAGTTAGAAGGGCAAAAAGAGGGCACGAGATGTTCTTGGCAGGCAGGATTAAGGAGAATCCTAAGGCATTCTATTCATACGTTAGGAACAAAAGAGTTGTCAGGGAGAAAATCGGACCTCTCAGGGACAAAGGAGGGGAATTATGCTTAGAACCCAAGGGAATAGGGGAGATCCTAAATGAATACTTTGCATCGGTATTCACGAAGGAGAGGGGCGTGTTAACCGGGAGTGTCTCGGAGGGAGGTGTTGACCCGTTAGAGAAAATCTCCATTACGAGAGAGGAAGTGTTAGGTTTTTTAGGGAACATTAAAACTGACAAAGCCCCAGGGCCTGATGGCATCTATCCTCGACTGCTCAGGGAGACGAGAGGTGAAATTGCTGGGCCTCTGACGGAAATCTTTGTCGCTTCTTTGGACACGGGTGAGGTCCCTGAGGATTGGAGGATAGCGAATGTGGTCCCGTTGTTTAAGAAGGGTAGCAGGGATAACCCAGGAAATTATAGGCCGGTGAGCTTGACGTCCGTGGTAGGGAAGTTGTTGGAGAGGATTCTTAGAGACAGGATGTATGTGCATTTAGAACGGAACAATCTCATTAGTGACAGACAGCATGGTTTTGTAAGAGGGAGGTCGTGCCTTACAAATTTGGTGGAGTTTTTTGAGGAAGTGACAAAAACGGTCGATGAAGGAAGGGCCGTGGATGTCGTCTATATGGATTTCAGCAAGGCATTTGACAAAGTCCCACATGGCAGGTTGGTTAAGAAGGTTAAGGCTCATGGGATACAAGGAGAAGTGGCTCGATGGGTGGAGAACTGGCTTGGCCATAGGAGACAGAGGGTAGTGGTCGAAGGGTCTTTTTCCGGCTGGAGGTCTGTGACCAGTGGTGTTCCGCAGGGCTCTGTACTGGGACCTCTGCTATTTGTGATATATATAAATGATTTGGAAGAAGGTGTAACTGGTGTAATCAGCAAGTTTGCGGATGACACGAAGATGGCTGGAATTGCGGATAGCGAAGAGCATTGTCGGGCAATACAGCAGGATATAGATAGGCTGGAAAATTGGGCGGAGAGGTGGCAGATGGAATTTAATCCGGATAAATGCGAAGTGATGCATTTTGGAAGAAATAATGTAGGGAGGAGTTATACAATAAATGGCAGAGTCATCAGGAGTATAGAAACACAGAGGGACCTAGGTGTGCAAGTCCACAAATCCTTGAAGGTGGCAACACAGGTGGAGAAGGTGGTGAAGAAGGCATATGGTATGCTTGCCTTTATAGGATGGGGTATAGAGTATAAAAGCTGGAGTCTGATGATGCAGCTGTATAGAACGCTGGTTAGGCCGCATTTGGAGTACTGCGTCCAGTTCTGGTCGCCGCACTACCAGAAGGACGTGGAGGCATTGGAGAGAGTGCAGAGAAGCTTTACCAGGATGTTGCCTGGTATGGAGGGTCTTAGCTATGAGGAGAGATTGGGTAGACTGGGGTTGTTCTCCTTGGAAAGATGGAGAATGAGGGGAGATCTAATAGAGGTATACAAGATTATGAAGGGTATAGATAGGGTGAACAGTGGGAAGCTTTTTCCCAGGTCGGAGGTGACGATCACGAGGGGTCACGGGCTCAAGCTGAGAGGGGCGAAGTATAACTCAGACATCAGAGGGACGTTTTTTACACAGAGGGTGGTGGGGGCCTGGAATGCGCTGCCAAGTCGGGTGGTGGAGGCAGGCACGCTGACATCGTTTAAGACTTACCTGGATAGTCACATGAGCAGCCTGGGAATGGAGGGATACAAACGATTGGTCTAGTTGGACCAAGGAGCGGCACAGGCTTGGAGGGCCGAAGGGCCTGTTTCCTGTGCTGTACTGTTCTTTGTTCTTTGTTCTTTGGTGACATGCACCAGCACAATAGATTTTGGAAAATAAACTTTTAACAATTAATTGGTATCCTAACGTTCATATCACTGTTTCACTCCTTGCTGCAGCTGAATGAACAATATTTTATAAAAAGGATGTGGCGGGTGGTGCATTGACAAGTGGTAAAGCTGATTTGATTCTCCCGTGGCATTGATTTGATAATGTTAGATACTGTGGGAGGTGCTGCCTCGAAAGCAGTATAATCTCACAGAGCATTGAAGATAAATGCCTTTCACAGGTCAAGCTTCTGCAACTTCTAGTCTTTTAACTTTGAGGGGCATTGTTGGAGGTTTGACAACAGGTCACATATCTGCCCTCTCAATCACATGATGATGGAGACACTGCTAAAAAATACATGAGGATGCATAGATCCTCACTAAAAGTTTCCAAGACACAAAATTACTGGACTCGATCTCAAGTTTGCTGCATTAATATTTTATAATTGACTTAATAGCCCGATAGCTGTTCTTTTATACATTCTGCCCCTGAAACATTTGGCAGGATTTTCCCAAAAAATGTTGGAGCCTTGACAGCAAAATGCGTGTCAGTAATACACATTGCCAGCCAGCTGGACCTCTCCCTTATATTTATTGGCAGCCGCTCATAAGTACGCAATCACCATGGTTACTGTCCTGTGCAGGACAATTCTCAAGCCCTGGAGCTGTTGGCCCAATCAGAGGGCCAGAAACTCAGGAAGGGTGACCCACTGTTGAGGAAGGGAGGGGCCCTGCGGCCTATCCTTGGTAGACCAGAAAAAAAATTACAAAAACATAAACATTATACTGATGGACAGGAAATGCCTCTGAGGTAATCGATGGGGCAGCCTTCCCTGCTGCCAGCGACCTTCTCCTTGAATAAAAACTAACTCCCCCCCACCGCCACCCCGTCACTGGAAAGCCACCTGCATTCAGCTGGTGGTCTGCCCACCCATTGGTGGGGCGTTCCATCTGCTGTCAGCAAAATGCCATCACCCTGGTAAAATGACACTTACCAAGGCATTTGAGTCCTTAAATTTGCTTCCCCCTTACTTGTGGCAGGAACCATCACGATAGTCATGGTTGAGGTGCCTGAAGATTGAAGGGTGGCAAATGTTGTGCCTTTGTTTAAAAAGGGCTGCAGGGAAAAGCCTGGGAACTACAGGCCAGTAAGCCTCACATCTGTGGTGGGTAAGTTGTTGGAAGGTATTTTGAGAGCCAGGATCTACAGGCATTTAGAGATGCAAGGACTGATTAGGGACAGTCAGCATGGCTTTGTGAGTGGAAAATCATGTCTCACAAATTTGATTGAGTTTTTTGAAGGGGTAACCAAGAAGGTAGATGAGGGCAGTGCAGTTGATGTTGTCGACATGGACTTCAGCAAGGCCTCTGACAAGGTACCGCATGGTAGGTTGTTGCATAAGGTTAAATCTCATAGGATTCAGCGTGAGGTAGCTAAATGGATACAAAATTGGCTTCTTGACAGAAGCTAGAGGGTGGTTGTCGAGGGTTGTTTTTCAACCTGGCCTGTGACCAGCGGTGTGCCTCAGGGATCAGTGCTGGGTCCACTGTTATTTGTCATTTATATTAATGATTTGGATGAGAATATAGAGGCATGATTAGTACGTTTGCAGATGACACCAAGATTGGTGGCACAGTGGACAGTGAAGAAAGTTATCTCTGACTGCAATGGGATCTTGATCAATTGGGCCAGTGGGCTGACAAATGGCAGATGGAGTTTAATTTAGATAAATGCGAGGTAATGCATTTTGGTAGATTGAACCAGGGCAGGACTTACTCAGTTAATGGTAAGGCACTGGGGAGAGTTAAAGAACAAAGAGATGTAGGGGTACATGTTCATAGCTCCTTGAAAGTGGAGTCGCAGGCGGACAGAGTGGTGAAGAAGGCATTCAGCACGCTTGGTTTCATTGGTCAGAACATTGAATACAGGAGTTGGGATGTCTTGTTGAAGTTGTACAAGACATTGGTAAGGCCACACTTGGAATACGGTGTACAGTTCTGGTCACCCTATTATAGAAAGGATATTATTAAACTAGAAAGAGTGCAGAAAAGATTTACTAGGATGCTACCGGGACTTGATGGTTTGAGTTATAAGGAGAGACTGGATAGAGTGGGACTTTTTTCTCTGGAGCGTAGAAGCCTGAGGGATGAACTTATAGAGGTCTATAAAATAATGACGGGCATAGATCAGCTAGATAGTCAATATCTTTTCCCAATGGTAGGGGAGTCTAAAACTAGAGGGCATAGGTTTAGGGTGAGAGGGGAGAGATACAAAAGTGTCCAGAGGGGCAATTTTTTCACACAGAGGGTGGTGGTGTCTGGAACAAGCTGCCAGAGGTAGTAGTAGAGGCGGGTACAATTTTGTCATTTAAAAAGCATTTAGACAGTTACATGGGTAAGATGGGTATCGAGGGATATGGGCCAACTGCGGACAATTAGGACTAGCTTAGGGGTTTAAAAAAAGGGCGGCATGGACAAATTGGGCAGAAGGGCCTGTTTCCATGCTGTAAACCTCTGTGACTCTATGACTCTATAACCTGTCTGAGGTGAGTTTCACTGTCAATCAAACTCTCTGATGGTGATAAATGGTCAGGCAGCTAATCTGCCATGGCTCCACCCAATGTTAGGGCCCCACCCACCATGAGCCCACCTCATGTGAGCTGGTAAAATTCTCCTCATCAATTCACTAATAGTGTTGGACAATTCAGCAACCAACAGAAGGGGGCTCCCCTCCACAAACATCAGCATCATCAATGCTGGCAGAGCCAAGCACCAAAGTGCAAAAGACAATACCAAAGCTTTCACAATTGCCTTCAGCAAGAGTTTTTTTATCTTGTTTATAAAATCTTTCCATTCGCATTCTACAGCAATTTTGTCACTCTCCACTAGGGTTGTCTTATTTACATATTCCAAATCTGTGTTTTTAGTAATGTTTACTTCCCTAAAATGCAATACAATTTGCACACTTTCAGTACCTTTACTTCTACTCGGCAACTGGAACTGTATAACGTTGTGATCACGATTGCCCAGATGTCCACTATGTAGAAACTCAATACAAGGTTAGACTCAGGACTAAATATTGGATCTAACATATGATTATCCTTATCTACTTCATTTGCTGGATTGTCCAGATAGACATTCTTCTGAATAATTGGAACTATGGTGTGTTCTATTCAGGTTCTCTCCTTGGGATTTAACCTTTTCCCCAGATAAAACAGGTCAAGATTTGTCAGATATTACATTGGCTTTCATATTGTTTTGTTCCATGGATGTCTTTTTGAACAGTTTGTGGGGCTCAGAGTTACTACTGATTTGCTCAGGGAATGGTTGAAGGATATTTTACATCGTCCACTTTGTGAATTGCATAACTGTTGGTAGATGTTGGATGACAGCAAACTGAGATAGCCCATCTTATTTTCAATGCAGGATAGAACAGTGGCACAGTGGTTAGCATGGCTGCCTCACAGCTCCAGGGACCTTGGTTCGATTCCCGGCTTGGGTCACTGTCTGTGCGGCGTTTGCACATTCTCCCCGTGTCTGCATGGGTTTCTTCCAGGTGCTCCGGTTTCCTCCCACACTCCAAAGATGTGCGGGATAGGTTGATTGACCATGGTAAATTGCCCCTTGTGTCCCGGGATGCATACTTTAGAGGGATTAGTGGGGCAAATATGTGGGGTGACGGGGGTAGGGCCTGGGTGGGGTTGTTGTCAGTGCAGACTCTATGGGCTGAATGGCCTCCTTCTGCACTGTAGAGATTCTATGATTCTGTCGTGAGCATTTCTTAGCTCACTGATGCAGTATACATGCTCCTCCAGAATATACTTGGGGAATAAATTCCAGCAATGAAGAAAAAGGGGCTCAATTTAATGGCCATGCAGTGGTCTCATGCACTGGCTGGAAAGCCAGTGGCAACTGAGCTGCCGCCATTTCCAGGGGCCTAGCGGGACAGAATTCCAATCGGGCACTAACCTGCCTTCTGTCCAGGTGCCCAGGCCTTTGGGGGTCATGATCCAGTCTGAATGAGCAGCTGCTCAATCAGTGGGACACCAGGAGTGGTCGCCTCTTCTGGGACTGACAAGGCTCAGGACCAGGAACACCTAGAATAGAACCCCTACAGTGCAGAAGAGGCCATTCAGCCTATTGAGTCTACACTGACTCTCTGACAGAGTGTCTTACCCAGGCCCTCTCCCCCACCCCATCCCTGTAATCCCAAACATTTACCGTGGCTAATCCATCTAAATTACACATCTTGGGACACTAGCGGACAATTTAGATGTCCAATCCACTTAACTTGCACATTTTTGGACTCTGAGAGGAAACCAGAGCACCAGGAGCAACCCATGCAAAAATGGGGAGAATGTGCTAACTCCACACAGTCACCCAAGGCTGAAATTGAACCCGGGTCCTTGGAGCTGTGAGGCAGAAGTGCTAACCACTGTGCCACCATGACGCTCCAGACCTCTGGAGGACTGTTGTGAAGGTCAGTGGGATGTGCTTGCCTTGGTCAGTCAATCAATTCCCAGCAAGAGAGGAAGGCAGGTCAGTATGGAGCACATGGATGGCTCTTCCTCTGGGGTCCTCAGTGCGCCTGATAAAGAGGTCATGCACCCCCAGAGCCTTTAGGCAGATTGCCATGGCAGTCTTGTCAACTTGATGAGATGCTTAAGTGGTCCATAATTGGTTATTTAAGGTTCTCATTGACTTAAGGGCAGGAAGGCCACACTTGAAGTTCCTGCCCGACTTACACAGGGGAGGTAGGCAATGGGTTCTCCACCCTGTGCTTTCCTGATCAATTGTGCAGCCCCATCCCCCACCCCCCCCCTACCTCTCCCCACCCCAATTATTCTGCTGTCTCCCAGTCTGTTTCCTGGGGTGAGCAGTCATTAAATTCCACCATGGGCCGGGATTTTCAGGCCCAGTCGTGGCGGCACTGGCTGTAGGGGATTTGGCGACCCAGCAGAAAGTCCATTGACTTTCGGCAGGATCGGACAATCCTGGCAATGGGCAGGACTGGAAAATCCAACCCATGGTCTCTTAGGAAATTGGGATTCATTGATTGTTCTTCTAATCAGAGTTCAACATCTGCAAACCGATGACTTAGTGAGTGATGAAGGGGCAACGCTCCAAAAGCTCATGGTTCCAAATAAACCTGTTGGACTTTAACTGAAGTTCTTACTGAATGTTGTGCCACAGGTTAACAAGGCCGCAAGAAAAGAAAGCTAAGCACAATATTTTATCGGGGCGGCATGGTGGCATAGTAGGGCGGCATGGTGGCACAATGGCTAGCACTGCTGCTCCACAGCACCAGGGACCCGGGTTCGATTCCCGACCTCGGGTCATTGTCTGTGTGGAGTTTGCACATTCTCCCCATGTCTGTGTAGATTTCCTCCGGGTGCTCCGGTTTCCTCCCACAGTCCAAAGATATGGGGGTTCAGTGGATTGGCTATGCTAAATTGCCCGTTCGTGTCAGGGAGACTAGCAAGGGTAAATGCTTGGCTTTTTTAAAATACTTTTCCAATTCAATCAAATCAAGTCCAATTCAGAGTCTCAACAAGTTGAGACATTCCCGATTCAAGCTGACAAGATAGGGTCTGCAACCCCTGTCTTGGGCCTGATCTACATGAGCCAAGCTGATTGGAGTCGGCTCAGGTCTTCCTCCTCCAAGGCTTGATCTCATTTGCATCTTAGCCAAAAGGCCGAGATGCCGCTTTAAAAAATTGCTTCATATGAAAATGAAGCTTAAATGTAACCCAATGACCTCAACCAAGTGCTGCATCCACATACTACACTTGCTCTTAGCCAAAAGGCCAGTAAATGCTTGGCTTTTTTTTTGGATAACATAACAAAAGATACAAATATCCACTGACACATAACAACCCCAACTCAAGAACAGCTTCTTCCCTGCTGCCATCAGGCTTTTGAATGGACCTACCTCACTTTTCACTCTATACTAATACATGTGACAATAATAAATCAAATCAAACTTTACACTTGGCAAAGACAGTCTGCCTCAAACTAGTTAGCTAATTTATATATTATCTGATACTGATTGTTATGATACTGCTCTAATTTGCATATTGAAATTGATGCAAAACACTGCAGTAAAGAGACATCCATAAATTATAATGAGGAATTGCAAGTAGATTATTAAAAAATGAACCTTGCTTTCTTATTTAAGCATTTCCTTTTACTGCTCACCTCTTGGATATCACATTTTGAGGCCTTTGATCTGTTGTTACCATTAGGAAAAGAGATTATCCACCGCACTTGCTTTCATCCCTGATCTCATTGTTTTAGTTGCCATTGGAAGGCTATCTTTTTATTTGTTTACCTGACTTCAGTAAAGGGAGGTATATTACATCGCCTAATTCACTTTCCCTTGTGGTGCTTTGTCATTTTGTATTTAGAAACATCTCATTTTCCGTCCTCTGTCAGGATTCACTAGCGTGATGTAGTGTCCATCAACCTTTATTGAACAGATAGCTACTCCCAAGAGAGACTAAACCAGTAAGTAATTTTCTGATCACAGTCCTAATATAATGCCTCTACTTGGGAAGGGTTTATAGCCTGATTAATCAAAAATACTTCAAGTATTGAATGCCTTGAAGAGAGAAATGATGGTGTGTATATGAGAATACAGCTCTGGCAGTGTTTTCTGGTGGCGTAGATCAAGAAGGAAAATAAGACTTCTTTTCCTCTAAATTAATTGTGCAATTAAGTTTAAGTTTATTTATCAGTGTCACAAGTAGGCTTACATTAACACTGTAATGAAGTAACTGTGAGGCACCAAAGGTTGAAAACATGCAGTACCTTGATAGCACAGAACTTGAATTTGTTGAATTAGCCAAAGCTTTTTGTCTTACGCTGATTAGGACTCATGCCAAATTTCAAACAATCACAACAATTTATACCACAAGAGGAAAAAAAAGATGCTTGAGGATACTTGAAAAGGATTGGTTGGCAAGTCGACGCTGATTGGCCGAGGTGTTGCCATGGAGAAAGCAGCAGGGAACTAAAGGTGGCCAAGCTCCCAGGTAATTCGAATGAGGTGCATGGCTTGAACATATTCATTTTTCTTTGCAGAGCCTGTGTATGGCTCTTCTAGCAAGTGTAAATTAGCCACATGATAATCTTGACAAATTATCTTAAATTTTTAGTGCAGATATCAACACACTCAGGACTGTTCAACAAGTGCTGCCCAATCATGGAATCATATCTAATGACAGACATTTTGTTTTGGGTTTTGCAAGTTTGGTCTGTCCTCTGTCCATAATGGACATATGAACCCCGAGTTGCTTTGGGCTTTCCCTGCTTCTAGTCTTTAGCTATTTGCTGTCTCATCTATCTGAGAGCCACAGTTTTGCTCCAAGGGATCTTATTTAAAATAGGCTGGATTCTCCAGCCCTGCACGCTCATATTTAAGTCTACATTTAGTCAATTTCAAGCTGGATGCTTCCTGCCCATTCGTGTTTCTGAATCTCGGGGGCAGTGGGAAGGCGATATGAATCACTACTGGTCTCCAAGAGCAGGTGTGATGGCCATGCCAGAGAGCTTGGAGGCCATTGAAGACCCTGGGTGATTTGAAGAATGGCTAGATGGTGCCCTGGCACTATCCCCTGGCACCCTTGTGGTGCCAACATTGACACTGTCAAGTTGACACTGCCAGGGTGCCAGGTTGGCAGGGACAAAAGGGGGATTAAGGGGGGGCACCAGTGGACTCCTGAAGGGGTGGCCCATGGGGCACCTAGAGGGGAAAGCATGGAGGGGTCTCCTAAGGGGAGTGCCCCTGAAGGGAGGGTGCCCCAGGGTGTTTTTTTTTCTTATTTTAGGATGGGAATGGAAGGATATGGACTCCATAAGTGCATACAGTTTTAGTTTACGTGGGCATCATGATCAGCGCAGGCTTGGAGGGCCGAAGGGCCTGTTCCTGTGCTGTACTTTTCTTTATTCTTTGTTCTGAAAGGGGGGTCCTTAGCCAACCCCATAGTGAAGTGTTGCTCACTTGGGGGGCGAAGGTGTTGGTACAAGCTAGTGGGGGAGCTTGATGCCAGGGAATGGGGGGAACGCTCTCCGCTGGCAAGTGGGGGTGGTATGTAGGGTTGACTGGAGAGCGCAGTTCACTCAGCCTAATGTATTCACGTTGCTTTTATTTGAAGCCTCTGAGCCTTCCTAGAAAGCTGAAACCTTTGAAACTCTCTTGATTCCATTGAAAACCGTTGATTTCTTTCAATTTCAAATATCCAATTGTTCCTAACTGCAATGTTTAGAAAGACTCTAAGCCTGATTGACAGCTTTGCTTTCTTCAGAGGGAATAAGTGGTCTGAATCGCACCTGATGGAAGCTCCCAGAACTTGCGCCCTTCACTTCTGTTGAGTGAACAATAGAAAAACAGATGAATTGCAGCCTTTAAATATGGGAGAATTCTGTGAGAAGCTCCCCCAGCTCCAAACTATTTTCTAAGGCCGAAATTCCCCGGCCTCCCATCAGCGGGTTTCTTGGTAGATGAGAGATGGCATGCCCTTGGCTAGCGGCAGGATCTTCTGGTCCTGCTACTGTTGGTGGGATTTCCCATTGTAGCCATCCCACGCCACTGGGAAACCCGCAGTGGAGACGCACTGCTGCTGGGACCAGCGAATCTGCCACTTGCGAACAGACGGAGAATTCCAGCTTAAAAATAGTTGAATTGCAAATTGAATTGCAGTGACCGTCCCAGCGGGAATTTCACCGGTTATCCCACTGGAGACGAGTTAGAAATGATTTGGGAGAATTCCACCCAATGTGTTTGATCACACTATAAGTAAAACAAAAACAATAGTGCTGCATATTGATTGTAAATTAACTTCAGTATGTTTCATTGGAATCTAATTTTAAACTTCAGCCATTGTGATTGGTGTTGATGATGTTAAAGCACTTTGTGCAATCTCAGGCTGATATATTCTCAATCTGTTCCCCAGGTTCCAATAAACCATTCAAAATGCCGTTATAAACTTGCATTTCTCTAGCAATTTTAACATCATCAAACATGCGTCACACAGGGTCAAATAGAAACTGACATTGGATCAGTGGAATGTATATCACCTGTAGGACAGCTGCCGAAAAACTTGGTTAAACAGTAAGTGTTAAAAAGTCTCTAAAAGTAAGAGAGAGGTGGAGGAGCTGAAAGGTTTAGAGGGGGAATTCTAGAGTTTCAGGCTGAAGGCATTGTTAGTGTTTAAGTGACACGTGATGCTCTGTTTTCAGGTGAGCTATGCTTGGGATGGTGGAAAGTAGTGTTGCAATGTTTGATAATGCCTGAACCACTTTTCATTTGGCATTTTATTCCCGAGATTTTCATTCACTGCAGTGGCACCAGGGAATCCCAGGTGCAGGTAAAGTCAGAGGTTTCCAGCACTAACAAAAAAGATGGCACCGGAGCAAGGCGACTTCTTGTGAGCTGTCCCGAGCATACCCTCTAATTTAATCCTTTACTCCTGTTCTGCGCTTCTAAAACTTAATTCTAAGTCTTTTAAACTGTCTCACCCTACCTGTAACTGCAACACTGTATTATACACCCTATCCTTTTCCCCTATGTACTTCATGAATGGTATGTTTGGCTTGTATAGCGCACAAGAAACAAGATGTTTCACTGCATCCTAATCCATGTGACAATAAATCAAATCAAATCTCCAGTATCTAAAGTAGAGGGTTAAAATATATATTTTTAATCAAATGGCAGGTCACAGGAACATGATTACATTGATCAGTTGGGTCATCCTTTGGTTCATTTTTCAGATTTATTAAATGTTTTACCTGAAGGTTTCAGTCTCTGCCAAAAGTTTGCACTTGATCTGACATTTTTGTCCAGAGATATGACTGTGTGAAATGAGTTTGACTTGTGCAGTTTCACCAAGCACAGTACACCTAATCCCCCAGGATGCATCAGGTCCGTTCAGACAGCTGTACTGATGGGAGATTTGTCCTCGTGACTCGCTAACTCTGCAAAACTGATGAATACAGGTTGTGTCTGTGCAAGAAAAATGGCAGTTTTCTGATTATACACATGTTGTGGCTTTTGCTTCGTGTCCTATAAACTTTCTGATGTGCAGTCGATGTCAGGAGAAAGAGAAAAACTGAGGTAAGAGAGAAAGAAGAGAGGTAAGGGGAGTGTAGTTTCTTCATTGAACGTTACTTCACCGTTTTTGTAAAAAAAAACTGAATTGAAAAGGAAGTTTAATCTCCACCTGACTTTGTAGAGTTGAGAGGTAGTTGAATGAATAACGGGAAGGTGGATAGGTACAGGACATAATAGAGGGTATGAAGGGAAAGGAGAGACATCAGTGGCTGCGGGGAAGGATGCAAACTCCTTGCAAGCTCAGCACCAAATGCTTCTTTCCCTGCCACATCAAGTCACAGCAAGCATATGTTCCCACTCATGAAGGAAGAAGACAAAAATCAAGAAGAGCAGAGTGAAGCAAAAGCTTCAAAGGAGATAAGTGGAAGAGAAAGGAGAGTCAGAACTGGCTGCTTGGGGCTGCATTTTACTTGAGCAGTATTGCTTGACCACCACTCCCATGAGCCCTCCCCTGCCCCCCCCCCCCCTTCCCCCATCACCACCACTTTAAAGTCAGTCATTGCAGTATAAGGGCTTGGCACATGCAGTGATGTAATGGAAAAGATGACACACACCTAGGGGTCAATTGGATATAGCCATCTGCACAGCCAAGAATAGAGCCAGTTCTTGGCTGGAACGCTTCAATGTTCTCCGTACATCGTTCATGCAGTTAATAAATACATACAGTTAACCCTACTTAAGACTGCAAAGCCTTCATTAAGACCTACCAAATCATAACCAATGCCCTACCGCAGTCAGAAACCTACTGACTTAAGAAAGGCCACTTTGCAGCGATAACATGCTGCCAGCAGGCTTAATGGACAGAGAGGATTTCCTGCTCTTAGAAGCTGCTAGCCCCGAGTAGTCCCAGAGCTTTGTTGTTGGCACTGCTGGGACTTCAAGCAAGCCCCAGGAAGAAGATGAATGACTGAGGGAAGTCCGGGGCTTTTCGGCGGGAATGGTTTGGACATGGAGAGCATGCAAATGGGGTGGGGAGGGCAGGTTTTGGAGGCCAGGCAAGGGGGCACAAAGGAAGGGATGGTTATAATCATTTCTATCACAAGTATTGGGCCAGAAGCTTTTTGGTAACATCACCCCCTGGGACTTTCCATTCTCCACCAGATATGTTTTTCAGCAGCAGAGGCAGCTCGCCATGACTGCCGCTGGTGTCTTCCAGTCCCAACAAAATCAATGGCCATTTGCATTGCTCACCAGCCGTGTCATCGGGAAACCTATCACAGGGAGCCATCTTCGGTAGGACTGGAAGATCCAGCCAGAGGGAAGGGCTGTAAAATCCCAGCCTTTGTGTTCAATGAATGTGCAGAGACTGACCAGTAGAAGAACAGTTGTTAATCATGCATTAAAACAGTTGGTGAATGTATCGTGGGTAACTTGGGTAACTGAGACTTTTATTCGCTCGGGAAAAGGGGATGTTTTTGAGTTTTGGAAATGCAATCTGACCAACTGGCTTGCCATAGTCATGTAATGATGCCATGAGGCTTCCTCTGGAGGCAAACATCTTTAAATCAGTTTAATGAAGTCTCTTACAGAAACAGAGGGGGCTAATTTTCTAGCGCGGCATGGTGGGAGAAACTTGCGTTTGAGCATGCATGGGATTCGCGCATGTGTTCCCGCCATGCGCGCATCTCCCAGTACCGGATTTCTGGCACTGTCTGATTCGCGCTGGATAAGTACTTTACATCTCATTTAAATGTTACTTTAATGTGATTAGCGCGCCTGGGACTGAATTCTCCGGGACTGCTAGCATCTCCCACCTCACCAGGGGTATTTCACTCCAGCAGGGTTCAGACTAGCTCCCCACTTTCGGGGAACTAGCGGGAGATCTCGCTGGAGTGAGGGGGGGGGCAATCAGGGCCCTCCAGGGGGTCAGGCAATGGGGCAGCAGTGCCAGTCTTTGCCCCTTGGCACTGCCCAAGGGGCAAAGTGTCCATGCCCAGGGGGCACCTTGGCACTGTCCACCAGGCATCAGGCAATGCCAAGGGGGAGTGGCCTATAGAGGCTTGGCTCAGTGGGGGACAGAGCTTGGGGCAATCAGTGGGGGTAGAGGGTCCTGTTGCCCCTCTGTATGGGGATTGATGAGAGCAGGATGGAGACCAGCAATTGGGGCGGGCTGGGGGAGGTGTCAGGACTGCTGGGGAGAGTGAATCTGTTTTGGGGGGAGGCTGGAGACAGGGCGGGTTAGGGGGGTGCCTGCCAGGGGGTGTGCTGGAGGAGTAATAGGGGGTATTGGGATTGTGGTTGGAGGAGGGGGGGGGGTTGCTGAAGATCAGGGCCGTCTGGGGAGGGGAGTGGGGGGAGGCGGTTGAGGCTGGCCCGGGGGGCCACGATTGGGCTGACGATGAGTTAGGGCGTCAGCACTGCGGGGTTCCTGCGCTGGCCAGCAAACGGGGAGGCTGACAATTCGGGGCCACTGCGCATGCGCAGAGGCCTGCTGGGTTCAGCCTTCCAGGCAGGAATAGGCCCTGCCCCCTGAAATCTAATGATATTCACGCTGATGGCCTCTGCAATACAGAGTGTGGGAGATTCTGCTGTGAACTCCCACTGATAAAAAATACAGTGTGAATTACTCCAGTTTTCCTGTGAATTTGACACTTTTTTGGGAGAATTCGACGCAGACACTGCTGTTCTTATATGTGAATTATAGATGGTGAAAAAGTGAACTTTCCAATCTCAATCACCTGACCATGCCAACAGCATTGCAGTTTGTGCAGTATTATATTTACATCAATGGTCTTGTTGACAAGCTTATTTGCTCATTAATGATTTTTTTTAAAGTTTTGACCGACCGTATTGTGGGACCTGGTTGGAGATGGCAGGAAGAGAGTGGCTAGTCACCCATCATGTTTTATGTGCCCTCCTGTCTAAAACATGCCCGGTTCAAGGACCACAAAATACACCCCATCATGACAGCAGACAGGTAAGATAGCTCAGTCGGTAGAGCATCAGACTTTTAATCTGAGGGTCCAGGGTTCAAGTTCCTGTTCGGGCGTTGCTTTGGGGCAACACAGTGGCACAGTGGTTAGCACTGCTGCCTCACAGCACAAGGGACCCAGGTTCAATTCCGGCCTTGGGTCACTGTCTGTGTGGGTTTCTCCCCCTGTCTCTGTGGATTTCCTCCGGGTGCTCTGGTTTCCTCCCACAGTCAAAAAATGTGCGGGTTAAGTTGATTGGGCATGCTATGATAGGGGGATTAGCAGGGTAAATATGTGGGGTTACGAGAATAGGGTCTGGGTGGGATTGTAGTCAGTGCAGACTCGATGGGCCAAATGGCCTCCTTCTGCACTGTAGGGACTTTAAAAAAAAGTGATTATACTCCACAATTGTGTAACATGATGGGAGTCCACTAAAAATGTAAATGTGTCTGAAATTATTTAAATCACCTTCAGCACAAACAATAATTTTAAAAACAATTATTCTTTAGTTATCGAATAATTAATTTTGATCCATGATTCAAATAATCCTAAACCTTTGCCACCTGTAGCTCCACACGTATCAATGCACTATTATGCTGGGAAGCTGTAGTTACATATTTTACTTTGAATTAATTAAATTGTCAATTAAATCTCTTTCAGGTTGGAAATAAAGCAACTGACGATTTTCTTTTCACTTTTAAAACAATGTATGAAGACATCATGAAGAAACAAATTATTTCCTTAAATATGAAGGTGATTAAGTAAGTACGTAACCGTGAAATATAATTCATATAAGTCGTAATGAAACACATTACACATCAGTTGCACCCTAGAAAGGGCTGTAATAGTGCTGTTCCAAATATGTTTAACATCTCACCATACCGTGGAAAAGAGAAATGATAATTTATTTCTTATGTTTGAGATACTCAGTAATATTGACAAAAGTAGCAAGATAACAAGATTACATTTTATAAACCTTCCGTAAATAACTATATGCATTTTTCTGTACAAGATTTTGCATAACTACATGCACTATATATGTCTGGATGAATAGATTGATAATGCAATATTTATTGCGATTGCTTTGTCCCTTACTTCCTCAGAGGTGTCTATTTGTGAGGCCAGGTAAGAAGCACAAAAATGCTGAAAGAAAATGATGATGTTACCAGTGTTTTCAGCCCAAGTGCAATTTTTAGCAAGCATTTTGTTTCCCAACAATGGGTTATTAGGTTACTTGGAAGTTTATTTGATTCTATGCTTGACTGCAACAACATTTTTTCTTTAAATGTCATGTTATCATGTCAATGACTCTGAGGTCCAATGCATTTTGGAATTAATAATTACAGATCCCACAACAATCCACCACCTCACATGTGACAATGAGCCCCAGTAGATTGTTATTGGTAACTGATGAACAACAATTACATTTATTAAAGGTTTGGAACAATTGGGTCAAATTAGCCAATGACACAACAATAAATTGGATGAATTGACAGCATTATACTTTATAACTGGCATCTACAGTTGCTATCCTATTGTTTAATATGAATTATAACAATGGGGTTGATCTCTGAAGAAGCTCACTTAGCTCATATTCAGCATTTGTGTCCACAGCTTCAACGAGGTGAAATTCTATTTATTAGTGTCACAAGTAGGTTCACATTAACACTGCAATGAAGTTACTGTGAAAATCTCCTAGTCACCACACTCCGGCACCTCTTTCGATACACTGAGGGAGAATTTAGTATGGCCAATGCACCGAAACAGCATACCTTTAACCTGGTGTTGTGAGACTACTTACTGCATCTTTCAGACTGTGGGAGGAAACTGGCGAACCCGGAGGAAACCCACGCAGACACAAGGAGAACGTGCAAACTCCTCACAGACAGTGACCCAAGCCAGGAATCAAATCAGGATCCCTGGCACTGTGAGGCAACGCTGCTAACCACTGTGCCATGGTGCAAAGCGAAGCTTCATGACGTTCCCATAAAATGCGTGCATCACATACATTTCATTTATATGACCTGAAGTGGCATCAGGACATGGCTCACTGATCCACTCTGACATGACAAGATTTATTCCTTTCGTCCTTCCCATCATGCTCATGACTGATCTGTGATGTTGGAACTTTTCCGAATAGTTAACTTGGGGGTAATGATCTGCACATCAAAAGAGTCTCCAGAGGGAATAAAAACATTTGTCTCAGGGATAGTAGCATCAAGCAATAAGAAAAAAATGTTATTACGCTGGCATATTAGAAACTTGAAATTAATGCACCTGCACCATTGACTTTATTCAAGGCACATTAATTTGAAAGAGCCTGTCTGAACGCGAAGTGAGCACTGCATACTGCTTAAATCTTAAGTCGCTCAAACTGAAACATCTTGGAAAATTTGTAAATAAACTGAATTTGGTCCAATTTTGCATTTGCCTCTCTGCAGGTGTGCTATCATAAAAAAAGACTAGCATTTATATCATTCCTTTCACGACCACCCAATGTCCCAACGTGCTTGACAGCCAACCAAGTCTTTGCAGAGTGCAGTCACTTCTGTAATATAGAAAATGTGGCAGCCAATTTG